>NC_142820.1:14416552-14747251 GCF_057945365.1 Rhopilema esculentum
CTTATCTTGTGCTGTCCACCATTTTCATCCTAAGACCCCGTTTACACTGTCCCGGGACAATTTTGTACCGTTACGGTTCGCAAGTGTTTACACTGTCGCGGTTCCAAATTGTTCCGTTTAGCCGTTCCGTTTACACTGTACCGGTACGACCTTAATTTAATGGTAGAACATTGTTTAGAAGAAGCTGTATTTAGTCAACCAAGGCTTTTATTTTGCCGCTGAAGTCAACAATCGAATTTTTATTGTGAGTTAAAATGGAGCGGAAGGCCGATTAAAACTTTACTTGGACGAAATAAAAGGTGGCTTTAATTTTCAGTGTTATTTTAGACTACAAAACTGCCAAGTCCAATCAAGGCTTAGACTGGGAAACACTACAAGCCTTTTCTGTGGTCGTCTTTTCTTCAGAATTTCCTTTTCTTCAGAATTTGAGAACGCAGTTACGCCACAATCAAAGCCTCGATTACCTGAAACAGCCATCCAAAAGACCTCTTTGTGAATCCGTGACAAAATCGTCTCGGATAGGTGTTTACACTGTCCCGTTCAAAAACGGAACCGTGACGGTACAAAATTCGTTCGCTTTCAAAGCAGGGTCCAAACTGTTCCGGATAGCAGAGCAAAATCGTCACGGTTCCACAGTGCTAGTGTAAACGCAAGGGCGAACCGCGACAGTTTTGTCACGGTTCCAAACTTGCACGGGACAGTGTAAACGGGGTCTAAATCAGTCGACAATAGAATTGCTAACGAAGAAATTCAATCTTATTTGAAGTCAGAAGTTTGAAAAGCAGAAGGGAATTTCGGAAGCATTTAATAACCACTTCACAACGATAGGCCCTAAACTTACGGAAAAAATCGTAACTAAAGAATCAGATAACCAACTAAAATACTTCGCTGAAGTAGATGCATTCACAACCCCAAATTTTGAATTTCAAGCAATTACTTCAGACCTTATAGAAATTGAAATCAAAAGATTGAAATACAATGAATCTGCGGGTTTTGATAAGATCTCAGTACAGTTTGTGAAAGACGCAGCAGAAATTTGATGCAAGCCACTAGCTGCTATATTCAACTCTTTATTCAAAATGGGTATTTTTCCAGACACATGGAAAATAACAAGGGTAACCTCTATTTTCAAGTCTGGTTCTAAAATGAAATGGGTAATTATAAGCCTATATCCTTGCTATCTGTATTCTCGAGGTTACTAGAAAGATTTGAGCACGACCAAGTCTCGACTTACATCAAAGAGCAAAAGAAATTTGCTGAAAGTCAACATGCATTCTTAAAGATGCATAGCACCCTGACCTCGCTATTAAACATAACAGATTCGTGGTTTTCTAATATTGACAAGCATAGAATTGATATAAGCGTATTTCTTGACCTTAAAAAAGCGTTTGATACGGTGAACCACTGGATTCTTCTATCGAAACTAACCAAATACGGAGTGGAAGGGACATCTCTTCGGTGGTTCACATCGTATTTAACTGTCAGAAGACAATACTGTCAAATAAATGGCCATAGATCAAGCTTAAAAACTGTCCACTGCTGTATCCCCAGGGATCGTGCTTGGGGCCGCTCCTCTTCATCCTCTATGTCAATGATGCACCTCAAACATGTATGCGGACGATACCAGTGTCACCTGTTCTGCCGAGGATATCTACGATCTCTGTAATGATCTAAAAGCTGAGATCGACAATATTGCAGAATGGTTACGTCAGAAAAAGCTTAGTTTGAATACTGAACAAACAGAATATATGGTTATTAGCCATAAACGACAAACCAACCGTATCCTTGGCCCACTAGAAGTAAATGTAAATGAAGAGCCAATCAAACGAGCTCAAAAGATAAAGTACCTAGGAATTACGGTCGACGAAAACCTGACATGGAATGAGCAATATAAAAACCTTAAAGGTGAAAAAAATGCACTCTCGTCTCTGTGGAAACTAAAGAACATACTCCCGCAATCGCAACTAGATCAGGTCTACAAGGCGCTGCTCGAGAGCCATTTGAGATACTGTGATGAACTATGGGGCAAATTGTCAATCACAAAGCTCGATCATCTTCAGCGTTTACAAAACAGAGCGCACACGCTAATAGAAGGCTCAAGATTAAAGGACGGGTGGAGCTGCAATTGGCTTTCGGTCTCAAATTTGATAAAATTTGACAGGGCAGTAATGATCAAAAAAATAATAAATGGTCTCTGCTCTGACAATTTGAAAGGAAAGCTTGTCACAAGATCCCAAATATCTAACTATTCAACAAGAAATTGCCTTCACCTAGATATCCCAAGGCAAAACCTAGAATTATCCAAATAGAGTTTTTTCTATTTAGTGCAATGAATATGTGGTAAAATTGTGCATTTTGTGTTAAAAGCATGATATTTGGCACATAAGTAGATCTCACAAAGGCAAACATTTTAAGAGTTGGAGGCATTCTAAAAATAGATTTATGAGGTATTTATGACGTCATTTCCTTAGAATTGGATATCGTGTTACAAAATTGGAAATAGTAGTAAGGTAAACATTCTGATTAAAAACAAACTATCAAAAATTGCCCTGATTGATATGAAAAACTTAAAACAACAATTTATTTGATTAACTAAGTACTTAATTTGAAAGAAAGTAATGCGCATGCGTGAACTTTCTCGAGAAATACCACCTATGACAACTGAAGTAACTGGAAATCAACAATGTAACTTATTCTGAGCATTCCCCTCCACAGTAACAAAGCGCTGTACATTTCATTTGGGATCTGCCACATTTGCAGGCTTTCTTGCACCCCTTTTTGCATCCACATTTTATAAGAATTCTCAAAGTTTCCACCACCTCTGGAAGATCACTCAATTTCGGCTGCCATGTTCCATCTACACTTATCCAACCACATTTGTCTGGTTGCGGCAAAGTCAGCGAAGGTTTGAACATTTGCTCCCAGCAATTTGCTTGAAGTGCTGCTCTACGAACATGCTGCTCCAGGGCCGCTTTTGTCGGAGGTATATTTCCAGAGATCGACTCTTCTTCGCAAAAAGCTGCAATCGTGCTTCATTTACATTTGATGACTGACTTGTCTTGTCATACATTACAACTACGAATTGCTCAATTGTGTTCATGTCTTCTTCTCTGATAGAATCCGGTTGTTGCATTATCCTAAGGAAGGGCCCATTAACATCATTTACCATGTTCCATGCTGCCATTGCGGTTTTTTTGCCTTTACTGTGGAAAAATGAAACCGTATAACATCCTGTTAAAGCGTGAAACATAGTTATTACCCTTGCTTTGTCGTATCCAATAGATTTGAAGATCAAATTGGCATCAATAACTTTGAAGTTTTGTTGCGATCCAAATGCTATCTTGATTCCCAAATCTTTTAACCTCGCTACAGCATTTACAGCAAGAACAACTACATCTGTGTCGACCGTATAAATCACTGCCTTCCTCAAGGACGCCCGATTAATTGCATCAGCAAGGTGCAAAAACATTCTTGTGTCCGCCTCCTCGTGGTTGCATGGATGTAACAAAGTTGTATCTTGATTTGGCCAACAGAGAGCATTATCGCCTATGGTTACAATAACATTCTTTTCGATTGGTCGAAGATTACTGTGAATATATTCTGCAATGTAAGAAAACATTTCTGTTTTGCTGTCACTATTTCGAAAGGAATGACTTCCAATCCTTTGGCACAGAATCGCTTGCTTTCACACGTTTTTGTGCTCCTTCTCCTCGACAAAGTCTTGCTGTATTCTTCAATGATCTTTCATGATACACATCAAAGACTACGTCCATTCTTTTGACACCTGAGAGAAAGTTATGTAATCTGGGAAGAACCCTTTGACTGACGTAAGACTCAAATGTCATTTTACCCTCTGATCTTGTTGAATTTATCAATGCTGCTCCGTCAACCACTGCAATCTCCCCTGAATAATCAATGTTCAATCCTCCACTTTCCTGGGTACTTGTTTCAAAGCATTTTAGCAGTTCTGCTTTATTTCCGGGTCTCAACCTGTCGTTAAGAGAGATGGTGGACTAGCTTGATTTTCATGCGAAAAGAAATCTTTGAGGTCACCTTATCTATTTTGACAAGCAATGAATAGTCTTGAAAAAAGCGAAACATCATTCTGCATTGTGTAGAGTTGAACTTGAAGCCTCGATTTCTTCGGGGATGTAGTAACAATTGTCAATTTGTTTCGTTTGATCCAAAAGAGAAACATTTGCTTGACTTAACCTCTCGGTAAGGAACTCTTTTAACTGCTTTTTACCGATCTCTTCAGCTTGGTATAAATTCTTTATGGCATCTCCATCTAGCATAGCTCTGCTATTGATAATCATCAAACAATCTCTTGATTCCACTAAAAACGGATTTCCAAATTCTCGAAATACACTTTTCAATTTTTCTACGTGATCATGAAATCTTTTTTGAAACTCAGGTGAATCTTCACGATGCCGAAAGTTCTCTTTAGTTGTATTTTTAGCAGCTATCTGACTCTTGAACTGCTGTAGAAGTCTTGCAACTTAAGGTCCTGCCAGCATCCATCGAGTAAGTGCAACTTCGTTTGACGTGATTCCGATTATGCCGCCGTCACCTTTTACTTTCTTGTTATTCTGCTCATGAGCTTGATCGATGGAAATGCTCGAAAACCCTCTGCAACAAAAAGAGCGGCCACGAAGAAAAATAGTCAAGCCTGTTTTATATCTATATAAGCCGAATTATCACTCAAACGATTCCAACTCTACTTTCAAACCATCACCAAAAAACTACTCGCTATGATCACACAACCTCCTACAAAAATAGCTATAGCGATTACATCATACTTACGAGACAACAATCAAACATTCTAGAAATTTCTACGCATATCAATCATAACATGCATAATGAATACAAAGCAGTATCATCGGGAGAACACACAAAACAAATCTCGAACAAAAAAACACACGCAATGTTTCTACAAAAAGTCCTGTTTGTTCGCATCACGTGTCTTCCGTAAATAAGGTCAAGGCAAGGCTCATTATCGCACGAAAAAGAGACTCGCGCATGCGCAAGTGTGCAGTTTAGAAAATTCAAATATTATTCAACGTTCAATGTTGCCGAATATGTTGCATCTTATTCTTTAACTTGAACAAATTCGTAGATGGAACGAAGCTTTCCAGTGTTTACCCCCATATCAGTAAAAACTCCATATGACGTCATAACTACGTCACAAAACCATTTTACATGCTGCCTCCAACTCTTAAAATACTTCTTTTATCCATAAGAGCTTATATGCGAAGTTTCAGACTTTTAACACAATCTGCACAATCACAGTGATTTTTGCTACATATCTAACGCACTAATTGTGGTGCACAGACGTGGAACGAGATTCCATTACAGATAAGAATGAGCTCCACGATTACCACGTTCAAAAAGAAATTAAAGGAATTCCTGCAAAATTAGCATCCTTTCCCGAAGCACGATCCCTAGGAAGACCAGCATTATATGTAAATTAATCTTTACTTTTTTTTAACTTAGTAGCTGATAGGGTTTCTGTCTATAAATATGGTAAGATGAAATGAAATGAAGTCAATCTAACCAGTGCAATCTAACCATCTGGTCTGTGACGCAGGCTAACCAGTGCCGTCGGAACGAATTTCATATTGGGGGGGGGGGGGGGGGAGCTGCTCATTGTTTTCCTCCTCATTCAGTACACTGTTATAAAGGAAACATACTACAGTTTGACAATTATTGGGGAGGCTCCGGCCTCGTCCGATTTTGACATATTTAGCTGATTATGTAGTCAAAATTAAAAAAATGTTAAACTAGTTTTTTGTGATGTCATACTCGGGAAATCTATTGATTACAGAAATTGAATTGAATTAATGATTGTTTACGATGAAAATGGCGGACAACACAAGCCAAGGATGGGAGGAATCAACTTATTATAAACAAATGGAACTGTGTAAATGATGAATGATAAACAAATGTCGCACCCATAATTACACGAAAAAGGCTTTTAGTTACATTTGCGACATTAATCAACTTTGCTGTCTATGAAGATTGCACGTTCTTTCTTTGGTGACAATAAACCTTTTTCATCGTTTGATCTTGAAATACTTCTAACTGACAACAACCAAGCTTCTGGAGTGGAATTGTGGGAAGAAATGTGCTCCATTGAGGAGGAACGTACTGGTCAAAGAGAGCTGCACAAACTTCAAGTGATGCTGCGAGATATCGAGCAATCTAACGATCTTCAATCGCCAGAGAAATGTAAGCATATTAATGAACCGGTGGGTGAGTTTGAAGATTCCAAAGACAGTAATTCAGATGAAAAACAAACGCACAAATTTTCACTAGAAAAGAATCATTCGCATCTTGAGGAGAGTCTTCTTGAGTATGAATCAGACTTCGAGGACTGGGAAGAAGACATTACTTTAGATGATGAAGATAGCTGGTAAGTATTATATATATTCCGGTTGATAATCAGCATGTCAGTTGTTTATTATCTAAGCAATAACCAGTATGATATTGTTATTTTAAATTTTCTCTCGATGTTCCTTCAATACTGTATCGAAAACCAAGTCACTTCACTGTAATGTCAGTAGCGTAACACAGTTTAGGGCACTTTAGTTCAATAAATAAGGGCAGCCAGCCAAAAGGGGCCCCAAAATATGTTTATACCCATGTTTTGAAGCATGCAACTCAGTTCTCCATCCTAGTTAATGAGAAAAAATTATTGATATTGCATCTTGCTATTATGTTAGGCATGCTCTTCACCATTTGATGGGGCCTTTTGGCAGTCCTTAAATATGGGTCCCATCTCCCTCTTTTCTCAAGGGCCCCAGGTACCTCTGTTATACCACTGTTCTCAGTCCCTTACTTTTAAGTGATTTTAGTGAGTACTAAAGGTCTATTAAGTTTTCTAAAATACCAAGTGCTAAACAGCTACCATTAAAAAAGAAAAGTAAAACACAAAAATGTGACATAACATGTCGCAACACAGAACATTTTCTCAGCCACAATAAGTTATTCTTTCTATATTATGTGGCAAAAGAGCCAAAAAGAGGTACCTAATAATGTAGAAGATTGCTTTTGTTTCTATTTTTGGTCAATTGACTGCAGGCAGTTTCAAAGTTGTTTGCATCCTCTTAGGCAATATTAATTAGATTAGTTGATTCTCTTTAGAACTGCATACAGGATTGTTGGGCTATGGTTTATATTTTTAAACAATTATATTGATACATACAGATATTTAAAGAGGAACGCCTCAAGAGTGCTTTTCATAAAGGGTCTTATTTTATAAATTTTATAAATGGACCCTATTATTTGAAGCACCATATTTGCTCTAAATAATTCTTTGTAGCTCATTGCTTCGAAAAAGAAAATTATCTGTGGATACTCTGCTGTCACCATCTTCTTTTCACTATTTGTTCAAAAGCTGACCATATAAAGAATTTCAAGCTTGTTTCTACTAAGCTATTATGGCATCCATATAACATTTCATCTCCTATGCAAATTGTGTTTTTAATTTGTAGCGAAAAATAGAAATTGAACTTTTAATTAATGTAATTTGTAATTTAGTCAGTTTTAGCCTAATTATCTTTTTTGCTTCTTTGGGCTGTAGATATTGCTATAAGTGCTGTTGTTTGTAGCCTAGCGCAAACTAGATAGAGAAGGATGGATTATTTTTTTAATTTCTGCAATCTAATCCAGTCAGGATGTTTTTTACAAGAACATAAAATAAAAAATAAAATTAGGGCTCCAGGCATTTTCTTTTGACGCAAAAAATTTTTGCAACCACGTCAGCATTCAAATTTTTCATGAATTAACACATTTTCAATCATCTTTTGCAACCCAAGCAAGTGACATACCCTGCCATATTGGGGAAGGTGGTGGCTGTCAATTGTATTGCTTTCCATACTTTACATTATTATAAGAAAAATATATTACAGCGTGACAACTATGGGGGTCCAGCCTCCCATCCAATAATTTTTGAGGGGTTCAGACCACCCCCAGCCCCTGCTTCTGACAGCCCTGATAGACGATACAAAGCTGACATGCCAAAATGCAGGAAACATCAACAAGGAAAATTAGACCACATCTCAGCGGAAAATGCATTTAAAAAACAATTCCACTGAGAATGTTTAGAAATACTATAGGCATTTTGTATTTTAACTACATGGGTCACACAGCCCTCAGAACAAAGTCTGGACATTTAAAGGGTTATTTAGAAAGGTTTAGTACAACATTTTGCAAGCATCTGACAAAAATGCCTATGTGACTCTCGTGATGCCTATATTTATCTCGTGACTCTCAATTTTTATATGATGCACATTTATATTGGGGTATTTAATCTTTCTTGGAGTGCATTAAAGGTCATCGTATCTATTATTTTTTATTTGATATTACCTTACATAAAATTGCCTTAAAACAGGGCCAGATGGTTTGATAGACATTACAGATGCTTTAAGCATTGTTGATCCTTATTATCGTTTTAATAGAGCTCGTGCAAGAGAAATCATGCGAGTGTCACTCAGGTGGGCTATTTCGTGCATAAAGCTGGAGTGCTGCATCAATATAAGTTGTGGGTGCTGTCAGAAACAACTCATTTTTATAAACTTAGGTATTGATTTCTTATAGAAAGTATTTTTATAGAGAAGGAATGTGTTGCATTCCCCAAAAATGTTTGACCAATGGTTGATTTTACTTTTAATTTACTTTCTTGCTCAAATTTATCTCCATGCAGAAGATAAAGACCAATTGATGTTTGAAACTTTAATGCCATAAAAGCTCTATTAAGCCCCCAGGGGCTTTATCCATTTTCGAATTAGATAAAGTAAGTTTTATTTCAGTTATTTGAGGAACAGATGTGGTAGCATAGATGGTCTAGCTATTTGGTAGATTACATGGTTTTCTCACTATTAAGGGTCTGGTAAAAATTTGGGTAAAGCAATAAATTATTTTCAGCAATTTTACTACCTTTTTGACCTTGTGGGCCATCCGCTGGATTTGTTTGCTTTACCCAAAATTTTACATTTTACATTTTTTGAAAACTTTAAGCTAAAAAGAGTTTTATCCCTTAACTGAATTGCAACTTGTAAACTATTAACAGCTGTATCAATGGGAGAATGGATTGTGGTTAACTGTCTTTTTGTATAATTACATGCCTGGAATCCAAAATGAGACAAAATCTAGTCACGATGAAATTTTTTGGTATTTACAATTTTTGAGGTCACTATTACTTGAAATTTATGCATCCTTTTAATCTATTCAATGTAATCTATGTCTTCTTCCTCATTTACACCAACGTCATAATTCTTAGATTAATTTTGTTCACCATTGTTCTATATAATGAGTTCTAACTCAGTGACGTCATAAGGGGGAGGCAAGAGGGGAGGGGGGCAGAAGCCCCCTCATCACCTCTTTGCATAAACTGAGTCAATATTCAACTTTGGTTTGGTTTTCCTGACATGCTGTTCTGTTCACCTCTTTGCATAAACTGAGTCAATATTCAACTTTGATTTGGTTTTCCTGACATGCTGTTAAAAAGCTACCTAGGGTGTTGAGCCAATTTCCGAACAGATACTCAAGCTCTCAAGTTTCCACAAAGTCGGTACATGTAATTGAATATAAAGCTACCTGTATGGTTTTGCCTTAAGATTTTGGTAATATGTTGCTATCTCTGTTTTAAAAATCTACCACAAAGTTTATAACGAAGAAATTTTGAAAGCTGTCAGAAATTTATTTCGACAAAGTTTATCCTCCGAAAATTTATCTGACAAAATTTGTTGTAGTAATGTTTGTAGTTTTCATTCCCTCTCCTTGCAACACTCCTTTTCCCCAAAACATTTTAATAATTTAAAGGTTGTTTTCAATTAAAGATGCAAAGCTACATGCATACATACAAGCATGTCATAATTTAAGTATATAAATTATAAACGGTCAATGTCTAAATTTTAAAGTTCAAAGCAGTTCTGCAAGCAAATTAATGTTAAAAACAGGTTTATGAATTTTCTTTTAGTTTTTTATTTTTTTTATCTGACTGCATTTTGAAAACCAAACAGAATTAAGATTTCTTCAACTTTCACAATTTTCCAAGCTTTTGGTCACTTGCTCAATTTCTTTGTCATCTTTAGCCTTCCTCTGGCCAGTGGCTGTTGGGACCTGTTTGTTGTTCTTGGCTCAAAATTCCCAGTTGCTCATGGAAACTGAAGCTTTTTTTGTATGATTTTACTGTCAAACTACTTCCTTTATCTTCTTCTTATTGTGAAATTGAATGCATAGGATTAAATAATGAAATGATTGATGTTTTTCATATCCAGGTTGCTAAAAACTCCGCCCAAAAATGCAAAGTCTGGAGATAAGCCAAAATGCTGGTTGACTGATGACATTAGAACTCCTGAGCTCAACAGAGTAAAGGGATCATTGGCATCAAAACTTGATCTCATTTCCATTCAGAACAGAAAAGGTACTCTGTGTTTTTGGATCTTTTTAGGTGCAAAAATTGGTGGCAAAGCAAGCAATTCTTGTCCTCATCTGCACTTTTCATGACATAAAAAGTTATTCTGCTAGCACATTCCAGTGTACCTACCTCATTAGTACCTGGTTCATTATCAAAGTAATTAACATTACAATTTTGAACCTGTTTCAGATTTTTAATTATTTGATTTTGACCTTTCAACTTGTTTTTTGTGAGTTTTATGGAGTATTATTGTCAATTTTGTTGTAGATAAATTGAATAATTTACTTGCAAAGCATAACATTGGCCAGCATTCTGAATCAGCACCAGGGAGATTATACCAAGCTGAGAGCATGTGCAGTGTGATGAGTTTGGATTGGGAGTATGATCAAGGTATTCTTGAGTGGGTTATTCACAGATGAAGCTTTTATGAGAAACCCTTTTTACTTTTTATGTTACATGAATCAAAGTAGCTGTCCGTAAAAATCTCTATGTGGATATTGGAACCTAGCATTTTTCTTAAGAGCAAATTATCTATCCATGACAGATGGGTTCATTTCCATGACTTTTCATGATAATAGAGGAGCAAAGTGTGACTTCATTCAAAATTTATTTTGGAGTATTTAAGTTTTGACCATATAACCAGAAATAGCATTATGAAATACTATTTCGGCAATGCAATATCAAATCAAAAATTTTCAAATTAAAGCAATATGCTGAACTGGTGTATTCCAATTATTTGATGGGGAAAGAGCCTGTGCTCATTTGGCCAAATCTCTGCCAGTTTTTAATCAATTTAACTCATTTTGCACATTGAGATTATTGCATAATACTCCATCTGCTTATGTTATCAAAATTGAAAAATTCTAATTACATACATTTGTAACATCTACTTTTGAACTTTTTTCCTTCCAATGTTAATCTCAAAATAATATATACTAACTTTGAACATATATAGGCATATGATCTATCGTGATATTCCAGTAGATTATTTTCATTTAACTGCTTCTACTAACTTGTAACACGTGCTATTCACTTTTCTTATAGATCAAATAGCACTATCTTCGCCCTTTGGGAGACCAGTGATGGCTTATGAAAATTATGAACTAACAGGTCTTGTCGGCATAAGTTTGAAATTCGGTCTTTCACCAATTGTTCTAAATTTTGCATTACTCTTGTGGCGTTTTATGTTCTTTTACATTTGGTTTGGCGTAAACTGGGTTCTACAACATGAATGTGTTTGTTTGACATCGGATAAGGTGTAAATGTTTGTCCGGATGAATATGACAAAACAGTTTGTGATTGATATACTTATGATATACTAATAATTAATCATCAACACTTTTCCAGAACGCCTTTGATCATGTTTTGAGAGAGAAAGTGAAATTCCTTTTCTTTGACCACTGAAGCAGCTCCTTTAATTTGTAAACTTGCATTTGTAGCTGGTCTTCAAGGCACAAAGGCTCTAGTGAAACGTCGAATTTTCATTTCCTATGGCCATATGACGGCAGAAAATATACTGATGAGAATGGTTACGCTGTGCCTTATAATCTCTTTGAGATCTCTTGTCTAATTTGAACTTAGAAGATAAACCTTTATGCAATATGCTTCTGTTTGTTCAAACTAGCATTGCAATTTACGCTAATCGAAAAATTCTTGAAGCAATCATTCCTTTAACATAAATGCGAGAAGGTTTTCAGATCCAATTTATTACATTTAATTAAACAGCAGCAAAATTTTCCTCTTGTTTGTAACTTTTTTTTCGCCGGGTTTCCCTTAAAGAAGCTGACAAGACATATTTTGGAGGTTCCCTATAGAGATGTTGCTGTTTAGTTGATACAAATTTTTCTTTGTTTTTTTAAGTTTATCTTAACATTGTTGTTACTCGCTGTTTTTGCTTAAACCTGATGACATCATGTTCTTTTCATCTAAGGAAGCTATAAAGATTTTTTTTATTTTTTTATGTAAATTAAGTAGATTTTATGTGTTAAAAATCATGCCTTATGATATTGGTCTGTTGGCTTGAGTCCATCAGAGATTTGGGCCAGTGTTCTGTTATCTGTCTTTCCCGTAGGCTTTCAATCTTTTACTATTTTCCTGCCTAAAGCTGTATGAAGTGCTCCCAGTGAATGTCTAAGCACGAATTCTTTCGTTTTCTCCCCCTCCCATTGTTCCGGGTTTTTGCAAAAATCTTGAGGACCTTCATTAGCAAACTTGCCTTGATCACAAACTTCTCTGTGCCTTGCCTAAATCTGTATTGCTACCTAGACCCTTTCATTTCATTTCAGTTTTTTTCAAATTCCACTTCATACAATTTTTCACAATAATGCAACCAATTATAGCTAAACAGAAAGAAAATGAATGTGTTGTAGAAAGATCATACATCCACCAGAGAAATTATTACCATATACATTCAAGGAAATAAAGAGAACAATATGATTGCGTGGAGGGAATTTCGTAAGGAGGAGCTCTCTCAGTAGTCAAACTAATCGAGGAGAGAGCACCTCCTTCACAGTGCCCTGCCATGTGTTGCTGGTTGTATCTTCTCAGTCTTTTCAATGCGACTTCTCCCTTTGCTATAAACTTTCCACAGAAGAAGAGATTTAGGACGTGGATTGGTTTTCTTTTGGCATATATTGAAGTTTTTACAGACAATATTTCTTACTCTTCATTAGATATTCTTTCTCCAAAATGTTATGTTACCTTCTGTTGACCACCCAAAATACGGTGTCCCAACTATAAACCTGAAGTTTCGAAATACCAGTTAAATTGTTATCAATTCTAATCAGAGTAGTCCACGAAGTTGTTTCTCGTTTTGAATGGCGAAAGTTCTCGGGAAGGTTTTAATTACTTTGCTTGTATAAAATTAGAATGTTTAAAATGTGAACTTTGAATTAACCGAGAGAGTATAAATGCTACAGCCTTGCTAATGGAGCTCCGCTTGCCTCAGGAATGCAGCTTATGATATTTTCAACGGCATTTTATCATTTGCAGATTCCCCAATTCGACGAAGAGACTTCGGAAAATCAATGGAAAATAACGCTTTGGACGATTTACAACCCATGAGTTTAAAGTTTGAATGTAAGTGGAGGCTGAAGTTAGCTTTAAACGCATTCATGATATGAGGGAAAGGCTCGTGAGCCTATAGCTAGGTCCTAACAAGGAAAAGGGAGAAAGGATTAGGAAGCAAGAAAGGGAGGATCAAATTTTTTTAACTTTTTTTGAAAAAAGAAAGATTGTCAGAGTCTGGGAAACAGTAAGGGGTAGAGCATTCCAAAGTTTACAAGGTCTAGGGAGGAAGGAAGAAATTTGTGATTGATTTCGTGCGTTAGGCAAAGAGACTTTGAAAGTGTGAGCACTGGAAGAGTGTCAGGTTTTTTTGTGTATGTTTAGGTGGACCTGGGATCATAGCTCTGATCTTCTCAGAGCAATGGCAGTGGTAGAGTGTATAAAAATGGCGATATCAGCGACAAAACGCTGATGGGAAAGAGGCTTAGAGACTTGTTGGTATTGATAAAACGAATACCTTTAGTTACCAACATCTAAGTCTCATAGGTCTCAAAGGAGGAAGGGAGGATTGGCAGAGGTTTTGGGAGACGACCTTGTCCATGGACTAAAAGCAGCGAGAAATTGTTTGGTGGCCGGAGATCTTGTTTTTGATGCGACAGTCAAAAATGGTTTTTGCATTGTTGTTAATTTTGGTATATAACGTGCGAGCGAATACACTGGAAGCTCTGGATTGAGGTGTTTGGGAGTGACTCCAATCTTTGAAGCGGTGATTTTTGTTTTGGACAGCTTTGGAACGTTGTGAGAGTTGAACCACTAAGGAAAGGACTTTTTCCAGGTTTTTGAAGGAAGATGGAATGAAAAGATCCATGCAAAGGAGAATTCTATTGGTGATAAATGAAGCAGATGCAGATGGGTCATTAGAGGAACCTGAAGACCAACTAGACAGTGGTCAGAGTTGCCTTGCTTTGTTTCCTGTATGATCTGGAATGCGAGTAGTGTCGGCAATCATTTGAGCCTCTGTACCCCGACCGGCAGGGTTGGTAGTATCGGGTCGGTTAGCGAGTCGGGGTTGTGAGCCATGAAATCACCAAGGATAATAATTTCAGCGCGTGGAGATTGTAACAAGATAGATTCAATAGATTTTGAAAGATGATTGAATAGTAGTTCATGATTATTGGAGTTGGGTGAGTGGTTAAGGTTACAAAAATATTTTTATGTGTTAGGGAGGGAAATTTTGAGGCATTAGAGTTGATAATGGCAGTCTCTTGAGTTTTCCACCAGTGGGTTTTCGGGTTTTGTAATATCTGGCGGCAGACCTGCAGTGCACCCAGTCGGTAACCTTATTCATTCTGGCTCAAACCTATTTTTTGTTTTTTTCTCTATTATTTTAGCATCGCCTGTTTCTCAACGATCAGTGCAAATTGCTCCAGGACCTCTAACTCGCAGGGTTGGTTCCTCAGGTTAGTAACTTCCAATGATTACTGTTTCAACTTAAGATCGGCTTTTATTTGTAGCTCGTGTTAAGCTTCAGGGTTTGAAGCAAATCTAATGTACAATTGTTTCGATACTATTTTCAGATGTGTATCTTGTTTTTAATTCGTATATGAATCTTACCTCGTTTATGTCACCTTCATCTCAGATTCTGTTACTCAAGGGTTATATAAATGTCTCGAACTGAAAATTTATCAAACCAAACGTTTGCCTTTCGACCACAGTTTTGCCACAGATCCTTCTAGAAGTAGCGTCCATCAATTAATATACACAAGATATTTTAAACGATTAATGAAATGTACCTTGCTCTACTCAAGAAACAAATCCAGATCACTTTCATCTTTTAGGGATGAATGCAAATTTCAGGAGCTCTTCGTTTTCAGACAGAAGTGATTCGTCAGGTGGGCATCATGACTTGTTGCGTATTTATTACGTATTTATTTCGTATTTATTACGCTTTTTTATGTATATAAATGTCACCCATTTGACAAAGAGTTTGAATATATTATGTTTAAAATCATTCTTATAACTTGAAGTGTCCAATCAGTTGAGATTCTTTGAATAAGTAGGATTTTTTTTCATGAACTTGTTAGCTTATGTTCCAGACCCCTAATTTGAAAAGTTAGGGGTTTCAAGTTAGGGGTCTGGAGCCCAGGCTAGAATTTGTGCGCATTATATTTCCCTAGCCCAGGCCTCGCTAAAGTGGCGCTCGAAGGCAAACCATGCCCATCACATTTTGTCTGCAGGCACATCTGAGAAAGCACTTTTTTCAAAGTTTCAAATTGTTTTAGAATTTAGAGAAAGAATTCAGCTACATATTTCACCATGTTAATATTAAGATTTACCCCATTGTAAAAGTGATTTATGTAGCAAAGAGAGAATGATACATTTTCCTAACAGCAAGAACAAGATGTTCAAATATTTTGTTGTGATTATTTTTTCTGTTGGTGTTGCTGTGACAAGCTATCTGTGGAATCGATCATTGAGTGAAGGCTTTTGTGTACAAAAATACAGGATAAACTACTAATCCAGGTTGAGCGTGCAAGAGATGTTAATTGTGATTGCTGGTAATGGTCCAAATATTGAAAAAGCTGAAAGTATCCTTAATTATAGAATCAAACAATATCGAGCAATAAAACCGACTTCCATTTCGTTTGTTACTCGGATAAAATTAAAGACCCAATCGCTTCAAAATTTCCCTTTTTGTTGCAAGCTAAAGTTTGTTTAAACTCTCTAATGCTATGTTTGTTAATAAAACCATCGTCATTTTAAAATAATTTTATGTTAAAGTAGCTCTTTGAAAATCTGCCGGTCTTTGAACAGTAAAAGTGACTCGTAAAAATAAATGAAAGCGAATGTCGTATTGCTGTGATTGTTTCCAAAGCAAACAAACTTCTGGATTTCCCAAAAAGAATTCAAAAGAGAAATAAGTTTGCCTGCAGGACCGTTTTTATATTCGCGTACGATTCGTCATTAAGCCTTACCTTATGTTCTTTATTCTTAACAAATTTATATCCTACGCAATACATGCGAAAAAATATTGCATGCACCTTTTGCAAAAAGGGTTTGTGCTCGCAGGCACAAAAATGTTTAAAGGACGTCTGCCCTAGCCTCCAATTTGAAAGTTTATGTTCGTGACAGGCATGTGCAGACATGTCTTTGCGGAGACTGTCAATGTTCCTTTTCTCATTTCAACGTAATGTATTGTGTAGTTCCTTAACAAGTTAAACTGATACCAAACGCTTACAAGAAATCTAATTATAGGTGACTTTTCAACAAGCCCACGTAGTTCTCTGGGATCTTCAAGAAATTCACTTGAATTAGCAGATGACATTGGTATGAACATCCTTAAATTTATTGTTTTGATTAGTATAAACTTTGGTTTTCTACATTGAGGGTATTTCCCGAACATGAAATAACAAGTACCATATTTCCACATCTGTACCGACTGTCGACACGAATTGTGTAAAGCAATTGGTCTAGGCCAAGGAAATTAAGCCCCATAAACCAATGGCTAAAATATTTCGTTTCTTTTGACGAATTTCAATGGCATTAGACACTTTACAACAAAATGATCACCTCAAATATTGATTTTCCAATTGAACGCCGGTTGTTTCACCCAAACAACTTTCGCTCAACTGGCGTGTTGCTACGCGGGATGTCTTTTGTGTAATTTCAACTTTAGTTTAATGATTTATTTTAATTCAGTTTAGTTTTAGTTTTAATTTTAGTTTTAGTTTTAATTTTAGTTTTGATTTTAATTTTGGTTTTAGTTTAAGTTTTAGTTTTAGTTTTAATTTTAGTTTTAGTTTTAGTTTTGATTTTGATTTAAGTTTTAGTTTTAGTTTTGATTTTAGTTTTAATTTTAGTTTTAATTTTGATTTTAATTTTAATTTTAGTTTTAGTTTTAATTTTAGTTTTAGTTTTGATTTTAATTTTGGTTTTAGTTTAAGTTTAAGTTTTAGTTTTAATTTTAGTTTTGGTTTTGACTTTAATTTTAGTTTTAGTTTTAGTTTTAATTTTAGTTTTAATTTTAGTTTTAGTTTTAATTTTGATTTTAATTTTAGTTTTAGTTTAAGTTTTTATTTTAGTTTTAATTTTAGTTTTAGTTTTAATTTTAGTTTTAGTTTTAGTTTAAGTTTTAATTTTATTTTTAGTTTAAGTTTTAATTTTAGTTTTAGTTTTAATTTTAGTTTTGGTTTTCATTTTAATTTTAGTTTTAGTTTTAGTTTTAATTTTGATTTTAATTTTAGTTTTAGTTTAAGTTTTTATTTTAGTTTTAATTTTAATTTTAATTTTAGTTTTAGTTTTAGTTTTAGTTTTGGTTTTAGTTTTAGTTTAGTTTTAGTTTTAATTTTGATTTTAATTTTGGTTTTCATTTTAATTTTAGTTTTAGTTTTAGTTTTAGTTTTAGTTTTAATTTTAGTTTTAATTTTAGTTTTAGTTTTAGTTTTAGTTTTAATTTTGATTTTAATTTTAGTTTTAGTTTTAGTTTTAGTTTTAGTTTTAATTTTGATTTTAATTTTAGTTTAAGTTTTTATTTTAGTTTTAATTTTAGTTTTAGTTTTGGTTTTAGTTTTAGTTTAGTTTTAGTTTTAGTTTTAGTTTTAATTTTGATTTTAATTTTGGTTTTCATTTTAGTTTTAGTTTTAATTTTAGTTTTAATTTTAGTTTAAGTTTTAGTTTTAGTTTTAATTTTAGTTTTAGTTTTAGTTTTAGTTTTGATTTTAATTTTGGTTTTAGTTTAAGTTTAAGTTTTAGTTTTAGTTTTAATTTTAGTTTTGGTTTTGATTTTAGTTTTAGTTTAAGTTTTTATTTTAGTTTTAATTTTAATTTTAGTTTTGGTTTTCATTTTAATTTTAGTTTTAATTTTAGTTTTAGTTTTAGTTTTAGTTTTAATTTTGGTTTTCATTTTAATTTTAGTTTTAATTTTAGTTTTAATTTTAGTTTAAGTTTTAGTTTTAGTTTTAATTTTAGTTTTAGTTTTGATTTTAATTTTGGTTTTAGTTTAAGTTTAAGTTTTAGTTTTAGTTTTAATTTTAGTTTTGGTTTTGATTTTAGTTTTAGTTTAAGTTTTTATTTTAGTTTTAATTTTAATTTTAGTTTTAGTTTTAGTTTTAGTTTTGGTTTTAGTTTTAGTTTAGTTTTAGTTTTAGCTTTAGTTTCAATTTTAATTTTAGTTTTAATTTTATTTTTAGTTTTAGTTTTAATTTTAGTTTAATTTTAGTTTTAGTTTTAGTTTTAATTTTAGTTTTAGTTTTAATATTGATTTTAATTTTTGTTTTAGTTTTAGTTTTAATTTTAGTTTTAATTTTAGTTTAAGTTTTAGTTTTAATTTTAGTTTTATTTTTAATTTTAGTTTTAGTTTTGATTTTAGTTTAAGTTTAAGTTTTAGTTTTAGTTTTGATTTTAGTTTTAATTTTAGTTTTAATTTTTATTTTAATTTTAGTTTTAGTTTTAGTTTTAGTTTTAATTCTAGTTTTAGTTTTGATTTTAATTTTGGTTTTGGTTTTAGTTTTAGTTTTAGTTTTAGTTTTAGTTTTAATTTTGATTTTAATTTTAGTTTTAGTTTAGGTTTTTATTTTAGTTTTAATTTTAGTTTTAGTTTTAGTTTAGTTTTAGTTTTAGCTTAAGTTTTAATTTTAGTTTTAGTTTTAGTTTTAATTTTAGTTTTAATTTTAATTTTAATTTTATTGTTAGTTTTAGTTTTAGTTAAAGTTTAGTTTTCAAAATACGAAAAAGGCCGAGGAGGCGAAAAGCACTGATCTCTAAAATAGACTGGACCGAACATCTATTACACGGTATTTTCTCTTACATCAGCACGAGGAAGTAATCGAATATCTCCATTTTGGGATCTCTGACACCTAAAGCTTAGGGCTGCCCTGGGTAAAAACTGTACATACAGAGTGGTTCTACGCTTTTTAATGTGCATTAAACTTTGAATTCTTAAAGAATCTAAAAGCAAAAGGCCACGGTAAATGAATGAACAGTGGATTGTCCCTAACATAAACTCAATACAAGGGCAAACATGTTAAAAGTCACTTACGAATGCTTTGTTTCAATGGTTTTTTTGAACTTTGATATTAAAAAGCAGGTTAAACCAAGACCAACATGTTTGATCTCTAGCCCCAAACAACACGGTGAGCTCCTAGCATGGACGCTGCAATGTGGAATCAACGCTGGGCTGGAGAAGCTCGATCAAGTCTTTTTTTTAGATCAGGGTTGTAAAGCCAGTATGGCTTTGCAAAGCCATGAAGAGGTCGTAAAGCCTCTGTATGGCTCTACAAAAGCATAAAGAGGTTGTAAAGCCTGTGTATGGCTCTGCAAAGCCAGCAGAGAAAATGCAGCAAATGTTCAAGATTCTCCTAAATGGAGAAAGCTTGTTTTGTAAGCAGGTTTCTAATCTTTACCGTTGCAACTTGCCATCCGTGCTCATCTTCATAGCAAGAGCACACCCATGATTGAATGCTATCCTGTGAACCCTAATTGTCTATTTTTTTGCTCCACAGCGGTTCGAAAACCAAAAGCAAAAGGAGGTATTGAACACTATTTTATTTGAATAGCATTTCCTTAGTCTTCTTAGATGAAACATCACTTCCCTTAACTCAAAAAGCATCGTCGTGATGGTAACTAACGCATACATATTCTATATGATAAAATGGAATGGGAGCCTTTTTTCTCGTCTTTAAATTCATTTCTTATATTAAATTTTAATCTTGTGCCCCGAAAAAAAAAGCTGTCAAAATCAATCTTTAAATGAATAGGGCTTTTAATGATTTTATTACATATTGGCTAAATGCTTTTTCGTTGGACACTCCGCAGCGCATAAAAGGTCAGAATAAGGGTCCGAAACGACATTACAACTGAAGTCCAAGTGAGAAAACAAATTCCTTGTGTCTACATAATGGCAGCTTTATTTTTTGTACGTAGATCGATTCAAAAACTGCTAGATGCAAAGGCGGCTGGGCTTTCACAAAGAGCGTTTGTTCGACTACAATCAAAAGCCTAGTATAGCTATTTTAGATATATTGAGAACTGATATCCAATTTTCAAAACATAAGCTGAGTGTGATAACTTTTCTAAAACACCTTAATAGCCTACATCCAGCCCTCCACTTTAATTTTGAAAAGGAAGAAAATGATTGCTTGCTATTTTTATGTTTTGGTCGAAAAGTCTAAGACTGGATTACTTATCAATGTATATCGCAAGCCCACTTTTACCGGTCAGTACATATGCTGGAATTCCTTTACGCAAAACAACACAAAAAATTATCAAAAAAACCTTATCAAAAAATTAGTTCATAGGCCACTCATGATCTGCTCGAAATCTAAAATTCACGCCGAACTGGAAAAACTTAGAAAAATCTTCAAAAGGATTGCGTTCCTTCATTCAAAAGGATTGCGTTCCTACCACCCAAAAGAATTTACGTGCGAGTGTGATTCTGGCTGCGTAGGTCGCACAACCCAAAGATAGGGGGGTAAAACAGCATGTTCCTTCCAACATAAGAAACAAAACTACCCTTCAAAAAGAACAGCCTCTTCGATCTTGTAGGCCTAGAAACACCGTTAAAACAAGTGATTCTGCCTTCGGTCAACATTTTTTTGATAACCCAGATTGTGTAAAAGCCTATTGTGACGACCTGTTTCAGTTAATTGACAAAGCCCGGTTGTCTTTTCATCTTTTTTTTAGTCGATCTACAGACAAACGAAAATGCCGCCATTGTGTAGACGGAAGAAGTTCGCTTTCTCTATTTGACTCAAGTGGTAATTTTTCTTCAGGCAGGCGGCACTGATTGGACAACTATATCGGTCTTGCTTTTGCGTTTTTCTGATTGGTCTTTTTCGATCTACACTTGAGTGTTTATTTTTCAACGTGTTCTTTCGGACCCTTAGTCTGTCGTTTTAAGCTGTGAGGGGGTCAGAAGAAAACTTTTAGACAATGTGTTACGATATGTTTCATATTTTCAAAGCTCTTTTCAAGTTCTGTACCATCAAAAAACTGTTGCATGAATAAATAAACATTAAAGTATTTTATAATAAACAAAGAACTTCCTATCATGATGAAGCTTGATTTTAAAGGTAGGAAGATCCTGCTTCCAATTTCATCATTGTTTGAAGCTTCTATCCCTGAAGAAACTCTGGAGAATAAACGCGTGAAATCTGGAATAATGTTAAATCCTTACGCAGCTTGGGACTTAATGAGTAAGAATTTAAATTTATTTAAAGTCGGATAATGTTTCAAAACTAATTCTAACATGTCAGCTCATTAATATTCATATCAAATAAGTCAAAAACATTTCTGTGTTTAATATAACGTTAAAACCATTTAAAAAAATAAGATGAATTGTTAGCATATTTGTGTTTTTGTATAAATTATATTAATCTAATTTTTTAACAACACTGTAACTGAACTGAATTTTTAACTTTGCTCTTAAAACTAAACAAAACTGTTATCTAAACTAAACCTTAACACTTTTTCCTTAAAATAGGGTGCTGTCTTGTCCTGCTAGCTTATTGTTAACTTATCAAGCCATACTGCTTTAGTCATTTTCTTTTCAATAATCAGGCATTATAACCTAAAGATAATAAAAGTGCAGTTAACTTTATGGTTAAAGTAAATCTTTTGGAAATATATTTTACCCTGTATGCGAGGCTTCTAAGGTTAAATTCAAATTATTTAACTACAAAGTAAAGACACAGCATAGTCCTTGCCGCTGTTTGTGTTTACCTTTGGTTCCTCACAGTTTATCATACTGTGCTATGTATAAAATGCTACTTCTTTATGCCACTTCTTGACTTTGGCAGCAGTTGTCAGAGATGTAGCACTTCAAACGCCGCATTAATGCTTGTAAATTCTGATCCAGGACACTTTACTTGCTAGCACTTATTCTGCCTCCTTAATTGCACAAATCTACTACTTGAAAGTCCATAATCGGATTTAGCACGGAAATTTCCAGTGGACGTGCTTAGCCCTTTATTGTTTGCATTGTTAGTTATACTTTCCAATAATTGAAAGAATTGAAATCCTTTATGTAATTAAACCTTGGCAGTGCCTGTGGTAAATAAAGTTTCAGCGGGAATACGTTCTGAGGCCGCCGATAGTCTGCGGGAATACGTGACATGATCATGTCTCCATCTTTTTAGCGTCATCAAAATAACGGATTCTTGCAAAGTCATTACTTTCTATCGCTGATAGTCTGTATCTGATTGCCATGGGCGAATTTATTAATCATTAAGTTATGTTCACCATGCAAATTTATTTCCCTACAATTTACTTTATTAAATTTTTCTAGCAGATGTCAAAGAGCAATAACTTTCCATGTTTCTGTTCGTTCTATGTTTTTCTTCCTTTTTCAGCCGAGCAAAAACTTGCATCAGGTCGCTGTTCAAGCGAAACATCATCATTTCCACCCCAAGGTAAGATAGAATACATTTTCTTGCATTATTAAACTTTGAATTATTTTGACTCTAGGTGACTTTATTGTTTCAAGAAATCAAAGTTGAAGCTGCAGTGCTTCAGTGCTTTGCAGTTTTCTTTTTTTGTTAGTAGACGACATTGTTTCTCAAAGCTTTATATGCCTAGTCTTTTTCTGTTGTTGCTGGTAAAGTTTGGTCTTCTCATCACAAAAGCACTAACAAGAAACGGCCAGGCTGCTTTTTTTAAAAAGACACAATAGGAGGACGAAAAATTAAGTTGTGAACCAAATAGTAGCAAAGTAATTACCGCAAAGAAGTAATTCTGCATAAAGCCTTTTGCTTAATGTTACGGAATGTGAAAATGTTTTCTTTTATTGAAATCCTCAAATGATTATTTTCCGAAACAAGAGGCAAGTCTAGATATCATATACAGTAGTTTTATTTTTATTGATATTGCAGGTGATGCCAACCTAACAGTCAAGCTTCCGACTGCGTCGTCGGACGGACCAGGTCTGTCTTTTAATAAAAAATTATCTAGAATACACTACTTCAACGTTAACACGGCCTCGTTTTAGTAGTTATGTCTGAGTACGAGCTCCAGGTGGAAAGATCGACCAGCACGTTAGTAAACATTCAAAATCTATACGCCGCTGTGCTGAAAAATGAACGTGAGAAATTTGTATAAAAATATCGTTTGATGAAAGAAATATGAGAAATTGTTGCAAAGGAGTTAAAGGAATCCTACTCCTAAGCGAAGATATTCAGAATGTTTTAAAGCGAACAGAAAATCGTGGTATCTTTGGAAAACAGAACAGAAGACATCCAGTGAGCCAATGATAGAGGGGTCAAGAACAATGAATGCCTTGCCTTCTTGGATAGGTTTTGATTTTTTCGATATAGACAATAACGAAAGGATTAAAGTTTGATGCCAGTCACGATAACCTGTTTGGTGATATCCACACATTGTTCTGAAAAGGAGGGCAGGTATTCCTTAACAGAAGGTTCAGAATAAACCGCTGTGGCTGCCCATTTCATTCTATCATGTGTCAATCTATGTAACTGTACCATATCTCTTCCACCAGCAATTACTTTGATGTTGTCGCTATTCCTAACTTTTAGTCTTCCACTTGCTCTCTTCTCATAAACCATTCCCTGAAATGATTGCTGCTTATGTCCTTTCCTAGAATGTGCCCGCTAAATGCCAATTTTTTCTGTCTAAAATTAGTAGTAACTAAAGGAATTACTTGCCTAAATTGCGCATACATTGCGGAATACTTAGGATGTTTACTTAGATTGGAACATGTCGCCATTATAGACATGTTTCGGATTATTTGTAAAGCCCGATCGTCGTTCCACCTAGCAGTTTTAAAATCTATCTACATAAGCACGAAAAACCGCTACTGTGTAGACAAAAGGAGCTCGTCTGCACCTTAGGACTCCACTGGTAACATTCTAATAGGCAGGCGGCACTGATTGGTCAGCCTTTACAGTCATGTGCTCGTGTTTCTGATAACAGATAGGAAAAATGTCTGCCGCTGGTCATAGTATCGCGGGCTTATGTGCACATTTGCAGGTTCTTCAATATCTGACACGTGCCCAGTAAAATCTGGGAGGCGAAGATG
Organism: Rhopilema esculentum; assembly: GCF_057945365.1. Taxonomy (NCBI): domain Eukaryota; kingdom Metazoa; phylum Cnidaria; class Scyphozoa; order Rhizostomeae; family Rhizostomatidae; genus Rhopilema; species Rhopilema esculentum. The sequence continues at coordinate 14,441,008 of NC_142820.1, forward strand.
AAACTGTCAGTGCTAGTAAACAGAAATAAAATAATACTCTGTGAACAATGCTAATGAAATTTACAAGGTGAGACGTAAATAGTTCCAGATTTACATCCACTAGCCATAACATTATTGTCATTCATACACAGTGCAAAACTAAATTGTGCGAAGATAGCACAGCGTTCCAAGACAAATGCAAACACAACTGATTAGGAACTGAAACTACGATGATATCTCAAAATCGGCACTTTGCAATGCTTAGATATTTAAATGAAGGCAATGTGAATTGCTCACGATGACAATGCTTGTATGCTTTTAAGTGGGAAAATATTTCCTTCCAGGCTACAACTGATCTTTTACGAGGATGGGAAAATTATATTGTGCGAAATTAGCAGGGCGTTCTACGGCACTTTTAAACTCAACTGATTAGGAACTGAAACTACGATGATATCTCAAAATCGGCACTTTGCAATGCTTAGATATTTAAATTAAGGCAATGTGAATTGCTCACGATGCACGATGACAATGGTTGTCTGCTTGTAAGTGGGAAAATATTCCTTTCAAGGCTACAACTGATCTTTTACGAGGATTGAAAAATTATATTGTGCGAAATTAGCAGGGCGTTCTACGGCACTTTTAAACTCAACTGATTAGGAACTGAAACTACGATGATATCTCAAAATCGGCACTTTTCAATGCTTAGATATTTAAATTAAGGCAATGTGAATTGCTCACGATGACAATGCTTTTCATTTTATAATATTTATACAGGTTAAAGGTTCATACATATGTTTTTCAACCTGACCTGTTTAAAAGATTAAAATAAGAGCTAATAACTATGTTAAAATACTAGTAACAAAATAAATTTACCAATCAAACCTAATTTACAATATTTAATAATACCAAGGCTATAAAAAGTGGACGTAAAGATGAAATAAATAGTTGTTCTTTGAAGGTTTTCAGGGAGGGGGCCAATTTGGTAGCCCTTTCTAGATTATTCCACAGTTTTGAACCGCGATAAGAAAAAGCCTTTTAGCCATTTATTGTTTTTAGCAGCGGTGTCTCAAGATCAGTTTCTGATGAACGCAGAAACCGTTCTCTATCATCTGAACATTTTTCGAATAATTTTCTCAAGTAGTCTGGTGCAAGCATATTTAGAGATTTGTAAGTTAGCGTGGCTGTCTCCTTTCTTACAAGATTTCTGATGGTTAACCAGCCAAGATTCTGAATTATCGGAGCAGCAGACGCATCGTATGGGCTGCTAGTTACAATTCTGGCAGCTCTATTTTGGATTTTTTTGCAACACGTCATGCTTGTATGCTTGTAAGTGGGAAAATATTCCCTTCAAGGCTACAACTGATCTTTTACGAGGATGGAAAAATTAAATTGTGCGAAGTTAGCACGGCGATCTACGGCAAATGCAAACTCAGTTTGCACAATTTAATTTTTCCATCCTCGTAAAAGATCAGTTGTAGCCTGGAAGGGAATATTTTCCCAATTTAAATTAAGGCAGTTTTAATTTTGAGGTAATCCTGAAAGTAATTTTATCGATAGGTCTTATAAAAATTTTCACCTGGTTCTCATTCATTAAAAGGGAAGCACGATTTCCAAAAAGGGGCGCCACACCTGCTCCTAGTTGCCCTCCTTTAATCCACCACTAGGTATAGTTTATCTAGATGATTATTACTGTATTATTGCAGACCCTTAACTTTGCAGATGGAAACCCCCTTGTTGCTCCAAATGTACGAAACCTTTAATGTGCCATTTTAAATCTTACTGACTTTTTTCAAAAATTAGCAACAGTTGAAGGACAGTCTCCTCTAATCAAATTCCCCCATTTTTTACAAGCTCTCGGTTGAGCTTGCGCTTTCAGTTTATTATTCATAATCCATTTGCAAAAAAACAAACGGGAGTGCTAAAGTGCTAAATATTTCGTGGCGTTTTTCCTTGCCCTGTAAATCATGGTTCTGTGGCGCCATGTAGTTAGGCGTACAATCATCCGCCGACCACTCTTCCCATTATGATTCGTAACCTTGCCCACTCTGTGAGCTCGATCGATAACCTCTTCGGGAACTTTTACCCCAAGTTCAGCAAAAACATGTTTGACCTTGTCAAGGCAATTGTCAGCAAATTCTTTCATGCCATGAGGATTTGGTGGCATTGATCTGTCAAGATCAATGCCACTTATACGCAAGCAAAGGCGGCGTTGGTATTGCTCCAAATTATCGTTTACTATTTGGGGCTGCGAAATATGGCTCTCCATGACCTCATCTTCCATCATATTAATTTTTTTATTTTGATCTTCAATAATTTTCATGAGGTTACTTATACAATCCTTTGTCGCTATTTTATTTTCTAACTTCTCAAACTGTTGTCTCCTGAGGTCATGACGACTTTCCATAGTTAAACTTGTAGGGGAAGCATCTGATGAAGAGGCAGAGTCAGATTTACCTCGCCGTGGCTTCGTCATTATGGACATAGATACTACAATAACGTGGCTTAGTCATTAACAATTACTAAAACTTGGTAACGAAGGCAAGATGAAGGAAAAAGAACCCACAAAATCATAGCATGTCGCATATGAACTAATTCCACCGCTTGTCGCAGCTTTCTAGAATACGTCGGCCATCTTGTACATACACCGCCGAAAAAAAACGTAGCAAATGAATTGTCGAAGCACATTATTCTCGATTTTTGAAGCACAATATTCAGAAAAATTTTCTTGTCATCGCTCTTTTCTTTCTAAGATTTAGTTAGAGTTAATTTCACAAGATTCACCAAATTTTGGTAATAATACTGTTTTAGAAAAAGATCTCTAAAATTTTCTCCTTTACTATCTTTCTAATGTTTTAGCTACGCTCAAATTGTAGTTTATTTTGCTACGTTTGATGTGAGATCCTTTATTAATGTGGAGATATCCAAACTTTTCCAATGTTTGTACCCTATGTTGCCTAAATTCTGTTTTTTATTGTCTTATAAATGAAACTATTTTTCGGGGCTGAAATACTTATGCAAGTTTGCTTATGAGGTGCATTGTGTTTCGGTTATTTCACATGTGCCCTTTTGCACGAGCTGTTGTCAAAATGTCCCTCTCGACGACGACTAAAAGCTCCGGTATTTTTGTAAATCTTCCCCGCTGCTGATCTGTCATGTTTGTCTAAAGACGTTTATAGAGACTGGAAGCTTCTATAAGCGTCTATATGAAGTTTAGTCTACTCAAATAGAAGCAAAGTCATTTTTGCTAATCGATTTTGTAATTAATCAAGAAATATGATTGTTTTAATCTTTCTTCTAGCCATAAGACGACGTGCCCCTGGAAATCAATTGTCCCAGTCTAGTGACAGCATCCCAAGATCGAGGAGGTCGAATATAGGTTCGCCTTACTCAAGCAAAGATCAAGTTAGTGCTTCTACTTCAGTAAGAAGTAGTATGCCACGTCCGAGAACATCAATTCCTTCTTCTAAAAAGAATGTTGTCTCTCCCCGGTAAAGTAGCTTTTTGCGTCGATTTGTTATCATGTAAGAATCAATTCCAGTTTTAGATGTTTCAGATGTTAAATGTTTCGGATTCCATTTACTGTGATCATGGATGTTTAAATTGGGTTTCTCATAAAGTCTGCTGCCATATGCAATAACTAGGAAACTTGACTATACCAGTCTTTAGGACTGACAAAGCAGTGTTGAAATACTTCTTTTTCCTGTCATTAGATTCTTAAACGACCTGCTCTTCTCTCCTTAGGGTTTCTCAAAACCCCGATGTAGTTCCAAGAAGAGGACGAAGTCCTGAACGCAGATCTCGAAGCCCTGATATTGTACCAAGAAAGTCGGGCATTGTACCACGCGGGCAACTGGCGAATAGATACTGAATCTTTCACCTAGAGACCGTTGAATGGCAGGCTGAAGGCTGAAAGTAGTCTTATACCTTCTAGCAACTAAATAACTATTTAATACTGAGAATGTTCCTTTTTTCTTAATGTTTATAGGCAGAAGTACTTCGAAATCATATTTTTCAATCTTATTATCGGTTGTTAAGTATGACAGGAAATTTCTTTCTCATGTCAGCAATATGATCATTTAAAATGTGTTAAAAAATTTTCTTTTCTAGATGAGGCTCTCTTTCTACATAAGATATTTGTGATCAAAATACCAACGTAAACAGTGCTTTATTTTGTGTTCTTAATTGGCCGGTAGCTTTTTCTCCTTATGATTTTTATTATATATTTTGAAGCATGCATTCTGGTTTTCAAGAACTGGGTAATTTAGAGCTCCAGGAAATTCATGACATGCTAAGGTTCAACAACTTCATCTTTTACAAGTGACATTTTTAAGCAACACTTAGCAAAGACAAACTTCAGATATTTACACATTTTATACACCTCACAGTAAGATAAAGATAAGCTAAGTTGTACGACAATGTTTCCGTTCTTCTGAAATTGTTGTTAGCTCCTCCGTCTGTTATCGACTACTTCTGTTGAATTGGTCAAAAAAGGCAGCAGTAGGTTGATTTGTATACACCTCTCTATTTATATAGTCGGAGCTAAAATGAATAAAACATATTCATTTCAAATTGGTACAGGAAATAGAACACCAGATATTGAAGAAGTCATTTAACAAAACTGAAGACAAGGAAATAGGAGGAATAATTTACAAGACGAAGGCATTGATGCCTCGACTGAACTGGCACCACATGAGCTCTCCCTCAAGATTGTGCCAACCATTGTGCTACCTTTGACAGGAAAGTTGTATACTGGGCCTGTGCCGATATACAGATCTAAAGGATTCGAAGGTCTGATAATATGTTAAAAATTGTTGTGAATTGAAACAATGTTTTGCGGAGAATGGTGCCTACAGCTAAAGAATTGAAGGTAACTGTTTTAGTCAGGCAAATATGATAGGTTATGAATATTTTCCAAGATCTTCCTTGGGTATAGAGCGATGTTGTAAATATTTGGATGCATTTCCCAACCATGAACAAAATTTGATAAAATAAAATAACGACTTTGTACAAGAAAGGAATATTTGGTACAACGTTTCGAGCTTAACTTTTCTTGACCTGACGAAAAGCTAAGCTCGAAACGTTGTACCAAATATACATTTCTTGTACAAAGTTGTTATTTTATTTTATGAAATTTTGTTCATTTTTGACGTGCAACACGCACCAATTCATTGGTTTCCCAACCATCCCTGAAGCATCTTCTCTGCATTTTTTTGCGGCGCCAACTATGCGCCGGCCTTCACTGAACTCCTTAACAATAACACCACCCTTCTTACCCCCAAGCTCCCGCAGTAGTGACTTCCCTGATAATAATTATTGTCCAGTTCGATGATATAGTCGCTACAACGATACTTAAAAATGCTATTAGATTTTGAAAAGAAATACATACTCTATCTGAAAATTCTCTATCACGTCCTGTCAGTAATTAACCCCCACCTCCACTCACCTGAAGGCTGAAGGTCTTTCGACACGCCTCTGATATATATCCCGACGTGTTAAACGGTATGATGCATATCGGATTGGATAGTTTTCACGCAAAAAAGTAGGTAGATCCAATATGAAACCAAGTGATGTCAACTGAAAACCATATATCATGTAAACAAGGCCTTAGCAGCTTCACACTACTAGGTTTTCACTTATATCTATCTACACTCTACGGCGGGGAACATGTTTATTTTTGTGCATTCACTGTGCTTAGAGAAACATGCTTAGAGAAAGATACTTGTTTTTTCTGTTTTGATCGTTCACACTGCTTCCAATTTTAAACATTTTTAGAGCGTTTCCAAAAGTCCCTTTTTGTGGGTTCACACTGCTCACAGAAACGTAGTAAAAATCCCAAGGGGGGGATACTCCCGTTATGGCCTAACAGGGAGTCCAGTCAGGGTCAAACAGGGCTAACGCGAAAATTTTAAAAAATTACCCTTAAATGTTACCATTTTTGACAGTAACCCTCAAATGGTAGCATAACTACTGAAATTATGTCCTTGGTAGCATCCATTGCTTTGTGCTCCCCTGGTCTTTTTTGACAAATTTCTTTAAGCCCTGGCAAAAGGACTCAACATTTCACTAAACATTTCACTCACCTTTAGTTTAGCCAAATGTTTAGTGAAAAGTTTAGTCGTTTTGCCACCCTGTTTAGTGTTGTTTAGTCGTGTTAAGTGTTGTTGAGCAAAGTTTGAAACTGGTCAATATTGTTTAGCGTTGTAAAGTGTTGTTTAGCAAATGTTTAGTTTTGCCACCAATTAAACATTTCTTGTGATCACGTAGGCGCTCTAGCTGTGAATATCCAAAGTTTTCCGTCGGTTTTCGTTGGTTTTCCTGTCTCTACGTGACCCAAAAGCCCTTATGAGACTTCTGCATATCTCGTTGTACGCTACTGTCTTCTTCAACAGTCAACTTTGTTGTCAATGTGCTAAATATCTTTTTTTCCCGTCGCTTCATCCGATTCTTATTTTTATCCACTGCTTGTGCATGCAGCAAAATAAACCAACTGCAAATTCCTATGCAAGATCCCCTACAACCCAACAGCGTCATAGACAGCTCGCAGTTCAAAAAATTTGAGTGAAGTTTAGTGAAAAGTTTAGTCACGTTTTTCCACCCTCGCTAAACTTCGCTCAACTTCACTAAACAAAAGTTTGAGTGAAATGTTTAGTGAAATATTTAGTCGTTTAGCCAGAGCTTTATGATTGTGTGAAAAAAGAAAAGTTCACGATAGCAGTCTGCTCGAAGTACTCCAAGGAGTTCTTGCGGCGAAAAATCGATGAAAATGTAGCAAATAAGAAACACCGTGATGCGACGAAAATGATCAACAATAAACACAGGTAAATTAATGAAGGCTAATATTTCGCCACGGCATAAGGGCTTTCATCAGAGCAAACGTAAACCGACTAAAAATGTACACATTTAAAAGATATTTTTCACAATTGACTGTTGTTGTTTTGGGAAAGATAGGAAATTGTTTGTTATCTATAATAAATCGCAAGCTAAACTGAACAGTTGAGTTATTATCAAAAATGGGCCTTTCGGTAGCACTTTAGTAAGACCCTCAAACCGACTGGACCTCCTATCAGGCCCTAATGGGAGTACCCCTCTTCTGGGGTAAAGATGTCTGTTTTGTGGTCGTTACAGTACTGTTTTTATAGATATCAACTTTTTATAGCATGGCAATTAACCTCACTATTGTGTCGTTTTTTCCTGTTTTTGTTCTTTCTAATTAAATTTTTATATTCAATATGATAAATAGCTTCGAACGAAGAAAATGTATACCCTTGTACAAAATTAATAATTTACAAATGGGTAAAATATTCAAATTTTTCTCTTTTAATAAATGTTCATAAATACTTCATTATTCCAAAATAGACATAGTGCCCCATTGCACACCTTGATTTGCTAACAAGTGCGATTGGATGCATGCCTGCAAATTCATTCCTTGTATGGCCTGGTAATGGTATTTTCTATTTCAATAGATACATATGAATCCTCCATAAATTTCGAATAGGTGTATATAATTATAACCTATACTGCTTTTCGTAATAAATAATATCTTGTATACATACTGTGATTTCTGTTCAGCAGAAAGTCTTAAATTCTCTGAAGCATTTTGTTTTTCTAGATCTTTTATCAGCTTCTGCTGTTGTTTTTCCATAACCAAGGCAGCTTTTGCTTCAGCGATCCTTTTTTTATTCCAAGCTTCATTTTGTTGCCTTTCTTGTTCCTCTAGTCTCTAAAAAGTTATGAGCATTGACAATGTTATGAAGCAATATGAAACAATGGATTCAACATATGCATATACACAAGTAGCTACAAAGTCAAACAATGTGAATATTCAATTCTTGGCTGGATTTAGCTTCATTTTGCCTTACAAAAAAATTTAACAGATAAAGGAAGAGAGAGAGTGACTTTGAAAGCACTGAAAACCCAGGCCTTTCTGTTTGATGTAAGCAATCTATCGCAATCATGTCTGCAGTCATGTAAACCCAACTACATAGGCAATCAATCACTTGTCAAAAAAGTAAATTGTGATGAGCAAATGTTTTATCAATAATCCAAAGTAAAATAGATGATACCAAGCTGGCATATTGTCTGGGCAGTTGAAGTGTTTACATAGAAAGTTTAAATACAACATTTAATAACCATTCTGCAACAATGTTCTATATGACTTCCATTATGTATATAGAAAATATAAACCAAGCACATTTTTATTGGGTTTTTAATCTTGGGTGCATTAAAAATTATATTGACAGTTTTTCTCATTCTCTGTTACCATACGTAAAGAAACTCACATCAAGGTTGTACACTCTTTCTTTCAAATACTCTCTTTCACTCTAAACATTACAAATACTTTCAACAATGTTGAGTTTTATTACTGGCTATCTTTACCTGAAGCATTCACTAGTGCAAAAAAAACATGACACGAGAGGCCTGGCCCATTTGCGTGAGCTATATCTTGGGATAAGGCCTGTTAATGACTGGGAATGGAATTGAACTTAAACTGAATTAGTGAAGAACACATAAACACAGGATATTTATTTCCTTTTGGGTGGAAATTCATTAATTGATATCCCTTGCCAGTAAGTGATTTGCACATGAGAAATAATGCTTACACTTGGACACGGACACTTGCCATTTTGTTACCAAAAGCCCTGTTTGACCCATACAACTGTGTTGCCAAAAGAAAGCTGAATAAAAGTGTCAAAGAATTGTGAAATCTACACTTAACTTAAATTAAGCAATGTCAATGACTTGAATATGGCGGCATTCTTTAAAGATTTTTCAACAGAAAAGCAAACAAAGAACATAATTTGACACTATAAACACATTTTACAAACTATTGCCAATATTGGGGCCTAAGGGAGTCAAAAGTATGTCTAAAAGTGTTGCTGGAAAACTTTTGATTAAGATGATTGGCTTAGTGAGTTGTAGCACTTCAGTTCTCAAATAGAATGATGAACTGAATTAATAAACTTAAGAATGAAATAGTACCTTTTTCTCTTGAATCTGATCATTTTGAATGTCTCTGATCCTGTTAATCTCTGCAGGGCTCATTCCTTTCCACCGATCTGGAATAACACGATGTGAACCAAAAGCACTTTGTGCAACAGCAGGGTTTTCAGTTAACATGTCCCCAAAAACATTATTCGAAATTTCTGTCATGCTGTCATCAAGCTCTTTTTGCTTTTCTAATTCCAGTCTGGCTGATTTTTCATTATGGAGTGCTTTGTTGAACTCTTTAGTTGCCATGTTGATAGCTCGTTTACATTCTTGCTCTGCTTTAGCAAGCTCCATTGCTCTTTGCTCATTTTCAATTGATTTCAGGTCATATAGATGCTTGGCTTGCTTCACATTTGCATCATTTTGGACTTTCTCCATCATTTGCTGTTTGCACCATTCCCTTTGAGAAAGATAACTTGCTCAGGTTTTGTCTATGTATACACATACAAAAAATTGATGTAAGAATTGTAAATTTTGAAAATGTTCAAACTGTTTGAGGAATGATAAAAATTGTAAGTAGAAACTGCAAACTGAAAACAATTTCATGCCCAAATAGCCAGCTGCTTGTTGTTGAAGATTATAGAGCAGAAGCTGAAAATGAGAAAAAAATTGAAAAAAAATTCAAGCAAAGCAATTTTATATTTAATATTAAAATGAACAACCTTGTTTGTTCCTGTTGAAGTTTCTTCCTTTCTTTTCCACTAAGATCTTCACCTAGGAATCTTTGCATGCTTGAAACTCCGCATCTTGGGTCATCATCAGATATTCTAGCAGGTGCATCTTTCATCTTAGCTTTAGGGTCATTTAAATCCCATTCTTTGCTACTGTCTGGGGTCTGAAACGTTTTTCTAAATTCATTCAACTTTATGTTGAGTTTCCTTAGGTCCTCCTCTTGTCTTTTTTGAAGTAAGACACATATCTTGTCATTTCTTATCATACTTTTAGCTATGGAGAAAAAAACACTCTTTGAGTACATGATTAAAAATAATAAAATTGGAAAGGAGGTTCAGAATCAGAGGACATATTTTTAATAAAAATAAACAAGCATTTTAGACATTGCTTTTTGGAAAGAAATAGGATATGCATTACATTTTGTACAGGGATGTATTTTACCATCATCGTGAGACACATGCAAGTGTCAAAATGTGTGGAAACATAAAAAAACGTGATATTTATGAGACTCATTTTCATTACCCAGAAATAGAAAATACATTGGAATATTGTCCACTCTATAGTCTGCACAAATACAATGAAACTAGACTTGTTGACATACCAAAAGCATCATTTCTTCTCTGTTCTTCATTAGTTACCCAGTCTCTTTCAGCACACTGTTGTTGCAAAGCTTCAGTATCAACCTGTTAAAATAACAAGAACCCTTATTGGAAAGTACAAAAAGTTTTTAATTTCACCTTTTTGACAAGATATAAACTAATGGTAATTGGAATTTATCTTAACCTATCACAAAGAGGATTACAATAATGACAATTATTTATGCTAGGGCATTAAATAGAAATTCTGATTCTTTGACGACCAATAGGCATTCAATCGAAAAAGAACATTGGATTTTTAAGACTGATGTGAAAGGTGGTTGTTAAAAAGTGGCTTTCTTCTGAAATTATGCAAGCAAAGCGTCCCAAAGTTGTTGAGCTTTTAATTTTAGAGTCTACAGCTGCATTATTTACAAGCTAATGTTATCGAAAAAAATATGCTTAGAACTTTCATTTCAGGACAGTTTTCCAGGTGAACAACTGGAGACATTAGCATATTTAGTTGCTTGCAATTGCCTGAAACAACCAAAATCTTACCCCGATTGTCCGAACTTTAGCATTGAATATTCTACTTTGGCGTTCTTTTTCCCTCTGCCTTCGACGCTCAATCGCTGCTGACTCTTTGAGATCGATGGGTAGGTCGAGTTTATACATTTTTGACAGCTTTTTAGTTTTAAGCTAATCACTTCTGCTTTTCTTGTTGCATATAAGACTTTCTTAGAACGATGTATCTATGAATTTGTTTTGCTCCGAAGCAAAGAAATGTTGCGTAGCAACAGGATAAACTGAGATGGTAAGCCTCGTTTTCGCCGGGATAATCTACCTTCCAATTCCAATGATCTAGAAGCGCCGAAGGCGCTAGATGTCTTGCTGCGTACGCGGGTCATGCTGCGTACTGCCGAGTGAGGCAAATTTTTTTACTTTCCGCCATTTTAAATAGTGGCAGAAAACGAGTTGCAATAGGGTTCAGTATGGACAATTACTTGTTTTAAGGACTGAATTTCTCGTGGCTCACAACTATTTCAGTGCCTTTTCTGATGCAGGTAGTTAGAGGAGATATAAATCAACAACACATAACAATTTTTGGGGGTTTTGAAACAGAATTTTAAAAAGTATTGCTCTTTTAGTTTACCCATTTACGGGGGGGGGGGGATATAGCAGTGGGCTATAGTGCCTATTTTCAAACAAAAGGGCAATCCAATGGACTGTGGAAATTTCAGAGGTATCAAGCTATTGGAGCAGATTATGAAAACAGCGGAAAGGGATTTAGACTAAGATAAACCGTTTAGATTAACAACATGCACATGCCCACATAGGGTTCATCCGAGGAAGAGGGACAACCGTTGCAATCTTTATAATCAGACAACTACAGGAAAAGTATTGGGAAGTGAAGAAAGGCCTGTATTTTTATTTTGTCGATCTAGAAAAGTCTTATGATCAGATTCCGAGAGAGCTGGTGTTTTGGTGTTTGAGGAAGAAGAATGTACTAGAGAAACTGGTCAGGTTTGTCAAGTCAACGTACTACAATAACAATAGTGAACAATTTTTTTGCGGTACAGAATTTGAAAATGGCTTTGAAAAAAGCAAACATTTTACGACATACTAAAAGCTTTTTCGTCTGACACTCCTCAGAGCATAAAACGTCAGAATAAGGTTCCGAAAGAACACGATGGAAAATATATACCCAATTGTGGATCGAAATAGGCCAATCAGAAAAACGCAAACACAAGACTGGTATAGTTGACCAATCAGTGCCGCGAGCCTAATGAAAAATTACCAATGGAGTCCAAGGGAAAAAACGAACTCCTTCTGTCTACACAATGGCGGTTTTTTCGTTTTTATGTAGATTGACTCCAAAACTGCTAGATGGAAGGACGACCAGGCTCTGCCAATTATCCGGAACATGTCGTCATTATAGAGTTTTGCACAATCTGGGTTTTCTAAAAGATGTTGACCGATGGCAGAATCACTTGTTTTAGCAGTGTTTCTATATGTTTACATTGCATAGCACCATTCGGCCTAGCCCTTTCCCATGTCTTCACGTCGACGAGAAAGATTTGTTGTGAAAAGAGTGTTTCTCTCTTGTTCACTAGTTGGGTTTGTGTCAGCTGTCATCAATTGCTGTTCTTATTGGTTTATTTTACAAGGCGAAAAAGTAGGAATGGTTTCTACATTTTCGCAGCGAATTATTCGCTGCGAATTTGCTGCGAATTCTCTGCCAATTTTCTAATCTCCCCTTCTGCGCATATTTTTCGCGCATTCGCGGCGAAAAATTCGCTTCGCACGAAAAAATTCGTCTCGTGTAAAGCAGGCTTAATAATATATTTTCAGTCCATCTACGTTATGGATACACACAATAACTTTTGCGAACGTACTTTGTTGAAATCCCCTACCTATTTTCAATTATTGTAGTCCTCTTTTACAAATGTTTTTGTTTTCGCCCTTTGATAGCATTCGTTTCATTGGAGAGCTCTCTTATTCCTTCAAACCTGTTTGCTTTCTTCCGCAATTTTTGGCTCATTCTCTCATCAAGGAAACCAGTGACATGATACAGAGCTTTGGTCTCCGATGGGGGTATTTGATCTTGAGAACATCTCCATGGTCCTCTTCATCTTGTGTGCTTAAATACATCACCACAGAGCTGATCACTGGTAATTTCATTATCCTGCTGCCCAAATCTGAAAATTAAGATGTGAAAAGTAAAGCTTATTTCAGTTTTACAGTGTTATTATAAAATTATGAACCACGCTTGTTGTCCCACGAGAGGAAAACCAGCCAGCCATAACTTCCTACTGAGAAACTAACCGGTGATGGGTACATACCTAATCTGTTGTCAGTTGTAAACTTATCAAGCTCTGGAATTATTGTATGACATACATATCCCATCTTTGATAAAAATGAGGTGAGTGAATGGCTACACAAGGTCAAGACAGCAGATGGATCCTGGCGATCTTTATTCTTTACATGATCGTTTTTGGGGATATGCTTTCTTATTTCCTACATAGTTCTTGGACTGGATCGGTTACGCAACATGCGCAACAATGCAATGTTCCCTTTTTCACTACCTAGCTTCAGCCACCAGCTAGCAAAGGAACCCTTCAAGCTTTTTCCGACATCTGGGCAATCTGGCAGAACCGTTAAAAGTGTTGCACTGGAATCAATTTCTTCTTTTCAATACTGCTTCTAATCTGTTCAAAAGCACATTTATTGCCTGTCTCACGGTCAGCTGTTATGACCAGGAGAGCTCTTCTGACACAAATTTGTTTTCGTTCGAGGCAGGAGTTGCATGCTTGCAGCGATGCATGTTGGCTTACGTGACCTTTATTCATAACAGGCCTGACAAAAACTGGTACAACGCTCGTAATGCGTCTTTATGATATGTTTGGCAGATGGTGCCTCTTTCTGACAGGATTCGCAAGTCTGTAGGATCTTCAGCTGTTCAAGAAACATATTTTCACACGATTCTGCTGTCTTTCCAGCTTTACCAGAATACTCAACAGCAACTGGTAGACTGCACTTATTGTCTAAGCTAGTAACAGCTGTAACAATAGCCTCAGTAACTAGATTTTCCTTCAAAAACTCAGCATCAGGACTAGGGTTGCTTTTAACGTAATCAATGTCAATGTTAAAAGCCAGACCAACGTTTACTTTCAAGCGCTCGTCAAATTCGATTGCAGGTTTCAGACTCGTCCCATAATTCGCTATCGCTATCACTTTCAACGTTACTCCAACTTCCTCCAAAGTTTTTAAAATATTAAATTATTTGCGTTATTGGTTCCCGTATACAACGGTTATTTTGAAAGATGATGCGATCAAATGGATCAGCCTTGCCCTCGGTAGCCATTTTGGCTTTGGGACGTTGAAACAGTGGTTGAAACGCACAAATATATCCTCCTTAGGTCGGTTACATCATGCTACGCAGCCTTTTCACTGTCCGCAAGGGGCAGAAAGGATCCAAAAGTCCGTTGAAGATGATTGTAAAGTCCGAGATACGTCGTAGAATATCGGAAAAATACGTGATCCGCCAAGAAAACAAAATACGAAAATCCGTTCTGCCAAACTGATAAATAGAGAATCCGCTCCTTGAAATTAACGAAATACGCCTTTCCGCCAAGCCTTTTAACCCCCCCCCCCCCCTCCTCACTATAATCAATCAGGTGCCCGCCAAACCAGCCGGGAGTTCAAAATGAAAGAGGCTTCGGTCGATATCTTGAATCTGTTTTTAACATTCAGATCATTAGCATTTTATATATTCTATCACAATTTTCAAAAGTAGTCTTTAGTTCGTTTGTTTACGCAAGTTTTCGATCGAATCAAGGCTGAATAAAGCCCACAGAATCTCTATTCTGCTTAAAGGCCCTGAAGGCAACTCAGAGGCCAGGAATTTCGAAGTTAGATGAGCAAACGAATTACTTTTTGATCGAACCACTATAACATTTGCTCGCTCTGGTTTTCTGCCATATTTTTTTTTAAAAAGATCTCTTTTCATGCTAGCAAACCGTCGGAATAAACTCAAGCACTCGGCCTCATTTCATTTCATTTCATTTCATTTGATAATTTATTTGTTAACGCAGGTTAAAATATGGTAGCCTCAAAATATTTACATATTTAAAAGCATTGTAAAATTAGGAATAAGTTTACACTGTTCAGACAGTTTCTTTGTTTTCAATTACTACTATTCTAATACAGGTGACATCTTTAGGGGTAAAATTGTTAATAATATATATAATTTTTCAAATTCCTTGTTTCTTGTGACTGAGGTTCCTTTGATGAAAGTTTTGTTTTCAGTTGCGTTATTGCCTTATGTTGTAGTTCATATTTGAAAATTTAAATGTTCTTAGCGTTCTTTACAGTATCCGGAAGAGCATTCCAAAGCACCGGCCCTCTAGAACTTAAAATATTTCTCTCAAAGTCTAATCTTAGTCTTTTTACTTGTAGCCTGTCCTTTATGTACGGAGACATCATGAAATGATCTTTCAATGCATGATCTCCCTGTCCTTTTATGACCTTGTACATCTCTGGTGCTACCTTTTTGCTGTACATATATCCCAAGTTGCTCCAGCTGGCCATCTCTAAAACATTGTTTAAGTCAACTGTTCTTGGAAAATTTTAGTGTGGTTTTTCCCACATTTTGTGCTCTTGGAAATCGAAAATGTCGTCTTGGAAATTCAAAATTTTGGAATGAGTTTTTTCATGTAAGCTATGATGAGTAAATGGTAATTCGAGCAGCCCTCGCAAGGATCGTACCAGCTAAGCCACATTCTGCAGACGTTGAACGTTTGATCAGCACATACAACAAGATAAAAACAAATGGCCGTGCCTCCCTGTCTCCGCAAACGATGTTCAGTTATCTGTATGTGTCTCAAAACATGCCAAGCGTATCAGAATTTGACCCTACTTTAGCTGCTTTGTTTTGGATAAATAATAAGCAACGACGGGAGCATTCGATATCGAAAGCAAAGGAGCAATAATGGTTCCTTAAAGTATTTTCGGGTGCAGATGCCTACATAAAGAGAAGGATCAGAAAAAAGTAAAAAAGGTAAACCTGATGTCGATTTCTGAAACCTGGAATAATTGAAATTGATCAGCTTACTCTAAGACCCACAATAAATGGATTCCCCCCATAATTAATTTTTCAAAAATCTTATAGCCCCTGCTCTAATTAGAACCCCCCGCTTTTCAAATTTTTTGGCTCAGCGTTTCCTTCAATTCTAAGATAAGTATGAATTATAGAGCTTCTAGCAATGTTAACCTTGAACTACTGTTACTGTTGGAGTCCATAAAGAATAGGCTATAATAGAAACATATTTCTAATCGTGTTATATTGAATATTTTTGTTTTACACGCTTTCTACGGCAACGGTCGATATTTTGAAGTTCTATGCTTCATATACAGCTTTCTTTTCTTAAAGTGTGGTCTGGGAAAATTTCCATCAAATAGGCTCTGGTTCTTTATCAATTTTTCTGCTCTTATACGCTGACTCTCAACTTTCTGGAACTTGCTGCTTGTGCATGTTCCCCCATACAGTCATTGCATATGTCGTTGTTGGTATTACTGTTTTAAAATAAATCTCCTCTAGCACTTTTGTTGGCATAAATTTGAATTTGGCTATTCATATGGTTTGGCTTTGTAGGTTTCATCCAAATGTCCGAAAGCCAGCCGTTCTTTTGGCATTGCTCATTTAATCAATCCTATTTTAGAAAGGACAACGAGCCCTTTTAACATTTGAATTGTACAAACAAAACACAAATAAAGCATAACCCCACTACAAATCAGTCACCAGTTTAACAACCAGATCTCTAAAATCGATGAAACGCTGAACGCAAACTAACTTTAGCTACAGGAACTTCCGTAAAATTTCAATGCGACCTTTGTGTCCAGCCCAAAATGTACATACCAATCATTCATTTATCTATTCATTACTCTAAAGTTAGCTTTCTTTTCATAAACCTTATGAGGAGAAGGAATAAATTCACCCCCCCCCCCCCCCCCTCTGAATCATGAGCTTGACTAAGCCACTCAGCCTGTCTTGTGACATTGATGCTCGAGTCCAAAGCTTATCGTCGAATCGTCGCTAAATCGTCGAAGACCTGGAAATGATCTTTCGCAAGAAACGCTGTCGACAGGTATGGTCAGAAAGATTGTAAGAATTTTGTTGATTGCTGGATAGAATTTTGCGGAGCATTGAACTAAGGCATGGTTCGCTGTCTTTGGCTTGTCTTTTGTAGGCACTTCAGTGAATTGTTGCTTCCATCTGCAAATTTCGGTCTCAAGGCTAGCTATCTCAATAAATGTGAGGAATTTTCCATATTAATCAATCAAAGATTTTACTCTTTCACTTGTCATACCATTTAAATAAATAGGTACCAGGTTTTGGGCAGCGATAAGTCCCTCGTGAGCATTAGCAAATTTTGTTTCAAGCTCTTCAACTACATGATCAATAAATGGATAAAAAATATTGATTTTGAAGTAATGGCCTGCATTTGCTCGATGACGCTGAATGCTTGCTACGCGGGGCTTCCTGACTTCAACACCAATGATATCTGCGATGCTTTCAATCCTTGTCCATACTGTTTCCCAAACTTCATCCTTTCAAGCGGCTCTAATGCACTCTTTTGCTGTGTTGACATCTGCATATGCCTCTCCCAAGTTGCAGTCCTTTGCCTGGAGTACCTTCGTGACTGGAGCGGTCAAACTTAAAATGTACTTTCCTACGACCAGGGCTACGATGAACTGTGGGTCTTCCAGAAGGCGAATGTATGCCTAGGCATTGCTCCTCGGGTCGCTATTACTGTGAGCTGCTATGATCTCGAGTGTTTCTAGCACAGCAGGATACTTTGCTATTGACGCTGAGAGTGTTTCTACTCTTGAGCTCCATCGTGTTGGATACAGCTTTGGCACTAAAATTTTCCTTGCTCCAGCCTGGATTCCTTGATTAGATGCTTGAAGATCTCTACCCACTCCCTCGTATGTAACAGTATCATCATTTTAATCTTTATTCTCTGTTTCTGTGAGTAGAGCGATCAACTCTTTATTACCTTCACTGGCGACAGTCTCCTTAAAAATTTCCTTTCTCTTAGCGCCATCTCCGAGAAAACAGGTTATTTTGGCAACATTGCCAAAGAGGTCTTGAATTGACTCCACATCCTTGCATTCTCCTGCAATTGCCAGGTTTAAAACATGTGAGCGACAATGAACATAGATTGCATTTGGGTAGTGGTCTGACACTTTCTTGTGAATTCCATTCTTATTGCCACTCTTAACAGATGCACCATCGTATCCTTGTCCAGTGGCGGATCTAGAGAAAAATTTGAGTGGGTTCCAATATGGGCGTGGTCCCATATTTTTTTGACAACGCCCTTGACTTTTTCCAAAATTGGGCGACGCCCAGTTTCGCTTTTTATTAAGATTCACACTTGCAAGATTTGATTTAAACAAGATATATTATTTCATTATGATTCAAAGGCAAGTAAAAAAAATAGATCTGTAAACCAAACCAGGAATCGTCATTATGAATTCTAAGAATGGTTTCGATTTCTTGCCAAACAGAGGACCTTAATAAATTCCTCTAGCTGGTTACAGCGGGACATAAGCTTACTGAGTGTTGCAAGATTTGAGTGAAATTAATATGCTACCTATAAATATTACTAAATAATAAACAAGACAAATTCACAAATAGTCACCAAGATTGTCAAAAATGGATAAGAATGGACGAAGCCTCTCATCATATATAGCAAACAAACACAATTATTAAAAAGTGCAAATTATGACATATGAAATCATCTTATCCCATTCTCTAAAGTCTTTCATTTTATCTTAATAAAGTTCTCTCACTGTATAGATAAATATATTATGTATAGGGCTTCAAAAGTTCTATAAACTTTCCACGTCAAAGAGAAAATATCTTCGAAATTCGTGAGTTCCTGCCAAAAATTCTCTCCTGCTAATTGCAACGAATTCTCTCGTGAACGCCACTTTACAACTATCTGAAACCGACTTTTTGCTTGATCCATGAGCAAAAAAGCGGTGATCTGCTTTCTCCGGCCTCGCTAGGCCAGTAGAGAAAAATGAGCAAATAGTTGGCGACCCGGAACCCTTGGAACCCGGTTTGAATCCGCCACTGTCCTTGTCCAACAAGACTTGAGAGATCCAGACCCCAGTCCTTCAGGGCAGGAATGAGGACATCAAATACCGACTGTGTATCCATTTTCTTCAACTTCTGGAAACCCAAGAACTATTCACATACCTCAGCATTCTCATTCACAAATCGTATGCAGATACTCATTTGCTCAGTGGACGAATCATCTGTCGTTTTTTATAAGAAATTGCCCTCCTCTTCATTCTCTTCTTTATTCTAGTTTCCCCGGAGGGCACTACATCACTACATCAATTATTGACGATAGCTCCTTTTTCGCACGAACTTGCTGTTCTGCAGTCTGTTTAGATAGCCTTGCCACGATTTCAGTGCCTGGCTGGCGGGTCTTCAAGAAACTACGTACCCTCGCTTCTGCATTTCGATGTATCTCTCTATTCATATGCCGGTCAAGATAATTCTCCTTTTTACCAACTGCCTTTTTCCAATTACAAAACCCCGTTGAAACAAATGGTGACAAATTGGGATCGCTGCTTTCGAAACTACCAAAGCAAATGCATGACAAACAAAACGCTTTTTTCTCAGAGACGCTGTACCGCAACCATGGCCTCTCTTCGGTCCAAGACTCTCGGAATCGTCTACCACCTGTAGTTTCAATTTTGTAGCCTTAGGGCAAGACAAAAATTGGTGTTAGTAGTGAGAACTTTTCGTCATCTCTTAATCTTCTTCCAACAAACGAGACAGGGTCATTAGCATCCACAAAGTCTATTTGCACTGCTGATGAATCGGAGGAGTGACTGCTTTCGGGCACTACTTCATTGTTTGTTGATGTTTTAAGTTCGTTGCTAAAGGAAAAAAGCGAGAATCTCGATGCGAATTTCAGCATAATTGTTATTTCTTTGGTTTATTGTTGAATTCTCGAAAAAAATTGCAAGTAACTGTCAACTATACACTTGACTCTAAAACAACGTTTAGGTGTAGAGACTAAGCTTCATCACTGCTGTGAGTGCAAGCTGAATATCAGTTTGGATTCTTGTTCTTCATAAAACATATTACTAGAGTTATCTTTATAAGAAACTGGTTTATAAGAAATTGGTTTATGAGAAACTCTGGAATACAAAAAAGTATTCAGAAACTCAGCAATTTTTCTCATTCGCATGCGTTGAAAAACTCTCCAATATTTCATTTTGAAGCCTTTTATTAATGGGATTAAAAGCATATTTCCGGAAAAAATTAACTGTACATTTTCTTGTAAAAATAACAAGCAGGAGAAAAAGGCCTAATACCTTATAAAGAAAGAACATAAAAAATAACCCTGATTGAAATTACCTTAAAATAAAAAATATTTTTCTTTGATGTGCTTGAACTACAAATGACGCTATTTAAGCTTGTCGAATTTTTTTCGGATTTGGCTCCATTACAAATTTACAATAATATTTCTTGGACTGGAGCGAAACTATTTGTATGCTACGTCAAGATGTGCTATGTCTGAAACGCGTTGAACAAATTTTAACGCTATTATGCAGTTTCGGAAACAGTTTGATATCTAGAACTACTATCGGAAGTACTCAGCGGACAAAAATAGAAAACTTTCAATCCCATTTATAAGTGTGATTTTTCTGATTAAGTGACATCTTCCGGCAAATATAAGCTGTTGGAAAGTTCTTTATGACTTCAGAAGTCCTTATGAAAAGCCTTAATTTAAAAATTTCTGGGGGGGCACCTGCCATTTCTGACTTTACATCATTAATTTCTACATATTGCTTTCTTCCATCTAGGTAACTTTCAATTAAGATGTACAATCCTCCTATTATCCCTGCTGCAATCATTTTCTGCTTTGATATGTCGTTATCCACAGCTGTTAATTACTTCCTTAAATTTTGGGAGTGGCCGCGGATGTTTGAATTTCAAAAGTGAGTAGACTTATTTATGGTCTGATATACCAGTATCAAGAACACCTGTGTTTATGATCTTTTCCTTGTCATTTATCAATATGACGTCACTGAGAGTTCTTGTATCCTCTGTTATCCTTGTTAGTTCTTCTGTTATCAGTTGTTTACCATATACTTCGTTTTGCTCAAGCATGTCAATGATTGGGTTACACATCATTAGCAAATTTGTCCTCTTGTCCCTGATTTTCTCTACATGTTTTGGAAATTTAACTGGTCCGGGGGTCTGTAAACGACAGCTACTGCCTTTTTTTGAGAATGCATTTGTAAATCTGCCCAAATGGTCTCAACTTCGATTTTTGTGTCTACTTGTGATTGTAGTTCAGTTATATTCAGATTCTCTGCTAGTATATTACGATTCCTCCACCACTGTTCCTCTCTCTGTCCCTTCTGCATAGCTCATATCCTGCGATCTCAATCTCTTCATCCCTTCCCTTAACAAGATTTGATCCCTAAAATATCAGTTTTGTTATTTCCAGTATCAGCTTTAATTCTTGCAGCTTAGCTTTTGTCAACAACCCATTGACATTTACGTGAGCCACTCTTAATGTGCATTTTGTGTTTGCTATGCTGTTTTTAAGCTCTTGCAAAAAATTGTCATCTACCTGTCCTTCTTCAGTTGTTCGTCTAGTAACACAGTGTTGTTATTAATATTGTCATCTGATCTAGACTGATCGTAGCATTTTGGGCATTTCCATGTATGTGCTATTTCTTTGACAATTTTCTTGTATACTGCTAAACCAATATGGTCCTATGTGACACTTGCGGTTACAATCAACACAACAGATTGATCTATGTGTTCTTGCAACAGGCCGATTACAAATAAAGCCGCCTCGTGTGGGCTATTGTTTGTCATTCTGCCAGCAGCTCGCGAGCATGGTGTAGCCTGCATCAAGCCTGATTTACATGAGAGGAATTTTCCTGCGAAGCGAATTTTTCGCTGCGAATGCGTGAAAATTATGCGCAGAAGGGGAGATTAGAAAATTCGCAGAGAATTCGCAACGAATAATTCGCTGCGAAAATGTAGAAGCCATTCCTACTTTTTCGCTGCAAAATGTTTCGCCTTGTAAAATAAACCAATCAGAAAAGCAATTGATGACAGCTGACACAAACCCAACTAGTGAACAAGAGAGAAACACTCTTTTCACAACAAATCTTTGTCAACGACGTGAAGACATAGGAAAGGGCTAGGCCGAATGATGCTGTTCATTGTAAACATATCTAAATCAAAAGTATGCAAAACGACAGAAAACTACGCAATGGTTCAAACAACAACATGGGTGAGGAATGAGTAACCTATGACTAGGCCTAAACAATGCTGGGAAAACCCCGCACCTATAAAATAAACAATAGAAGGGAACGTTTCTAGCAACAGGCGTCTTTGGTGCAATAAATGACAAAAGCTCCACATATAAAAGTATTTATTCCTGTTCATGTAAGCGCAAGTCCCTTACCAGGTTTGGATGAATGCTGGTTAACAGAAGATGATTAACAGAATATGTCAGAATATGTTAAATATGTCATTTGCTGACTAAACAATAAACAAAAATTTTAACTTATTGGTTTGACTCTGTTTCTAAATACAGAAACTTTTATGTTGATAATGTGACCGTTCTGGATGTCATCTAGCAGGTGTTTTTTTAAGAACATTACACTCGTTTTATTTATAAGAACCAGTAAATTTAGGTTCAGCCTGACTGTTCTTACTTTTTTCGAAAATCTGAGGCTGGATTGTTCCTAATTTGTTCTTAAATTAAGAGGGTGTAAGCAGTGCTATTGCTAGCTTTTTCGCTCTAAGGAGGTGTTCAGGCCTCATTTGCCAACAAAGTGAGTGAGACAGCCTTAATTTACTGACAAATTTGAATATTCACTGAAAAGCACCCACACATCGCTAATAATCCTCGATTTTGAAAAAAAAACGTTGTTCAAAATTGCATTTTGCAGAAGCTCAGCCTCAGCTTGTTCTTAATTTGTTCTTAACTTTTGACCAGTTTTGAGGCTCGTGTTCTTATAAAATTGTTCTAATAAAAAAAAGAGTGTAACATGAAGAACTCCAGGTTTGGCTGCGAAAAATTACTATTACGTAACCTGTTCTTTATATATTTAAAGTGGAAAAGCTTCTATCACACTCCACTTGTGACAAATAATTTTCTAATCCTCCAGAAAACCACAATGATTTTCAGCAACCCAAAAATATCAATTTGTCAGTTTCTGACCCCAAAAAAAACATGGGCACCCCTTTTGAAATTTTATCCTGTAGGACCCTGTTGGGCGGGGGTGCATTAAATTATGATAGTATAGGCCTAATAAACTTACCATAACTTGTATGAGTTTATTGAAAGGAGCAAGAGCAAGAGCCTGCTGTAAAAAAGTTTTGTATCATAGCTGAATCCTTTTTTAAGTCTCGCAGCCTTTCCTCACGAAATCTCTGCGCACCACCTTTGGTTGAAGTCTCCTTGCTATTCCCTTGTTCTAGGTATGTCCTCTTCATTGCTTCACATCACAGAGCAAATCACTTAGTGAACTCTAATTTTTGGACTTTGAAATTTGTTACCTTTAGCAATAGCTTGTGCTTAGGCAAAAACACGACCAGCTTCAAGCAAAAGCTAAGTATAAAAACCAGGGCACCAGGGCAGGTTAAAATCGTATGTATCGCATTGAAACAGGGGTGTTACAGTATTAGACTGGTTCCAATTCCAAGAAATTATAAAACAAGGGGCATTTTTTAGTAGAAGCTGGGATCCAGTTGATTTTGGGTATTTCGACCATGCTGATTACGAATTTCGAGGATCCAACGCGAAATTAGCTCATTTAAGGGCTTAATTTGCATATCAAAATGGCTGCCAGTCGAAATCTTCAAAATGCTGCCAAGAAAATCCATGACACTGCATTTGAATAGGATATTCACTAATATTGCTGTTTTGAGGATAGAACTTGGTAAAATGGTGTACAGCAACAAAATCTACACAACAGGGAACTTTTTAAATTTTTCATTACATCCATGACGTCAATATGATGTCATAATTGAAGAAAATGGCAGAATTTGCCAACTATTGGTAATATCTCAGCTTTAATTATTAAGTCCTTTTATAGTCTCTAGAATGTATCAAAATGCACCAAAAAGTAAAAATCAGAGATATGATTTCCATCTAAGCTTATTATCTATATCGCTTATTCATGATTTATTTACACCAATTTGTCATTGTTTCATTTAAACCCCTAATTACTGGTGCAAATACTCTAAAATGTCTTGAATTTACTTTTAAGGATAAAGAGAGCCAATTTGGGCTAGTAAAGTTGATCTATTACATTTTCTGTGATTTACATGACGTCATAAATATGATGCCGTCATTAACTTAAAATTTTTGAAATTGAAAAGGTCATGCAACATTTCAAAGGTCTCTTCGAAATCAGTCGAATGGTGGCATTCTCGATGATCTATGATCCTCCGGCAAAAGTTAAACTCATTGACTTGGTTTTCTAGCTGGTTAGTGTCTACCATTTAAAATAAAATCTTCCAGTTTTATTTAGCCCATTTAATTTTAGGAGAAATGGCAAACTTTCGGCTCTTCATTTTTCGAACTAACGACAAGTTTATGCATGACATTTCTCAAATGAAAT
The DNA here is from genome assembly GCF_057945365.1 of Rhopilema esculentum. Taxonomy (NCBI): domain Eukaryota; kingdom Metazoa; phylum Cnidaria; class Scyphozoa; order Rhizostomeae; family Rhizostomatidae; genus Rhopilema; species Rhopilema esculentum. The sequence continues at coordinate 14,465,406 of NC_142820.1, forward strand.
TTTCCCCCAAGTAGCAATCGGGTGAAATGTCAACATTGACTATTCAAGTGGCTGAACGCATTTCTTTTGTACATCCAGTTCCACTATGCTGCATTTTTGTGAAGGTCTCTAACGTGTGTCCAAGCTGGAATCTAATCGATTATATGTCAGTTGAATTCGATGTTTTCAGCTTTGCTGCATATGCCATACATCACGCTACATTACAGGCCTTGCGCAAATTAACACTATCTTCTGACTAAAAATTCTTGACTGTTCTTTAGACAAGAATAATTGTAGTTTTACTTAAAACTTCATTGCTAAATTTTAAATTCTTCCATACTTGTCAAGAAATCTTGAGGATTCTTCTCATGTTGATATGCGCAAGGCCTGCAGTGTGAAGCTTGACCCTACATTAAGATTTGAAGGAGTGTCTGATCTAAATCTTAAAGCAAACTAAGCTATATGAGTTCTGCATCGTGTGTTACATCCACAAAAGATCATCTCCATAGAAGCAGTAGGGATGGCTTCACTCTCATTAGAATCGGCTTTAATCGATCTTCAGAAAGCTCCCATCCGAAATCTGTAGGTGACGGTAAGTATTGATGCGGTGATCCAGCTTGTTTCCATATCATTGCTTGGAAGTGTGCTCTTCTTATGTGAAGATGTGCCACAACACTTGTTGGAGGCAATGCCTCGGGTTTTGTTTTCTTGAAAAATAGAACGTGTCGGGCTTCATTTGTGGTGTTGATACGACCTGCACCATAAACGTGGAAAAGAATTGTTCTGCTTTCCACATAACTTGTTCGTTAATACCTTCTTCTCCCATGTTTCGCAAGAGTTCATGAGACTCTTTAAAAACTTTCCATGCAGATGCCTTTGTATTCCCAGACAAGTATGAAGTTGTATCACATCCAGTAAGAGTGTGAAAGGGGATGAGTGCTTTAACAGATCCCTGATGCAAGGCGTGAAGAATCTTTTTGACTGGAATATCTTTTCTCTTCTTTGACGTTCCAGACATCATTCAAAGATCAGAATGATGAGCACATCTGCATTTCTATAGAAGCAACTACTACTGTATTGCAGGTGACATTGATAGCACAAAGGGCAAGTCTGGTGTCTGCTTCTTTATGGTCTGCAATCAAAGACAAGGTATCAGTGTAGTATTTCGATGACTGGGCAAGCAATTCATTGATAAATCCACCAGCTGTAACAATTTCTTTATCTTCAGTTGCTTGGCGAAGCAACTCTTCTGACAGGAATCGTGCAAGATCTGCTTTGTTTTCTGGCAATGCAAAGACGTTTGACCAGAACTTTGGAAGAGGTACCAAACCGCTCTCTTTAACTCGGCGAACAGGCCGCCTAGTTTTTTTCCGCCTTAGTCTGGTACTAGTTTTGATTGATAGTTGTCTATAGCGGTCAAAAACAACGTCGATTCTCTGGTAGCGTTTACCCATTTGAAGCACTGCTAAATCTCTGGTAGCGTTTACCCATTTGAAACAAATGTGTCTGCTAAATCACGAAACGAAGAGCAACCATTTGATTTGCATAATAACACCACTAGAGCCTGACCATCGATGATTAAGCACGCTGTTATTCCATGAAGATCGATACTCTCTGGACAATTGATGCTATCCGTTAGCTTGTCAATAAGGACAGACTTGCTTCCAGTCCGAAGAGAACAGTTCATTTCAGTGAGAGACGAGGAACTGGCATCAATTCATGAGAAAGCACACTCTTAAGATCAACTTCACGGCTGCCTTCATAAGCAGTGATCAGCCGCATGAGGATATTTCGATCGGCCTTGAAAATCGTCTGCTTCTCCTTGTAGTTTGGATTTATTGGAACTTCATATAGGCTTTGAAAGGTAAGCGCTCTGCATCTTTTTAATGGTTCGTTGAAGGATATCATGGGCTGTGTCAGACAGTGTCAAACTGTGCGTGACAAAGCTTGGAATTTAAAAGATTCTTGAATTTCTTTACTTTTTCTTTATTTGCTATATTCTACCACTTGCCAGAACTTTATGCGGTTTGGAGGGTCCCTTGGTTATACCTTGAAGTTTTTTGACCGGCAGCCATTTTGAATATGCAAATTAAGCCTTTAAATTAGCAAATTTCGCTTGGGATCCGCCAAATTCGTAATCAGCATGGTCGAAATACCCAAAATAAACTGGATCCCAGCTTCTACCCGAAAATGCCTCTTGATCTCTTTTTAAGAACTATTTTAGAGAAATGGAACCAGTCTATATCGTATGTCGCCAAATAGAGAATACCGTCAAGAGAAAATATAACAATAACATGTTTCCTGAAGAAGTGTGTCTGGGCTGCGGTGACAATAATGAATTCATAATTTTAATGGTTTTGGAGTACTCGCATGTATATTTATTCTTTGCCACAAAGTCTTTGAGAATTCAAGGCAAACAGATCAACGCGTGGGTATACTTTTTTGCATCGCATTCACTTTCTAAGCTAATTTATTTTTTTTGCACTTTTATCAGCCGGCCCCTAAACCGACCGGCCCTTCGGGCGATCGCCCGAATAGCCCGACCAGCCAGTCCGCCCCTGATCGTGATAGTAAGCAGGAGGCTATTACTGCACCACTAAAATCTGCTCTTATGGCAAACGGTTGAATCCATACAAAGTTTTTTCTTTAGCCGCTGTAACAATGTTGCTTAATGAGAGAAATTTGAATTTGAATTTGAATTAATGCAAATAGCCGCTGAATTAAGCTTGCCGTATGGATTTAGGAAATAAGTTCAGCAACAAGAATTGGTGGTGAATTTCCAAACAGCTCTCTATTTGCTAAGGAATATAAAAGGATCTTATTAAATCGTTTGACTGGTTTTTTTTGTACCTGTTGCATCAAAAAACAACACATCTTTCGTGCAGACATAACGATAGGCCCACCAGGCCAGCATAGGGTTCAAATCTTAATTGGCTAAGAGCCTGCGCTAAATCAAGTGACCTCTCTCGCCGCTGAGCCAATCACAGCCCCAGAAAGAGTAAACAAACTTAGGCCAAAGCCGAAAATTGGGCATTTTTACAACCGTCCATTAAAAACATAACGTGTAAAATCTGCTACAATAAATTTCAAATTTTTTTAACCACAGCCCTACACAGATAAATTTCCCACAAATCTACCGTGGAACATGACCTCGATTTTGCGTTGTTAAGAAAATACAGCGTTGTAAACCTAGCCACGGGAAACCTGTCAGAGTTTTTTAAAACTAAGCAGAGTCTAATGTGATATTCAAATTTAAAACAATTGGAATATGCAAAATTTTAGTTTTATGGGGTGACAGCAATAATTGACTTGAAATTATGTTAATCTTAAACCCCTTGGACGTGAAGGCCCCCCCCCCCACAAAATTTTAGTACCATAAGTAAAACACTTTTGTATAACTATTTAGTACTTTGAGAAATACGATCAAAAGGGTCAAAAATCGCTGTTAGCACAAGTTATAATAGTTCTGAAGCTGTTACTTGTAATGCCTGCGACCAATGCTGTTTCTAAAAGGAGTTTTTCCGGACTACGGAGAATAAATACATATTTACGTACAAATATGAAGCAGTCAAAATTGAATCATTTGATGACATTACATGTGCCCAAGGAAACAACAGAAAAATTGCTATCGGTGGCAAATTATTTTGTTTCTTTGAATGATAAAAGAGATTATCATCTGGGTAAATTTTCACCCAGCGATTTGCCACATTTTTTGAAAGATTTATCTTTATGTATAGTATAACTATGGTAAATTATAATCTTATTTATTAGGACCTCGAAGGATATGGTTTCACAAAATATGTTTCATCTAGCGAATGCCCCAGTGAACCAAAACTCAAGGAGCAAGGACGAGCATTTGCTATTAAAAACCTCTAGTGAGTTAATATTGGCGGAAATATCATTTGCACATTTCAAAGGAATTAATTCCCATGAATACTGCAAAAGCTCCAATTATCGAGGTCCCACTTACCGGTTGCAATGTCGTTTGGATACTTATGTTTTTTATAAGAAACCACTTATAAACTCCAGTTCTAAGAACAAATCATTTTAGAGACTTTTTGTCGTAGATCTTTTAGTCTAAGAAATCTAATGGCATATCTTTAATTAAGATGTGATATTTCTTAGAAACTCTCAGCACAGATACAATTATGTAGCTTCTTATAAAAAATAGCTGTTTTGCCACATATTTTTAAAAAAATTGTTGTTTGTTAAATTTTGTTTTGTTGGAAGTCGGTGAGGTTACTTATTAATAATCAATCTTTATATTGTTTTGTTGAAAAGATTACTACATAGTTAAGCAGAGTTAAGCAGCCATAGTTGAAATATGGTTTTTTTCAAGGGTGTCTCACACCCCTCACGTCCCCTTTCATGCCGGCCCTGCTGCCCCCCCCCCAAACAAAAAGTTGTATCTCGGTCCTTGTGTACGTGGATGCAAGATCCAGGAGCTTCCCTGCAATTAGATTTGAAGTCATACTTTCTGCAATTAATTTTCTTGGTCAAAGACTTCAAGTTGAAGATGACGGAACAGTAACGAAAATTAAAACAATTCTTGCTGCAACGTCTCCAAAGCAAATTGGCGATGGAAGCAGAGAGTTTGGCTGCGAAGTTTCGGAGAATCCAAACTGAGAGAATTTTCATCCGACGTCTGCATGTCGTGGGGAAACATTGAGCATATCAAGGATATCGAATCTACTGATAAAGGCACAGTTTTGGCATTGGGACTGCGCAAAATGATCGATGTGAGCCATGGATATTTCAAAATACTCCTTGGCTCATTCTTAGTTGTCACACCACATAGCATGGCCACGGAACGTGTTGTGTCTCATTACAATAGGGTGAAAACCTATGACAGGTCTTCTTTAAAGAAAACAACAATCAACAACATTCTACACATATCTTTAAATGGCAGTGGAACCTCGTTATTCGACCCCAGAGAGGCAGTGGCTGAATTTCTAAAGCAAAAACCCGAAGAAACTCTACTCCCGATCCAGAGCTTTTTAGAAACAGAGAATACATGAAAATTTTTTTCAGAACCTCAGCTGGATGTTTGTAAACACAATATGTGAACTTATATTTAAACATAACTATAATATATGATTAAACTGGTGAATCTATAAGTAAAGAAAGTTAACTTGGTATTAGTCTCTCATTCTGCGCTCATCCTACCATCTTTGGTAGTGTTTTAGTGGGCGTGGCCAAAAAAGTACACACCTGAGTGTGGCTTTGTGGCTCAAGTAGAAATTATGGGGCAAAAATTCTTTGGCCACGCCCTTAATGGGCCCCTATGTGACTCTGGCCCGCTATTGAAAAATACTTAAAATATGCATTGCATGGACTACATCTCCTCGAAAATCTATATGTATGTCCTTACTCTGCTCGCAATTAATGCAAAGCAGAACATTACTTTTGCATTTTGTAATGAAACAAAATCCACTTGCTTTGAGAAATGGGCCTTTCTTTTTTCTCGAAGCTTGAATGTAAACACACAGAATATGAAATAAGTCGATGATTTCGTTTATGATATATCCAGATCGCTAATATTTCGGCGTTGGTAATACCCTTTCTACCATGGCACGTCGTGCTGTAAAGTAAATGAACGTTGTAAAGGTATTTTTTCCACAATAAGTGATTGGACTTACTTTGCAAGGTATATCTTCACCTTTGGCTCTTCATCTTCAGAAGGCTTGGGCATCTTTCGTCTTTAAATTTCATTCAATTAACTTCTGTCGTTTGAACGTTTGCAACCAGTACGTAAATAGCCCCTTCCAGGGGCGAAACTTCGCTATTTTCATTTGGGGGGTATGAAGCTTAGATACCCGACGAAAGGGCGTGGCATGCTTGATGAAAGGGCGTGTCATACAAGAACTTCAATTTTAGAGCACATCGCCTCAAGGGCTGAAATCATCGGGAAGCCCGAGAGAGGGTCTTTAGACTCAGGCTGTGTGTTTAAAGTAAAACAATATGCCTCTAGTTTTTCTGGTGTTGGCTATAAACATTTGTTTTCGAAAAGTAAGCATTTGTAAGGCCTGTCTTTTCTATATAAGAAAAAAATTCTTCACTTTCAAAATCACCTAGCTATTAAGAGAACAATTCAAAAAAGAGATTGAAGTAGGGTCTCAATTTTATCAAAGTGGAACACCAAAACACAGCTTGGAAATTTCGGAATTTAGAAACAGCTACGCAGATTACAATGTTTCAACAAAAAAGAGCAATTTTCGGTTGCTCTGGAAGCAATTTCAACATTTTAAGACACCCAAGCACAAAGTACGTATCTCTAAATTCACCATAACAAAATCCCTCAAGCAAAGGAAAGTTTTTTATTGAAGGTATTTTACAGGTACACCTATCGTTAAAGCTCGATTTTCGTGTTCTCGTAACCATGGATATTGTTTAGAAATAGAAGAAACTCGAAAGTTTTTTGCAATTAAAATCTTAACTACAATTTCTAGATAAATTTTACATTATTTCCCGCTTGAACTGATTAAAACTTTCTGTTACTCGTTACGGTTATTCGAATTTTTTCCAGTTAAAAAACTTTGGCGTCTGTCTGACCATTTTTTAGCGAAGGGTGCAATACTTTTGAACCGTAAGTGTAAAACCTTAAGATAATTTTGGGGCATAACTCCTTATGAATGTATGATGAAAGTTTCATACATTTGGAAAAGAAAGTATTGATTGATTTTTCTCAACAACGTATTCCGAGATGGTATATCCTTCATGCTTTGATTTATGCTGCTTCTAAAACTATCAGTGTTCCATTTTGCAAAACGTATGGGGGAGGGGTATGCACAGTGTTCATTTCCTTCTCGCATCAAACACACCTTACTTTCCATCTATACTTTCGCTGTCGATCAATACTTCAGACTTCATCTCGAGGCGAAGATATATATGTGCGCATCGAGCTCGAAACGAAAGAGCTGATCGGTGGACGAAAGACAGAAATGTATATATGTTGCTGTTCCTTGCCTCGTTTCTGTTTTGCTTTCCCAACCGGGAGGAGATTGAAAAAAAGATGAAAGAAAAGACCATGAGTTAAAAAACCAAGCTAGGGCAAAAGTAGCAATAAAAGTGCGACCTAAAAAAAATCTCCAGATTTGCCTGACAGATACAATGGCAGCCATAAATTTGCCCGACAAAATCTGCTTTTTGGAAGATGGGGGGGGGGGGGGGGAGGTGCAGCACCCCCCATACCCCCAGTAGTTTAGCCCCCGTCCCCCACCTCGTCTGTTTTTTGAGACGCCATTGCCCCCACTTGCATTTCCGTCATTGGCCTTTCATGGCGTTTTATGCGATCCTTCCCTTCCTGTCGAAGTTTAAATCCAATATTGCTTGGCGAGCTAAACAGTTATTTTTAGTACATTTACCTTTCCTTTTCAATAGACCGTTTTCACGTGACGTAACGAAAGAATTCAAACCGAGGCTTCCGCCATGTTGGTGTTCCACTTTTGTTTACGTACCGTAGCAAGACCCCATATGTTCAATAGCACAAGAAAACTAAACACATTTATCGGTCATGTCGAAGTCCGAAACTAAAGAGAAGTTTACTTTATCGTTGTCCAACTATGCCAAGAAGCTGGAAAACCATGTTTTGAAGCGTTACATGGAAAAGATTGCGTATATCGGCGTCGATCCGATGTTGATCCCAGATAGCAGTTTCGATCCAGAATGTTTACCGCCTGTAGAAGCCACGGACTTGTTGTCATATCTCATACTTGATACAAGTTATTACACGAAGACCCAATTCAAGGCTTTCAGAAGTTTGCAGGCATATAACCATATGGTATCTGGCTTTATCACCTCGGTACAAGGAAAGGTAGTTAATGGTAAAAGATTTGTTGTTATGGGGAAAGTACGGCATTCTCAAAGGATGAATGTCAGCCCAGTGCCAGTCTGGGTAATTACAGAAAATGATGGGACTATCCTTTCTGCACATTGCATTAGCTGCATGGCTGGTCTCGGAGAATGCTGTTCTCATGTTGCAAGCATGCTCTTCTATCTTGAAGTTTGGACAAGACTCAATGGAAAATTAGCCTGTACCCAAGTGAAATGTACCTGGATTCTCCCTTCTTATGTCAAGGAAATATCCTATTCCCCTGTCAAAGATATTAACTTCAAATCTGCAAAGAAACTAAAGAAGGACTTAGACCAAGCAGTTGACAGTTTTAAGCAAGATCCAGAGGGAAGCATGAATAAGAAGCTGATTTGTGATGGCCCAACAAACAGAAAAGACACCCCTGTTTCAAGTGAGGATGATATCAAGTCACTGTATGAAGCATTGAGTAAATGTAAAGTAAAGCCTGCAGCACTGAGTCTTGTACACCCATATGCCAATTCATTTATATCAAATAGCAATGGCATTGCAACAATTGCTGAACTTTTTGATGAGAAGTACCTTTCCTATCAGTACCATGATCTCATACAAGCCTGCTCAGACATCCGTGTTACGATCTCAAGTGAAGATGCAAAGCAAATTGAGTTGGATACAAGAAGCCAGGCCAAGGGCAGTGGATTTTTCCATCATCGAGCAGGAAGAATTGGTGCATCCATGAGTAAGTCAGCAAGTCACACAGATCCCAGCCAGCCATCTCAATCATTGATAAAGTCAATTTGCTATCCAGAAATTTTCAAGTTTACAAATGCTTCCACTGAATATGGATGTCAACATGAGAAGTCAGCAATTAAGCTATTTGAGATTGACATGAAGAAGAAGCATGTGAATTACAAAGCAATTCAATGTGGCATGTTTATCAACAAACACAGCCCTTTCATTCACGCAACACCTGATTTTTTATCGACATGTGATTGCTGTGGAATTGGATGTGGGGAAGTGAAATATCCCTATTGTATTGAAAGTATTGATTTTGAGGGATACTTGGAAAATCCAAGCAGCTGTTTAGTTAAAGATCTAGATGGTAAAGTGATCCTGAAAAGAAGCCATCAATACTTTTACCAAGTGCAACAGCAGATGTTCACCACAGAGCTTCCTTTTTGTGATTTTGTTGTCTTCGGCTTTGAAGCATCACAATCTGCTTTCATTCATGAAAGAATAACCCCTGACCAAGATCACTGGGACAGAGTTTTACCAAGACTGTCTCAGTTTTGGCAATATTGTGTACTCCCAGAAATTCTTGGTAGGTGGTACACACGCAAGTGCTACTTGTCGAAACCACAACTGAATAGTGGAACAAAGATATGTTTTCGTGGTGAAGAAACTGGGGAGGCTACAGTAAAATGTCAGAATGTGGACTGTCCAATTTTATTATATCATCCTTTGTGTCTTAAAGTGACAGAGTTTTCCAATAACTGGTATTGTCCCCACTGTCAAAGATTACCTGACTTCAAAAGACAGCCCAAAGCAAAAGAAATTGCCACAACAAATGCACTTGCACTTGAAAGTGTTTGCATTTGCCAACAAAAGGCAAAGATTGAAGACAAAATCATTGAATGCCATAATCCCTGTTGTGAAAATGGAAAGTTCTTCCACATAAGTTGTCTTGGCTACAGAAGGAAACCAAATAACAGTAAGACCACTTGGCAATGTGACAAATGCAAAGCAAATCCACAAAATCAAGTTGAGTCTAAAGTTGGAAGAATAACACTGTCACAGCAGTCCAGAGTGAAGGAACATGAGTGGGAGACAGATGATTTTGAAAATTCTATCTTAATCAAGGATAGTCCAGATCGGGAAATGTTTCTTGAAGAGTCAAGTGACCTTGTTTTAATGAAAGAAGCCAGAGGGCAAGCAGAGCGGTATGCACAATACCAAACCTTAAATGAAAGACATTTTGAATTGGTTATGTCTCCAAATGGTTGGCTTGACTGTCATATAATTCATCAGGTACATGTTTATCTAAGAAACAGTAATCCAGCTATAGAAGGCTTTCAAAGGCCAACCTTAGGACCATTCAGAAACTTCAGCATAGTTAGAGGGGAGTTTGTCCAGATACTTCACACTGGAAACAGTCACTGGGTATGCATAAGCTCAATTGGATGTTTACCAGGGATGGTTAGTTTATATGATAGCCTGTACAACCATGTTGTTTCCAATGAAATTTACGAACAAATAAAGAGTCTTATTGGAGCAGATATCTTCAAAGGGGTAAATGTTGTCCCAGTCCAGCAACAACAAAATGGGTATGACTGTGGTGTCTTTGCAACAGCCTTTGCAACCTGCCTAGTGAACTATATACCACCAGAAACAGTTGAATTTGATGTGACTCAATTGAGAAAACATCTTTTCAAATGTTTTAAAGCTGGACAAATGGAATTGTTCCCAACAATTTGAAGACTGTTTGTTATTTTAAAAAAAATCTTTTGTGTTGAAATACTTATAATTTGAAAAACATTCAGTTAATATATCTCAACTTTCCTACTCATGTTCATGAACATACATCAACACATTCTTGCTCCTTTTTCTAAAACACGTTTTACTGTGGACCAGCCATCTAATAGTTGCTTTGAAAACTTTCCCAAAACTTCAGCTTCAGGTTTTTAAAAACTAAGTGAATTTGCATAAAAACACTTCTTATTTCCTTCCTCAAAATTCACAATAGGATTCCTGACAACAACAATTATTATAACAATATAACACATATAACAATTTCATTATTTTTTGTTAGCTTGAAATGCATTTCTAGCAGCTATTTCCTAACAAATTTTTATAAGTTGTTCCATTTTTAGCCATAATTTTTCATGTTTGATTAATACCATTCTAAAAATGGAACTCATTATTTTATGAGGCCCTCTAGACCTCAAGGTCCAAAGGCAATTTGCCCCCCCCCCCTCTCAACTGCCCTGCTGTTTTGTAGAGGTTGCTATTATAATTTACAGACATACTATGAACAAGAACATATTTTTGTTGTAAGTCCTTCAATGTTCCGTACTGAATTGCTTAAACAGTCAAACTCACATTAAGTTATATTTGCCAATGGTTGATTTTTGCAAATATAGAACAAAATGTTGTCACAAAACCCCTAACTTGTTTTGGTTTAACTGTCTTCTGCTTTAGCTATTTTAAAACTTGTTGAGAAATATATATTTGGCATGCACTTGTGCAGATTACAAAATCTAGCTTAGCCTTAGGGCAAACCTTCTGGTGGTTGGATTATTTTCTTAGTTCTAAGAGATCAGACTTATGTGTTTGGCTGTTTTGTCTAGTGTGACGGAGTCACTGAGTGCCACGAAGACACGTGATGAAAACTAACTTAATTTTTAGAAACATTACGTATGCGGTTGTTTTGTTTAAGACTTGCTTTGTTTATCCCCCGCTGACATTGCTTTGTAATTATAATTCATGGTATGCATAGAAATTTCTGGAACGTTCGATGGTAATCTCGCAAGTATGATGTAATCATGGTAGGTATTTTTGTAAAATGACGTAATGTTAAGTAGCAGTATAAATAGAGGCTGTGTGCCCGTGAAGAGGGAATTCTTTTCTTAGTGGTGGTTAGTGAGTAGAGTTGTAATGATTTTAGTGATTATATCGGCGTGGTAAAATTAAAGAAGGTCTATTTCTTGCTTCGTGGACTGTTCATGTAGTTGTTGCGTTCGAAGCAATATTGAGTTCACGACATTTTGGTACCAGTAGTGGGGTCATTTATCGCCGAGGAAAAATACTTCGGTAGGCGAGGATCACGTAAGTGGAGTAAAAACTGTTTAATTTGGTTTGAAATACTGTGGTGTGTTGGAATAGTAACATGGCAGCCGAAGGAAGACGATGGAAAAGGCAGGAAGAAGCCCAGCATACAAGCGAAGAACGAGGGGAAAGTGGAGCAGTTTTAGAAATACTTAAATGGATGACAGAAAAAGAAGAAAAAGAGCGCCTCTATAGAGAGGAGCAGGATCGAAAGAGAGACGAGCAGTTTATGCAACTAATAGCCACACTTGGAAAAAAGCAATCCGACATAGAAGAGCAAGTAAAGGCACAAGAGGCGCAGCGAAAACAAGAGGAGAAGGCCCAGTTGGAGAAAATTATTCGTCTTCAGAATGAAGAGCGGGAAGCCAGAGAGCGAGAAAGAGAGAGAGAAATTAAAGCAAGAGAACTGGAAAAGGTAAATCGTGAGCGAGAGAAAGAGGAAAGGTTGGCCAGAGAGGAGGAAAGAAGACTTGCGTAGGAAGCCCAAGCTGACAACGAGAGAAGGCAATTTTTAGAGAAATTCGCAGAACTCAGTTTATCCAGCCAGGGACAAGAACCAATGATAAACCTCGGGAAGCCTGCTCTTAAAAAGCTCTGTGAAGATGACGATATAGAGCATTTTCTCACCACATTCGAGCGTGTAGCGGAAACATACGGATGGAAAGCAGAGGTTTGGTCGGTGAAATTAGCACCATTGCTCTCTGGAAAAGCACAAGCCGCGTATGCTAACATGGACCCAGAGAAGTCTCGCATTTACGAAGAAGTGAAAAAAGCCATTTTGAGGAGGTACGATATTAATGAAGAAACCTATCGTCAGAGATTTCGAGCCACAAGGAAAAGGAACGAGGAGAGTTGCACTGAACTGGAGGTGAAACTGCGTGATCTATACTGCAAGTGGGTACATCCCTCTACAAGTACAAAGGAGCAGATTTCCAATGCTATCATAATGGAGCAGCTACTAAGTTCTCTGCCATTAGAGCTACAAATTTGGATCAGAGAGCAAAAGCCTACAACATCAGAAGAAGCTGCCATATTGGCTGACGATTACCTGTTAGCACGAAAGGCCACAATCAGGGGACAGGGTACCCAAGAAATTAGATGTCGTGGTTGTAAAAAGACTGGCCATATTTTAAAGAACTGCCCTGTACCAAAACAAGCAGATACGACGGTACCAGTAGGCAACGGAAAGCCTGAAAACGATACAATACAACATACACCTACAAGGAGCTCGACAATTCAGTGTTTTAAGTGCGGGAGACCAGGACACATTGCTCTGCATTGTCCGTCAAATCATGCCCACAACAACAACAGCAGAGGGAGACATACGGGATATTATGTTAAACATAAAGACAAGTTGATCAGATCAGCACAATCATTTGACTTTGGAGAGCATTCAGTTGGTAAAATTCTAAAGGCTTTCAGCTGCAGAGGGGAAATAGAAGGGAGACCGGTAGACATTCTTGTCGACACTGGCTGTTCAAGGACACTTGTGCACAAAGACTTGATACCAGAAGGCAAAGTCGATGAGGAAACCAGAGTTGATATACAATGCGCACATGGTGATTATGTCAGCTACCCGACTGCCGAAGTCAGCATAAAGATTCAAGACAAAGTGTTCTTGCAAAGGGTTGTGGTGTCTCCGAATCTTCCAAGACCGGTTCTGTTAGGCATGGACATAGTAAATGATGAGAAGTTTGAGAGGGATGAAATTGAAGCTTTTATAGTAGTGACCAGAGCACAGGAAAAAGCACGGGAACAAGAAGAGGCGATACAGTTGGCCAGGGAGATCTGCTCGGGTGCAAAAGCGCGGGCTTTAGGCGACCCTAGCGGAGAAGGCAATCAATCAGAGGTAACTTCAGAGGTAAATTACGAGATAAATTCTTCAACTGGAGATGTGGATAGAGACGACAATACCAAGGGGACAGTTGAATCGTTGTCTGGGTCAAAAGAAGTACAGACGGCGGAAACAGCAAAGATAAATACAAATGAAGAAAATGAAGGAAGTTTAGAGATGAAGAATTTCAGTTGGAGCGCTACAGAGATAAGAGAAATGCAGGGGAATGACACAACATTGGATAAATGTAAGGAGTATGCGTAGTTGAAGTCATCGTTAAATTGCAAGGTGAGGTTTATAGAGAGGGAAGGCATATTATATCGCCAATGGTGCCCAGATGGAAATTTTGAGGATTCTCGCGTAATAGAGCAGCTTGTATTGCCATATCAATGCCGCAAGACAGTGCTACAGCTGGCCCACGATATCCCTCTGGCTGGCCACCTTGGACGGAAGAAAACTACAGCAAGAATATTGCAAAGATTTTATTGGCCCAGGATGTTCCACGATGTTGCTGAGTACTGCAGATCATGTGAAATTTGCCAGCGGACATCTCCAAGAAGAAAGAGTAATCGTGCCAAGTTGGTACCGTTGCCTATCGTTGATACTCCCTTCAAAAGGATTGCAATGGAAATTGTTGGCCCATTAGAGAGAAGTGCTGCAGGACACAAGTTTATTTTAGTTATTTGTGACTATGCAACAAGATACCCGGAGGCAGTTCCACTTAGATGCATAGATGCGGAGAGTGTGGCAGAGGAACTGGTAAAGCTTATAAGTCGTTTTGGTGTTCCTGAAGAGATCCTGACTGATCAAGGTTCGAATTTTATGTCAAAGCTGTTGCAGGAGGTTTACAAGATGATCGGTGTCAAATCTATTCGAACCAGTCCCTACCATCCAGAGACAGACGGGCTTTGTGAACGATTCAACGGAACGCTTAAGAACATGCTGTGGAAAGCTGCTACAAACGATTACCGGAATTGGGACAAAATGCTACCTTATCTGCTTTTTGCATATCGCGAGGTACCAGGAGAGTCAACAGGGTTCTCACCATTTGAGCTTCTTTATGGTCGACAAGTTCGGGGGCCATTGGACATACTGAAAGAGACGTGGGAGTCGAACGAAAAGGTACCAGACGACGTAGTTAGCTACGTGTTGAAGATGAGAGAAAACCTTTCAAAAATGATGGAGATAGTACAGGAAAATTTAAGCACAGCCCAACGAAAGCAGAAGACCTGGTATGACAAGAAATCAAGGGTCAGAATCTTCAAAGAAGGAGATGAAGTATTTGTATTGCTGCCAACAAGTACAAACAAGTTACAAGCACAGTGGCAAGGACCGTACAAAGTGAAGAGACAAGTTGGTCCGGTAGACTACGAGATAGATATGGCCAACAGGAGAGGAAGATTTCGGATATTTCATGTCAATATGTTGAGCCCAAAACATACGGCTGTGGACGTGAGTTACTGGATTGCAGAGAGGGAAAATAGCTCAGAAGATCAAGAGGAGAATGACTTAGTGGTACCTTCTATAAACAACGAATTTTCTAAAGATGGCTGGGAAGCAGTAAAAATTTAGGAAGATCTTAGTGACAGCCAATCAAGAACATTGCATGTCCTACTACAAAGATTCGCAACCGTTTTGAAAGACTCCCCTGGAAAAACAACAGTAGTAGAACACCAGATTCACACAGGAGATGCAAAACCAGTTAGGAAGAGGCCGTATCGTTTGCCACAGTCACAGTATGAGAAAATCAAGACGGAGATCGAAAAAATGGTAGAGATGGGAATCATCCAGCCTTCAAATAGTGAATGGGCAGCTCCAGTAGTGATTGTTCCAAAAAAAGATGAATCGCTGAGAATATGTATTGATTATAGAGAATTGAACAAGGTGTCTTCATTTGATGCATACCCGATGCCGCGGGTTGATGAAATTCTTGACAGGCTTGGCAATTCAAGGTACATCTCCACCCTGGATCTTACAAGAGGATATTGGCAAGTCCCATTAAGTCCTGATGCAGTACCAAAGACAGCATTCACAACACCTTTTGGTTTATTTGAATTTCGAGTTATGCCTATGGGATTACATGGAGCTCCTGCTACTTTTCAGAGGATGATGGACAAGATACTTAAAGGAATGGAAAAATCTGCAGCAGCATTTTTAGATGACGTCATAGTATTCAGTGCTACATGGGAGGACCACTTAAAACATTTGGAGGAGATATTGACGCGTATCAGTAAAGCGGGGCTCACAGCAAATCCAAAGAAATGCTCATTGGCAATGAACGAGGCGCATTATCTGGGACATATTGTTGGAAATGGCAAAGTTCGACCAGAAGATGACAAAGTGAAAGCGGTCAGAGACTTTTTGAGACCAGAAAGCAAAAAGCAAGTGCGCACATTTCTTGGTTTAACGGGATATTACCGAAAATTCATACCCAGTTATGCAGACATCGCAGCCCCATTAACGGACCTCACTAAAAAGGAAGTAAAAGGTACTATTCAATGGACAGATGATTGTGAAAACGCGTTCAGAAGACTTAAAAAAGCTCTATGTTCATCACCAGTCTTGAGAAGCCCTGACTACAGCAAAGAGTTTTTACTACAGACGGATGCATCAGATAGAGGACTTGGAGCAGTTCTTAGTCAAATTGGAGATGACAATGAAGAACACCCCGTAATGTATCTCAGCCGCAAGTTACTCGATCGAGAGAGACGCTATGCTGTTGTAGAGAAAGAGTGTTATGGCTATCGTATGGGCAATACAGCAGTTGCGAGTTTATCTATATGGCCGGAAGTTTTCAATTCAGACAGACCATAATGCATTAAAATGGTTGGACCAGATGAAAGAGAAGAACAGCAGGCTAACTAGATGGAGTTTGGCATTACAGATATATAACTACAGAGTAGAGTATCGGAGAGGACAGGATAACTCAAATGCGGACACATTATCAAGGATTTGAACACGTTGTAAAAAGACAGTCAAAAATGTACCATTTTTGTCTACCGAAGGAGGGGGAAATGTGACGGAGTCACTGAGTGCCACGAAGACACGTGATGAAAACTAACTTAATTTTTAGAAACATTACGTATGCGGTTGTTTTGTTTAAGACTTGCTTTGTTTATCCCCCGCTGACATTGCTTTGTAATTATAATTCATGGTATGCATAGAAATTTCTGGAACGTTCGATGGTAATCTCGCAAGTATGATGTAATCATGGTAGGTATTTTTGTAAAATGACGTAATGTTAAGTAGCAGTATAAATAGAGGCTGTGTGCCCGTGAAGAGGGAATTCTTTTCTTAGTGGTGGTTAGTGAGTAGAGTTGTAATGATTTTAGTGATTATATCGGCGTGGTAAAATTAAAGAAGGTCTATTTCTTGCTTCGTGGACTGTTCATGTAGTTGTTGCGTTCGAAGCAATATTGAGTTCACGACACTAGTCAAATGGAACAATTGAAGGACAAAGATTTGTTAAAGAAGCTGTCACACGTAAGATTTTGTCAATGAGAGGGCTTTGACTTCCGCTTGAACAAATAAGATAGTCAATTGGGAGTGTACTCTGAAGGATTGTGTATTTTCTGCGCAACAGTCCTATCACTCGTTCTACATGTATCCTCACATTTGCGATACCCCTAGTTTTCTCAACATCAATGGGGTCAAGCTGATCTTTACCTCGTGTAAATGCTGGGATAGCCAATTCTGCTTGATAAAACAACAAACTTTCTTGTATCGTGAAGCCCCTGTCTGCCATCACCAAGTCTCCTGGATTAAGTAACCTTAGAATCCCACAATTATCTGTCAAAAACTTGTCTGAAGTCCGTCCACCCCATGCTTCAGATACAAAACTTATTGTACCCTGTGGAGTAATACCAATTAGCACTTTGACAGTATTGTGGCTCTTATAATTAGAGTATGTCTGTGCTCTTGCCAACAGGTTAGATGGTCTCTCTATAAACACTTCAAAACAGTCAATTATCACTGTTACCCTTTTGCCAAAAGAAAACTGAAAGCACATGGGCATAGTGCGCCATAAGTCTTCCCTCTCAGGCCATGAAATAATTGGACTTAGTTTCTTATCAAGAATGTTTATCAATTTCTTGAATATTCTTGAAACTGTTGGCACAGATACACCAAATCTGTAGGCAAGATCCTGATGGGGTACATTCAACCTCAATTTCATCAAAACTAATATGAACTGCTGGAAGCTCTGCAATGTAGCTGATTTTCCATCAATAAGAGGCTTTACAAAATCAAAAGTTGTCTGCAGGACATCATATGATGGCAGTCCAGTGTAAAACCTGACCTTGGTATCATCATTAATGAAGCACTCTTGTGTAAATGGTTCTGTTTTGATAGCTAGGCCTTGGAACAAATAATTGAGCTCATCAGTATTTGTTTCAGCATCACATACTCTGGTTTCTTCAGCTGGTTGAATACATTGGCCAGAATCAACAGTAACTCCCATGCTTATTGCTTCATTGGATGTGATTTCTCGCTGTCTTGGCATTGGTTCTTCTTGGATACCAAAAATGCTGGCAATTGACAGGCCATCATCTTCCCTTACTCACTTCTCTTCACTTTCATGCTTACGATTATCATTCACACGTTTACGTCTACTTGTAACCCTAAGAGCTCTTTCTTTAACATGGGAATGGTCCTTTTCCAGCTTCTTTGTGTGGCCAAGCATCAAAGTTGGTACCCAGTCAACATTGAATCTGTCCCAGTTCTTGGCAGCCCTACCAGACACAAAATGCAGGTTACAAACGCGATCATTTGCTAACTTCTTTTCCGTCAAATCATCTCTACTTAAAGCTGAAATCCAACGTCTTCTTCTCTCTCTTGTTAAGTCTTCCATAGCATTACCTTCATTCGTGATGATGGTTGGAACTCTAGAAAAACTGATGCCGGAACTTTTTTCGTTGTCCGTCTGGTTAGGCCCATGATCGTCGTCTTCCGTACCTCTCTTTTTGCCGCGTCTTCCCGATTTTCTACCACAATTAACGACCAAACAAAGCACCATCTCTTCACCTTTCTCAGAATGAATCCAACTTAGTTTCGATACAAGAAGCAACGAGAATTGCGAGTTAAAAGCCAGAAATCAATGGTAGTAGGCACTTACACACACGGAACTTGACTTGAGGTGCCTCTATTTGGAACACCGTAATGGCGGATAGCAACCGTTCCTATGCGCATGGTCACGTGGGTGAAAACGATCTATAAGCATCTTCTTGAAGAATGCGGCATGTCTCCACGAGTAAATTTAACTAACGACCCCTTGGATAAGAATTACATGGATCCATGTACGCGAACTGGACACATAATTTCAGTAACTTTCATATCGGATAGGGGTTTGAGTTACACTACGCCACACGAATCCGACACACAACGCTCTGATTAGCGGAGTGAAAATCACCTCCGAAGTCACTCCGTAGCGGAGCGTTGTAGTGTAATCGCACGAATCCGATATGCTCCACTTTAAAACAAAGGATTTTCTTATTGTTTTCTGCTTGACGCAATACGATCGACAGTGAACAATGGAGCTTTCTGAAATTTTGTTGCTGTTGGATAATGCCAAATCGAAATCATCAAAACATTTTGTATTCAGATTTCATATCTTCCCAAATTTTAATGAAGTGGCCTTTGGACGAAAAATAATCCGTCCTACGAACCCCATCATTTATCTCTCAATTCCATGGTTGTTTTCGTTATTTTATGCATAGCTATTGAAAATGAATTCGCAACAGCACACGAATTCGAAAATATCATCAAAAAGTCTAATCTGGTGGATTTTGTGTACCAGAATGCAAATGAATACAGGCTTATGAGCGAGAGAGCGTCGTGGTGTAACTGCTACCCTAAATATCATTCCGGAGTAAAAGTTACTCTGCTCTGCACCGCTCCGATAGCAATCCGGTATAGTGTAACTCTAGCCTAAATAACACTGCGTGAAACAGCGTTTTTGAATGTTCGAATTCAAGTGTTGACGTCTTGTGCGTCACTTTTCGCTTTTTCCAAAGAACACAATGGCGGTGATATTGGACTTGATTATGGGCTATGTCTCATGGAGTTACAGGAGAGTCCTTTTAGATTAAACGTTCTATCGGTACCAGAATATCATGTTATATCATTTTTCTCCGATAATTCTAGTATTAGTCATTGGAAATGCGCCCTTTTTGAGTACCTGCCCCGGTCGCATCAAAATGCTTCCGGCGCCCCTATTTTGAAGAGTCATAACAGGCCACCGTCTTTTGATGCCAATATAAAGCTCTTAGGATTATTCAGTATAAGTAAAGCATAAGTTTGGCAATTGTATCCCTGTGGTCGTTTGGCATCTCTGTGGTTGCGAATGTGGGAATGAAAAGTATTGCCTAGGCTAACTAGCAACATTAAAAACAAAATGGTAGAAAAGTTACTTCACATTCTCTCGAATTATTGTCATTTCGACACATCTCAAGCTGTTTTTAGACCCATATTATGCAAAACACGAATCTGGTGATGAATGTGGGGATGGAAAATACGCATGCCTAAGCTCGCTAAAACATCAAGAAAAAATTGGCAAAAAAAAGGTTTTATCGAGTGGAAATTGAAAGAAAACTCTAAGAACAACTGGCTCGTTCTTGCAGGGCAAAAATTGCCCATCAGCAGCAACTAAAAGCTATTTCCCTTCACTTTCGTCAAAAGCTGACGCCCTCATGCTTTAATATTTGCCATGAGACATGTTCACAAACCTGCAAGTAAAACTCCCCCGTATAGCTTTTTGTTAGTTAGCAATCTAAATTTTTACTAACACAACCACTTTACGTCACTTTCTGTCAAACTCGACCCAATCTCCTCTGACAGAATTTGAAGCAAAAAATCGACTTTGAAACAGCAGTAATTACGAAAATGTTTTTTTCGAAAATTTTATGATGATTTTAGTGATCAGCATACTCGATCACGTCTAGCGGACGAATAAAAATTTTCGTGTCATATGCACTTTAAGGGCAACAAAGAACTTATTTGATAAATTGAGAACAAGGACAATTCCCCGACCCTTGCATCTATACCTTCCTCATTCAATAGTTGAACTTTAAAACCGCACATCAGAGAAGGGAAAATAGGTCCAAATCTGCCTTCCTCCTAACTGTCATTGCATTCAAGACCCTGAAATCTTTGTTCCAATCCAAGGTAACCACCCGACCAATGCCCCTTCGGCATTTTGAAAATTTTCTGAAAACAAAACCCCGAAAAGCCAAGTCTAACCTGTTGCATAGCACCTCGTCAAAAAAATCAACATAAGACTTGTAAAAAGAGAATAATTCCAAATTTTAGACAAAATTCTACATTTATAGGAGGAATTTTCAAGCTATTGCAAAGTTATGTAAATCTTAAAGCCACATAGAATTTCGCTGTTAAATTTTTACCATTATTATTATATTAAGACTTACGTTGTTGTTGCTATTGGAAACGAGCACAGCCGCACGAGGGACAGGTAGGATTGAGCTGCTCAATTTGAGCAGTACCGTATTACAGATTGAAAATTGTGAACGAATCGAACAGAAAGATTGTGGATGGTGGATCGTAATTCGCTGATTTAACGTATAAAGAGAACACTAAATGAAAGATAAAGACTACAGGGACGTAAAGTACTTTCGTTTAAGTATTATTCGTTATTTTAATCGCATTTAACCCGTTTTAGCCGCATTTATTGCCAGAGAAGCTTTGTTCGTTGGTTTACCTAAGACAAATGATAGGAAAGCGACCAGTGCTAAAATAATATTAATGTCTTCTATTAGGATCGGTGGACTTTTGACTGTTTGGGGTTAAATTAGTGACAGCTGTTGCAAATTTCTGTTTATCTTAAAGCCACATAGAACTTTGCTGATAAAATGCATAAGAAGACATTTCCCGACCCTTGCATCTACACCTTCTTCTTCCGGTAACTGAACTTTCAAGCCTCATATCAAAAAAGTGAGAATGTGCCCGAATTTGCCTTGCTCTTCGTTTAAATTCAGGTTGACAACTCGACCAAAGCCCGCTCAATACTTTAGCCAAGTCTAACCTGGTGTACGGCGCCTTGTTGAAAGAAATCGACACGTTGAAGATATTTTCAGAGAATAATTTAAATAAACCAAGTCTAACATGTTGCATAGTGCCTTGTCAAAAGAAACCACCCAAGACTTTTGAACAAACAACACTTTCCAATTCTATACAACATTTTAAGTTTATGGGAAGACTGTCCAAGTTTTTCGAAACTTTGTGTGTATTTCGCTGAATATATCATTTTGCGGAAAGGTTTGAGAAACACAGCTCGTGAAGTAAGGGTTAGGGTTAGGGTTATGCTACCCTGGGTACCAGCCTCACTATATAAAATAATAGAGAGTCTGGTCTAGTGCGCCCCATTCTCGTTCTGGTGAACTTACTTGAAAGAACTGAAGTCTATTTAACAGACTAGGCATGTGAAACAGGACTGTCGGATAAATAACAAAGGATACCCAGTAGTCAGAGGAGTAATTTAGTTCTGTAGAGTCGACATTATTAAAACAGTGGTAATAGACTTTTCTGCCTCAAGATTCAAATCAAATAAGGTTTAAAACGCCATTTGGCATCAGAAAACATGTGCGAAGCATGAAATTAAAGTTAGCACAATGCAATTATTAAATGTTAATCATTATTAAATTTCGTATACAACTTAAAATAAGTCTTTTATAATTTTCCTCATAAATTGTGTGTACTTTCAAAGTCTATTTCTTCACTGTGAAGGCAGCGCGCTTGGACACCGCGGCGGTTAAAATCATCACGTTGGAAGTTCACCACAGCAAATATGGCCAATACGACAAGCGAAGCCCCGTGTGTTTGTTGTTGTTTGTTCTCGGCGCTTTGCGGTGTTTCCTTTTTAATGCATTTCACTACAAGGCCTAATTTCTTTGCAATGGGAGACAGCCTGAAATATGAGTGACTTTCCAAAGCCAGTTGGCAATATGGCGAAGGTGTCTCTTCTCTCTACAAGCAAGGCTTTCAATGCTGTTCTGTGTTAAAGGCATTGAGTCATGATAAATAGACTGGGTATACCCTAAGTGCCAAAATCCGCTGAGTCATGATTCCCATGACTTCGATGCTATTGGTTGACCTTGAACTAGTCACATGAACTCACCTCGTACTGATTAACATAACAGTTTCCATCAATAGCAAGTTGTCAACAACGGATGCCAATATCAAATGAAACAGCAGCGATCACGCCGAAACCAAATGACCCCCTATAGAGAAAGCCTATTTACCATGACTCAATGCCTTTAAGTTCCACAACATGCGGGAAACATTCTTTGAGTACAGTTTTAACAGCATCTTTAAACTCAATCGTTACGGTCGCTAGCATTTATTTATGTTTTGTTCTGTTCAATGTTCTACACTAGAGCTAAGTTTATTGTTTCGCTGTGACCTTTGAACGTACAGAAATCTGTACACTCGCTCCTGATTGGTTAATATCAGCACACCGGAACGAGAATGGGGCGCACTAGACCAGACTTTCTATTTTAATTTATAAATAGTGAGTCTGGTACCCAGGGTAGGGTTATGCATAAACTTTGCAAAATTTAGGTCATTTTTCGTAGGCATCTTTCACCTCGAAATGACATGACCTGTTTCAAGATCCAGGAATCACGGGGTTATAGGGTTATATCCCTATGCTTCAAAAATTGCAAGTTTACTTTAATTTTGTAAAATATTGATCAGGGCTGGCCACCAATGAAAAAAGTATTTCTCAGTTATTTTTCTGTTTGTTTAGGAGAATTTGAAATTTTTTTTCTGAATCATTGGCCTTCTATCTTACACTGAATTATTTGAAACTCTAAATAAAGGGTCTAAAATGCACCGCTTTTGAGATATTTAGGGTTGAAGTGAAAGACAAAAGGGCAAACTCAATGTAATAGAAGCGCCGAAGGCGGTAGATGTCTAACTGGGCATAATTGCCCATTGAGCTGGTGAGGCAAAATCACTCAAGCGGTAAAAGGGCAAAAAGACGATTCCGCATAAGGGCTCAGTACAGGACATTGCAAGTTTGACGAAGAAAAACCAAGATTATCGAAAATTAGCATAATTTTGAAAGGTTAGTTATACTTTGCTAGCTTGCCGTATTAATTTGAAAAGTTTTAAGCCATAAATTGTGTTGTTAAATAGGGTTTCAAGATTTTTAAAATATGTATTGCTGCGGCGCTCGCGCGGTCCACTCTGGCCTAGGCAATGTTTACCTTTTCAGGTAGACTGTTTTCGGGTTTATTTGGAAAAAACCAAATATAATTTCAAAATTGGGTTTATTTTGTATTTTATAAGTTGAAGGGTAGATGTAAGCAAGTATACTTAGTCTTATATCATTATGACAACTTGTTAAATGAACACTCCCCTACTTCGGCAACCCCCTGCATATGACTTCTGGTAAAAGTTTCAGATGTAAGGAGTGAAAAATTTTATGATAAATATCCATTTCAAGTTTTTCCTATGACAAAACCTTCCCACCTAACATTCATCAGCAAATCAGACTTTTATTTACGGACATCAGGATGCTGTAGGAAGGGGGCGTGGCTGAAACAGGATTGAAGATGACCTCTTTTACCACGGTTCCTTAATATTACGATAAAAAGTTAACACAAGAATTTGGTATAAGTGCGACATTTTTGTAAATAAGCCCAAAAAAAAATTCCTAGAAATATAAATATTCTCTAAACCAGAGTGCCCTTATCAACGCCACGGTAAAAAAATATTTTAAAAATCTCAAAACCCGTGTACAAACAAAAATGATGGCTTAAAACCTTCTAAATGCATACGGTAAGCTGACAAAATATATGTTACCTTCCTAAATTAAATAGATTTTCTAAAATTTCTCGTTTCGTTTGCCAGCTTCGGATTTTCCCATACTGAGCCCTTATGCGGAATCGTCTTTTTGCCCTTTTACCGCATGAGTGATTTTGCCTCACTTATATATCATTGGGCAAACTAAGAAGCGATCAAAAAGAGGCTGCATAGTGTTTAAGGTGTAAAAATCAAAATGGCGCTTTGATCCCACGAGGTCACTCGCGGCGAGATGTGGAGAATGCTTGAGATAATAAATATTCAAATGGAATGCACCCTGGTTTGCTAGAGGTAAGCCTTTTAAGAAACTTCTGCACATGATCTTTTTCACTAAAAACAAGACAGGGTCGACCTAGCCGAGATTGAATTACACCTCAGGCTCTCCTGCGCCAAATAGAAGTCTACGATTTTAATAACAAAAAACAATTTGATGCAATTTTGTTTTGATACATTTGAAATTACTGTCGAACTATATTTTACGTTTGTCAAGTATGTATTTATAAATTATATTGTACTGTGTTGTTACCGACTTTTGTGAGCGATCTTGGTCCGGTTCCGTCGATCTCATGCAAATGGTACCATTGATTTATATAGGCCTGATGATTCGCTCTGACGATTCGCACGCAAACTACCCTCCAGTTTTCCTTTAATAACTTTTGACTAACTAAATCTGTAGGACTGATTTAATTTTCAAACATCACAAATACCATAGCTTTACTGTTTTTTCATATTTTCATAATTAAATAAAAATTCCGGTTAATATGAAAGTCTCCGAAACTTAGACAAAAATGTGGAATTTGTGAAAACAGCCCTCCGGTTTTCCTTCAATGACCTTTCGCAGAAAAATGGTAAAAATACCATTTATTGCTGAATCGATTGAGGATGGTCTGTTACACTGTTTTTTTTATAGTTTGCAAGAGGTTAAAAGTGTTTCAAGAACATTTTCAGCCCACCGAATGTTGGGAAATTCTCGAATTTCCCAAAACCGCGCCTCAGTTTTCCTTTAATAACTTTTTGCAGAAAAATGGTGAAAATACCATTTAAAGTTGAATCAATCAAGAATGGTCTGCTACATTGTTTTTTCATAATCTGAAGTCGGTTTTTGCACTTTGTTGTGCTTTTATTTTGCATGGAAATTGGTGGAATTTTTCCAAATATCAGCCTCTACTGATTTACGCATATTTATTGTTGTTTATTCTCGGCGTATTGCGGTGTTTCATATTTGCTACATTTTTATCGACTTTTCACCGCAAGAACTCCTCGGAGCCTGTCGAGCAGCCTGCTACAGTGACCTTTTCTTCATTTACACTATCTTTTAAAGTCAGTTGGAAAACATCTAATGAAATATGGATTTGAACTTGAAGGTAAACAAGCCACATGAGATCATATCAAATCTTTTTACCAAAATTCCTAAAAGAACTGCTCCAAAGTTGACAGAAAAACATTTCAAAACCCTTATGGCTTTTCAAAGATGCGTGTAAAGCTAGCCAGTCAAGTTCTAAGCCATTCTGTTGAAGCTAGTATCCACACATATGTTTCTTTGCAATGTCTTCCTAATGAAGCAGTTGGTACTGCTAAATTTTTAGAATGAGCTGACAAGATTTTTTGATTCCTGTAACTCCCTTACTTTCAAAGACACCAAAATCCAACGAACACCTTTTTCCCAACAATCATCACACATTGAATTAATTATTTGTGGAGTTGTTTTTGCCAGTCTTTGATGGTGGTAAACAAGGCAACAGGGGATCTAATGCACAGAATAGAATGTTTTTACTTTTAAAAGCATATGATTCATGTAGCACATCTGGAGGATTAATTATTCCATCTGAAGTATTTCTTAGGAATGTTACTTTATTTGAAGATCATTTTGTCCAATACTTGAGGAAGCTCAATAGAACAACAAGAGTTGGATGTCAACTACTTCAAGTCCTTGAAAAAGAGAGTTTTGAACAGCCATGTCTTCTTTTTCACAAGAAATACCTGATTGCTCACAAAAAATATTCACAAGAAATACCATGCTTTTTATCAGATTGGGATTTTATTATTGCTTGAAATTTGTAAATAGAAAGAATAGAAAGTACATCAAAGTGGTCCACTTATGATGTTAACAATTTGATAAGCAAAAAAGTTTAAAATATGAATTTTTCAAATGGGGTGTTCAATAATTGGATTAAGGAAGATGAACCTTTTAAGTTGGGGTATTCATAATAATAGCAAAGTTAAATATTTGAGTTACAGTGAAGATTACTGTTTACTTGTCTGTCATACAGTGCTCACAGTGAAAATTCTGTTTACTGGTCTGTCATACATACAGTGCTTTGATTTTTTAAAATTCAGGACAGTTTTAGTTGCAGCTCTGAGTTTCATGCTTGAGCCAATCAATTTGGGGTCTTTGATGATTATAGCAAAGATTAATATTTGAATTACAGTGAAGATTACTGTTTACTGGTCTGTCATACAGTGCTCACAGTGAAAATTCTGTTTACTAGTCTGTCATACATACAGTGCTTTGGTTTTTTAAAATTCAGGACGGTTTTAGTTGCAGCTCTGAGTTTCATGCTTGAGCCAATCAATTTGGGATTTTGATGATTATAGCAAAGAGTAGTATTTGATTTAAGTGAAGATTACTGTTTACTTGTCTGTCATACAGTGCTCACAGTGAAAATTATGTTTACTGGTCTGTTATACATGCAGTGCTTTGGTGTTTAAAACAGGACGGTCTTAAGTTGCAGCTCTGAGTTTTATGCTTAAGCCGTTCAATTTTGGGTTTTTGATGATTAGAGCAAAAATTAGTATTTGATTTACAGTGAAGATTACTGTTTACTTGTCTGTCATACAGTGCTCACAGTGAAAATTCTGTTTTACTGGTCTGTCATATATACAGTGCTTAGGTGCTTAAAACAGGAAGGTCTTCAGTTGCAGCTCTGAGTTTTATGCTTAAGCTGTTCAATTTGGGGCTTTTGATGATGAGAGCTAAAATTAGTACTTGATTTACAGTGAAGATTACTGTTTACTGGTCTGTCATACAGTGCTCACTGTGAAAATTCTGTTTACTGGTCGGTCATATATACAGTGCTTTGGTGTTTAAAACAGGACGGTCTTAAGTTGCAGCTCTGAGTTTTATGCTTAAGTCGATCAATTTGAGATTTTGATGATTAGAGCAAAGATTAGTATTTGATTTACAGTGGAGATTACTGTTTACTTGTCTGTCATACAGTGCTCACAGTGAAAATTCTGTTTACTGGTCTGTCATACATACAGTGCTTAGGTGCTTAAAACAGGAAGGTCTTAAGTTGCAGCTCTGAGTTTTATGCTTAAGCTGTTCAATTTGGGGCTTTTGATGATGAGAGCTAAAATTAGTAGTTGATTTACAGTGAAGATTACTGTTTACTGGTCTGTCATACAGTGCTCACTGTGAAAATTCTGTTTACTGGTCGGTCGTACATACAGTGCTTTGGTGTTTAAAACAGGACGGTCTTAAGTTGAGGCTGGAAGTTTTATTCTTACGCCGATCAATTTGGGCTCTTTGATGATTATAGCGAAGATTAATATTTGAATTACAGTGAAGATTACTGTTTACTGGTCTGTCATACAGTGCTCACAGTGAAAATTCTGTTTATTGGTGTGTCATACATACAGTGCCTTGGTTTTTTAAAATTCAGGACGGTTTTAGTTGCAGCTCTAAGTTTCATGTTTAAGTCGAGCAATTTGAGGTTTTTGATGTTTAGAGCAAAGATAAGTATTTGTTTTACAGTGAAGATTACTGCTTACTGGTCTGTCATACATACAGTGCTTTGGTGTTTAAAACAGGATGGTCTTAAGTTGAAGCTCGGAGTTTTATGCTTACGCTGATCAATTTGGGGTTTTTGATGATTATAGCAAAGATTAATATTTGATTTGAAATGAAGATTACTGTTTACTTGTCTGTCATACAGTGCTCACAGTGAAAATTCTGTTTACTGGTTTGTCAAACATACAGTGGTTTGGTGTTTAAAACAGGATGGTCTTAGGTTGAAGCTCAGAGTTTTATACTTACGCTGATCAATTTGGGGTTTTTGATGATTATAGCAAAGATTAATATTTGATTTGAAATGAAGATTACTGTTTACTTGTCTGTCATACAGTGCTCACAGTGAAAATTCTGTTTACTGGTCTGTCATATATACAGTGCTTAGGTGCTTAAAACAGGACAGTCTTAAGTTGCAGCTCTAAGTTTTATGCTTAAGCCGATCAATTTGGGATTTTGATGATTAGAGCAAAGATTAGTATTTGATTTACAGTGGAGATTACTGTTTACTTGTCTGTCATACAGTGCTCACAGTGAAAATTATGTTTACTGGTCTGTCATATATACAGTGTTAGGTGCTTAAAACAGGAAGGTCTTCAGTTGCAGCTCTGAGATTTATGCCTAAGCTGTTCAATTTGGGGCTTTTGATGATGAGAGCTAAAATTAGTACTTGATTTACAGTGAAGATTACTGTTTACTGGTCTGTCATACAGTGCTCACTGTGAAAATTCTGTTTACTGGTCGGTCATATATACAGTGCTTTGGTTTTTAAAACAGGACGGTCTTAAGTTGCAGCTCTAAGTTTTATGCTTAAGCCGATCAATTTGGGATTTTGATGATTAGAGCAAAGATTAGTATTTGATTTACAGTGGAGATTACTGTTTACTTGTCTGTCATACAGTGCTCACAGTGAAAATTCTGTTTACTGGTCTGTCATACATACAGTGCTTAGGTGCTTAAAACAGGAAGGTCTTAAGTTGCAGCTCTGAGTTTTATGCTTAAGCTGTTCAATTTGGGGCTTTTGATGATGAGAGCTAAAATTAGTAGTTGATTTACAGTGAAGATTACTGTTTACTGGTCTGTCATACAGTGCTCACTGTGAAAATTCTGTTTACTGGTCGGTCGTACATACAGTGCTTTGGTGTTTAAAACAGGACGGTCTTAAGTTGAGGCTGGAAGTTTTATTCTTACGCCGATCAATTTGGGCTCTTTGATGATTATAGCGAAGATTAATATTTGAATTACAGTGAAGATTACTGTTTACTGGTCTGTCATACAGTGCTCACAGTGAAAATTCTGTTTATTGGTGTGTCATACATACAGTGCCTTGGTTTTTTAAAATTCAGGACGGTTTTAGTTGCAGCTCTAAGTTTCATGTTTAAGTCGAGCAATTTGAGGTTTTTGATGTTTAGAGCAAAGATAAGTATTTGATTTACAGTGAAGATTACTGCTTACTGGTCTGTCATACATACAGTGCTTTGGTGTTTAAAACAGGATGGTCTTAAGTTGAAGCTCGGAGTTTTATGCTTACGCTGATCAATTTGGGGTTTTTGATGATTATAGCAAAGATTAATATATGATTTGAAATGAAGATTACTGCTTACTTGTCTGTCATACAGTGGTCACAGTGAAAATTTTGTTTACTGGTTTGTCAAACATACAGTGGTTTGGTGTTTAAAACAGGATGGTCTTAGGTTGAAGCTCAGAGTTTTATACTTACGCTGATCAATTTGGGGTTTTTGATGATTATAGCAAAGATTAATATTTGATTTGAAATGAAGATTACTGTTTACTTGTCTGTCATACAGTGCTCACAGTGAAAATTCTGTTTACTGGTTTGTCAAACATACAGTGGTTTGGTGTTTAAAACAAGACAGTCTTAAGTTACAGCTCTGAGTTTTATGCTTAAGCCGTTCGATTTGGGGCTTTTGATGATTAGAGCCAAGATTAGTATTTGATTTACGGTGAAGATTATTTTTTACTGGTCTGTCATACAGTGATTACAGTCAAAATTCTGTTTACTGGTCTGTCATACATACAGTGCTTTGGTTTTTTAAAATTCAGGACGGTTTTAGTTGCAGCTCTGAGTTTCATGCGTGAGCCAATCAATTTGGGGTCTTTGATGATTATAGCAAAGAGTAGTATTTGATTTAAGTGAAGATTACTGTTTACCTGTCTGTCATACAGTGCTCACAGTGAAAATTCTGTTTACTGGTCTGTCATATATACAGTGCTTAGGTGCTTAAAACAGGACAGTCTTAAGTTGCAGCTCTAAGTTTTATGCTTAAGCCGATCAATTTTGGGTTTTTGATGATTAGAGCAAAAATTAGTATTTGATTTACAGTGAAGATTACTGTTTACTTGTCTGTCATACAGTGCTCACAGTGAAAATTCTGTTTTACTGGTCTGTCATATATACAGTGCTTAGGTGCTTAAAACAGGAAGGTCTTCAGTTGCAGCTCTGAGTTTTATGCTTAAGCTGTTCAATTTGGGGCTTTTGATGATGAGAGCTAAAATTAGTACTTGATTTACAGTGAAGATTACTGTTTACTGGTCTGTCATACAGTGCTCACTGTGAAAATTCTGTTTACTGGTCGGTCATATATACAGTGCTTTGGTGTTTAAAACAGGACGGTCTTAAGTTGCAGCTCTGAGTTTTATGCTTAAGTCGATCAATTTGAGATTTTGATGATTAGAGCAAAGATTAGTATTTGATTTACAGTGGAGATTACTGTTTACTTGTCTGTCATACAGTGCTCACAGTGAAAATTCTGTTTACTGGTCTGTCATACATACAGTGCTTAGGTGCTTAAAACAGGAAGGTCTTAAGTTGCAGCTCTGAGTTTTATGCTTAAGCTGTTCAATTTGGGGCTTTTGATGATGAGAGCTAAAATTAGTAGTTGATTTACAGTGAAGATTACTGTTTACTGGTCTGTCATACAGTGCTCACTGTGAAAATTCTGTTTACTGGTCGGTCGTACATACAGTGCTTTGGTGTTTAAAACAGGACGGTCTTAAGTTGAGGCTGGAAGTTTTATTCTTACGCCGATCAATTTGGGCTCTTTGATGATTATAGCGAAGATTAATATTTGAATTACAGTGAAGATTACTGTTTACTGGTCTGTCATACAGTGCTCACAGTGAAAATTCTGTTTATTGGTGTGTCATACATACAGTGCCTTGGTTTTTTAAAATTCAGGACGGTTTTAGTTGCAGCTCTAAGTTTCATGTTTAAGTCGAGCAATTTGAGGTTTTTGATGTTTAGAGCAAAGATAAGTATTTGTTTTACAGTGAAGATTACTGCTTACTGGTCTGTCATACATACAGTGCTTTGGTGTTTAAAACAGGATGGTCTTAAGTTGAAGCTCGGAGTTTTATGCTTACGCTGATCAATTTGGGGTTTTTGATGATTATAGCAAAGATTAATATTTGATTTGAAATGAAGATTACTGTTTACTTGTCTGTCATACAGTGCTCACAGTGAAAATTCTGTTTACTGGTTTGTCAAACATACAGTGGTTTGGTGTTTAAAACAGGATGGTCTTAGGTTGAAGCTCAGAGTTTTATACTTACGCTGATCAATTTGGGGTTTTTGATGATTATAGCAAAGATTAATATTTGATTTGAAATGAAGATTACTGTTTACTTGTCTGTCATACAGTGCTCACAGTGAAAATTCTGTTTACTGGTCTGTCATATATACAGTGCTTAGGTGCTTAAAACAGGACAGTCTTAAGTTGCAGCTCTAAGTTTTATGCTTAAGCCGATCAATTTGGGATTTTGATGATTAGAGCAAAGATTAGTATTTGATTTACAGTGGAGATTACTGTTTACTTGTCTGTCATACAGTGCTCACAGTGAAAATTCTGTTTACTGGTCTGTCATACATACAGTGCTTAGGTGCTTAAAACAGGAAGGTCTTAAGTTGCAGCTCTGAGTTTTATGCTTAAGCTGTTCAATTTGGGGCTTTTGATGATGAGAGCTAAAATTAGTAGTTGATTTACAGTGAAGATTACTGTTTACTGGTCTGTCATACAGTGCTCACTGTGAAAATTCTGTTTACTGGTCGGTCGTACATACAGTGCTTTGGTGTTTAAAACAGGACGGTCTTAAGTTGAGGCTGGAAGTTTTATTCTTACGCCGATCAATTTGGGCTCTTTGATGATTATAGCGAAGATTAATATTTGAATTACAGTGAAGATTACTGTTTACTGGTCTGTCATACAGTGCTCACAGTGAAAATTCTGTTTATTGGTGTGTCATACATACAGTGCCTTGGTTTTTTAAAATTCAGGACGGTTTTAGTTGCAGCTCTAAGTTTCATGTTTAAGTCGAGCAATTTGAGGTTTTTGATGTTTAGAGCAAAGATAAGTATTTGTTTTACAGTGAAGATTACTGCTTACTGGTCTGTCATACATACAGTGCTTTGGTGTTTAAAACAGGATGGTCTTAAGTTGAAGCTCGGAGTTTTATGCTTACGCTGATCAATTTGGGGTTTTTGATGATTATAGCAAAGATTAATATTTGATTTGAAATGAAGATTACTGTTTACTTGTCTGTCATACAGTGCTCACAGTGAAAATTCTGTTTACTGGTTTGTCAAACATACAGTGGTTTGGTGTTTAAAACAGGATGGTCTTAGGTTGAAGCTCAGAGTTTTATACTTACGCTGATCAATTTGGGGTTTTTGATGATTATAGCAAAGATTAATATTTGATTTGAAATGAAGATTACTGTTTACTTGTCTGTCATACAGTGCTCACAGTGAAAATTCTGTTTACTGGTCTGTCATATATACAGTGCTTAGGTGCTTAAAACAGGACAGTCTTAAGTTGCAGCTCTAAGTTTTATGCTTAAGCCGATCAATTTGGGATTTTGATGATTAGAGCAAAGATTAGTATTTGATTTACAGTGGAGATTACTGTTTACTTGTCTGTCATACAGTGCTCACAGTGAAAATTATGTTTACTGGTCTGTCATATATACAGTGTTAGGTGCTTAAAACAGGAAGGTCTTCAGTTGCAGCTCTGAGATTTATGCCTAAGCTGTTCAATTTGGGGCTTTTGATGATGAGAGCTAAAATTAGTACTTGATTTACAGTGAAGATTACTGTTTACTGGTCTGTCATACAGTGCTCACTGTGAAAATTCTGTTTACTGGTCGGTCATATATACAGTGCTTTGGTTTTTAAAACAGGACGGTCTTAAGTTGCAGCTCTAAGTTTTATGCTTAAGCCGATCAATTTGGGATTTTGATGATTAGAGCAAAGATTAGTATTTGATTTACAGTGGAGATTACTGTTTACTTGTCTGTCATACAGTGCTCACAGTGAAAATTCTGTTTACTGGTCTGTCATACATACAGTGCTTAGGTGCTTAAAACAGGAAGGTCTTAAGTTGCAGCTCTGAGTTTTATGCTTAAGCTGTTCAATTTGGGGCTTTTGATGATGAGAGCTAAAATTAGTAGTTGATTTACAGTGAAGATTACTGTTTACTGGTCTGTCATACAGTGCTCACTGTGAAAATTCTGTTTACTGGTCGGTCGTACATACAGTGCTTTGGTGTTTAAAACAGGACGGTCTTAAGTTGAGGCTGGAAGTTTTATTCTTACGCCGATCAATTTGGGCTCTTTGATGATTATAGCGAAGATTAATATTTGAATTACAGTGAAGATTACTGTTTACTGGTCTGTCATACAGTGCTCACAGTGAAAATTCTGTTTATTGGTGTGTCATACATACAGTGCCTTGGTTTTTTAAAATTCAGGACGGTTTTAGTTGCAGCTCTAAGTTTCATGTTTAAGTCGAGCAATTTGAGGTTTTTGATGTTTAGAGCAAAGATAAGTATTTGATTTACAGTGAAGATTACTGCTTACTGGTCTGTCATACATACAGTGCTTTGGTGTTTAAAACAGGATGGTCTTAAGTTGAAGCTCGGAGTTTTATGCTTACGCTGATCAATTTGGGGTTTTTGATGATTATAGCAAAGATTAATATATGATTTGAAATGAAGATTACTGCTTACTTGTCTGTCATACAGTGGTCACAGTGAAAATTTTGTTTACTGGTTTGTCAAACATACAGTGGTTTGGTGTTTAAAACAGGATGGTCTTAGGTTGAAGCTCAGAGTTTTATACTTACGCTGATCAATTTGGGGTTTTTGATGATTATAGCAAAGATTAATATTTGATTTGAAATGAAGATTACTGTTTACTTGTCTGTCATACAGTGCTCACAGTGAAAATTCTGTTTACTGGTTTGTCAAACATACAGTGGTTTGGTGTTTAAAACAAGACAGTCTTAAGTTACAGCTCTGAGTTTTATGCTTAAGCCGTTCGATTTGGGGCTTTTGATGATTAGAGCCAAGATTAGTATTTGATTTACGGTGAAGATTATTTTTTACTGGTCTGTCATACAGTGATTACAGTCAAAATTCTGTTTACTGGTCTGTCATACATACAGTGCTTTGGTTTTTTAAAATTCAGGACGGTTTTAGTTGCAGCTCTGAGTTTCATGCGTGAGCCAATCAATTTGGGGTCTTTGATGATTATAGCAAAGAGTAGTATTTGATTTAAGTGAAGATTACTGTTTACCTGTCTGTCATACAGTGCTCACAGTGAAAATTCTGTTTACTGGTCTGTCATATATACAGTGCTTAGGTGCTTAAAACAGGACAGTCTTAAGTTGCAGCTCTAAGTTTTATGCTTAAGCCGATCAATTTTGGGTTTTTGATGATTAGAGCAAAAATTAGTATTTGATTTACAGTGAAGATTACTGTTTACTTGTCTGTCATACAGTGCTCACAGTGAAAATTCTGTTTTACTGGTCTGTCATATATACAGTGCTTAGGTGCTTAAAACAGGAAGGTCTTCAGTTGCAGCTCTGAGTTTTATGCTTAAGCTGTTCAATTTGGGGCTTTTGATGATGAGAGCTAAAATTAGTACTTGATTTACAGTGAAGATTACTGTTTACTGGTCTGTCATACAGTGCTCACTGTGAAAATTCTGTTTACTGGTCGGTCATATATACAGTGCTTTGGTGTTTAAAACAGGACGGTCTTAAGTTGCAGCTCTGAGTTTTATGCTTAAGTCGATCAATTTGAGATTTTGATGATTAGAGCAAAGATTAGTATTTGATTTACAGTGGAGATTACTGTTTACTGGTCTGTCATACAGTGCTCACAGTGAAAATTCTGTTTATTGGTGTGTCATACATACAGTGCCTTGGTTTTTTAAAATTCAGGACGGTTTTAGTTGCAGCTCTAAGTTTCATGTTTAAGTCGAGCAATTTGAGGTTTTTGATGTTTAGAGCAAAGATAAGTATTTGATTTACAGTGAAGATTACTGCTTACTGGTCTGTCATACATACAGTGCTTTGGTGTTTAAAACAGGATGGTCTTAAGTTGAAGCTCGGAGTTTTATGCTTACGCTGATCAATTTGGGGTTTTTGATCATTATAGCAAAGATTAATATTTGATTTGAAATGAAGATTACTGTTTATTTGTCTGTCATACAGTGCTCACAGTGAAAATTCTGTTTACTGGTTTGTCAAACATACAGAGGTTTGGTGTTTAAAACAGGATGGTCTTAGGTTGAAGCTCAGAGTTTTATACTTACGCTGATCAATTTGGGGTTTTTGATGATTATAGCAAAGATTAATATTTGATTTGAAATGAAGATTACTGTTTACTTGTCTGTCATACAGTGCTCACAGTGAAAATTCTGTTTACTGGTCTGTCATATATACAGTGCTTAGGTGCTTAAAACAGGACAGTCTTAAGTTGCAGCTCTAAGTTTTATGCTTAAGCCGATCAATTTGGGATTTTGATGATTAGAGCAAAGATTAGTATTTGATTTACAATGAAGATTACTGTTTACTTGTCTGTCATACAGTGCTCACAGTGAAAATTATGTTTACTGGTCTGTCATATATACAGTGCTTAGGTGCTTAAAACAGGACAGTCTTGAGTTTCAGCTCTGAGTTTTATGCTTAAGCCGTTCAATTTGGGGCTTTTGATGATTAGAACAAAGATTAGTATTTGATTTACAGTGAAGATTACTGTTTACTTGTCTGTCATACAGTGCTCACAGTGAAAATTCTGTTTTACTGGTCTGTTATACATGCAGTGCTTTGGTGTTTAAAACAGGAGGGTCTTAAGTTGCAGCTCTGAGTTTTATGCTTAAGCCGTTCAATTTTGGGTTTTTGATGATTAGAGCAAAAATTAGTATTTGATTTACAGTGAAGATTACTGTTTACTTGTCTGTCATACAGTGCTCACAGTGAAAATTCTGTTTTACTGGTCTGTCATATATACAGTGCTTAGGTGCTTAAAACAGGAAGGTCTTCAGTTGCAGCTCTGAGATTTATGCCTAAGCTGTTCAATTTGGGGCTTTTGATGATGAGAGCTAAAATTAGTACTTGATTTACAGTGAAGATTACTGTTTACTGGTCTGTCATACAGTGCTCACTGTGAAAATTCTGTTTACTGGTCGGTCATATATACAGTGCTTTGGTTTTTAAAACAGGACGGTCTTAAGTTGCAGCTCTAAGTTTTATGCTTAAGCCGATCAATTTGGGATTTTGATGATTAGAGCAAAGATTAGTATTTGATTTACAGTGGAGATTACTGTTTACTTGTCTGTCATACAGTACTCACAGTGAAAATTCTGTTTACTGGTCTGTCATACATACAGTGCTTAGGTGCTTAAAACAGGAAGGTCTTAAGTTGCAGCTCTGAGTTTTATGCTTAAGCTGTTCAATTTGGGGCTTTTGATGATGAGAGCTAAAATTAGTAGTTGATTTACAGTGAAGATTACTGTTTACTGGTCTGTCATACAGTGCTCACTGTGAAAATTCTGTTTACTGGTCGGTCGTACATACAGTGCTTTGGTGTTTAAAACAGGACGGTCTTAAGTTGAGGCTGGAAGTTTTATTCTTACGCCGATCAATTTGGGCTCTTTGATGATTATAGCGAAGATTAATATTTGAATTACAGTGAAGATTACTGTTTACTGGTCTGTCATACAGTGCTCACAGTGAAAATTCTGTTTATTGGTGTGTCATACATACAGTGCCTTGGTTTTTTAAAATTCAGGACGGTTTTAGTTGCAGCTCTAAGTTTCATGTTTAAGTCGAGCAATTTGAGGTTTTTGATGTTTAGAGCAAAGATAAGTATTTGATTTACAGTGAAGATTACTGCTTACTGGTCTGTCATACATACAGTGCTTTGGTGTTTAAAACAGGATGGTCTTAAGTTGAAGCTCGGAGTTTTATGCTTACGCTGATCAATTTGGGGTTTTTGATCATTATAGCAAAGATTAATATTTGATTTGAAATGAAGATTACTGTTTATTTGTCTGTCATACAGTGCTCACAGTGAAAATTCTGTTTACTGGTTTGTCAAACATACAGAGGTTTGGTGTTTAAAACAGGATGGTCTTAGGTTGAAGCTCAGAGTTTTATACTTACGCTGATCAATTTGGGGTTTTTGATGATTATAGCAAAGATTAATATTTGATTTGAAATGAAGATTACTGTTTACTTGTCTGTCATACAGTGCTCACAGTGAAAATTCTGTTTACTGGTCTGTCATACATACAGTGCTTAGGTGCTTAAAACAGGAAGGTCTTAAGTTGCAGCTCTGAGTTTTATGCTTAAGCTGTTCAATTTGGGGCTTTTGATGATGAGAGCTAAAATTAGTAGTTGATTTACAGTGAAGATTACTGTTTACTGGTCTGTCATACAGTGCTCACTGTGAAAATTCTGTTTACTGGTCGGTCGTACATACAGTGCTTTGGTGTTTAAAACAGGACGGTCTTAAGTTGAGGCTGGAAGTTTTATTCTTACGCCGATCAATTTGGGCTCTTTGATGATTATAGCGAAGATTAATATTTGAATTACAGTGAAGATTACTGTTTACTGGTCTGTCATACAGTGCTCACAGTGAAAATTCTGTTTATTGGTGTGTCATACATACAGTGCCTTGGTTTTTTAAAATTCAGGACGGTTTTAGTTGCAGCTCTAAGTTTCATGTTTAAGTCGAGCAATTTGAGGTTTTTGATGTTTAGAGCAAAGATAAGTATTTGATTTACAGTGAAGATTACTGCTTACTGGTCTGTCATACATACAGTGCTTTGGTGTTTAAAACAGGATGGTCTTAAGTTGAAGCTCGGAGTTTTATGCTTACGCTGATCAATTTGGGGTTTTTGATCATTATAGCAAAGATTAATATTTGATTTGAAATGAAGATTACTGTTTATTTGTCTGTCATACAGTGCTCACAGTGAAAATTCTGTTTACTGGTTTGTCAAACATACAGAGGTTTGGTGTTTAAAACAGGATGGTCTTAGGTTGAAGCTCAGAGTTTTATACTTACGCTGATCAATTTGGGGTTTTTGATGATTATAGCAAAGATTAATATTTGATTTGAAATGAAGATTACTGTTTACTTGTCTGTCATACAGTGCTCACAGTGAAAATTCTGTTTACTGGTCTGTCATATATACAGTGCTTAGGTGCTTAAAACAGGACAGTCTTAAGTTGCAGCTCTAAGTTTTATGCTTAAGCCGATCAATTTGGGATTTTGATGATTAGAGCAAAGATTAGTATTTGATTTACAATGAAGATTACTGTTTACTTGTCTGTCATACAGTGCTCACAGTGAAAATTATGTTTACTGGTCTGTCATATATACAGTGCTTAGGTGCTTAAAACAGGACAGTCTTGAGTTTCAGCTCTGAGTTTTATGCTTAAGCCGTTCAATTTGGGGCTTTTGATGATTAGAACAAAGATTAGTATTTGATTTACAGTGAAGATTACTGTTTACTTGTCTGTCATACAGTGCTCACAGTGAAAATTCTGTTTTACTGGTCTGTTATACATGCAGTGCTTTGGTGTTTAAAACAGGAGGGTCTTAAGTTGCAGCTCTGAGTTTTATGCTTAAGCCGTTCAATTTTGGGTTTTTGATGATTAGAGCAAAAATTAGTATTTGATTTACAGTGAAGATTACTGTTTACTTGTCTGTCATACAGTGCTCACAGTGAAAATTCTGTTTTACTGGTCTGTCATATATACAGTGCTTAGGTGCTTAAAACAGGAAGGTCTTCAGTTGCAGCTCTGAGATTTATGCCTAAGCTGTTCAATTTGGGGCTTTTGATGATGAGAGCTAAA
Organism: Rhopilema esculentum; assembly: GCF_057945365.1. Lineage (NCBI taxonomy): Eukaryota > Metazoa > Cnidaria > Scyphozoa > Rhizostomeae > Rhizostomatidae > Rhopilema > Rhopilema esculentum. The sequence goes on from NC_142820.1 coordinate 14,504,626, forward strand.
ATTAGTACTTGATTTACAGTGAAGATTACTGTTTACTGGTCTGTCATACAGTGCTCACTGTGAAAATTCTGTTTACTGGTCGGTCATATATACAGTGCTTTGGTTTTTAAAACAGGACGGTCTTAAGTTGCAGCTCTAAGTTTTATGCTTAAGCCGATCAATTTGGGATTTTGATGATTAGAGCAAAGATTAGTATTTGATTTACAGTGGAGATTACTGTTTACTTGTCTGTCATACAGTACTCACAGTGAAAATTCTGTTTACTGGTCTGTCATACATACAGTGCTTAGGTGCTTAAAACAGGAAGGTCTTAAGTTGCAGCTCTGAGTTTTATGCTTAAGCTGTTCAATTTGGGGCTTTTGATGATGAGAGCTAAAATTAGTAGTTGATTTACAGTGAAGATTACTGTTTACTGGTCTGTCATACAGTGCTCACTGTGAAAATTCTGTTTACTGGTCGGTCGTACATACAGTGCTTTGGTGTTTAAAACAGGACGGTCTTAAGTTGAGGCTGGAAGTTTTATTCTTACGCCGATCAATTTGGGCTCTTTGATGATTATAGCGAAGATTAATATTTGAATTACAGTGAAGATTACTGTTTACTGGTCTGTCATACAGTGCTCACAGTGAAAATTCTGTTTATTGGTGTGTCATACATACAGTGCCTTGGTTTTTTAAAATTCAGGACGGTTTTAGTTGCAGCTCTAAGTTTCATGTTTAAGTCGAGCAATTTGAGGTTTTTGATGTTTAGAGCAAAGATAAGTATTTGATTTACAGTGAAGATTACTGCTTACTGGTCTGTCATACATACAGTGCTTTGGTGTTTAAAACAGGATGGTCTTAAGTTGAAGCTCGGAGTTTTATGCTTACGCTGATCAATTTGGGGTTTTTGATGATTATAGCAAAGATTAATATATGATTTGAAATGAAGATTACTGCTTACTTGTCTGTCATACAGTGGTCACAGTGAAAATGTTGTTTACTGGTTTGTCAAACATACAGTGGTTTGGTGTTTAAAACAGGATGGTCTTAGGTTGAAGCTCAGAGTTTTATACTTACGCTGATCAATTTGGGGTTTTTGATGATTATAGCAAAGATTAATATTTGATTTGAAATGAAGATTACTGTTTACTTGTCTGTCATACAGTGCTCACAGTGAAAATTCTGTTTACTGGTTTGTCAAACATACAGTGGTTTGGTGTTTAAAACAAGACAGTCTTAAGTTACAGCTCTGAGTTTTATGCTTAAGCCGTTCAATTTGGGGCTTTTGATGATTAGAGCCAAGATTAGTATTTGATTTACGGTGAAGATTATTTTTTACTGGTCTGTCATACAGTGCTTACAGTCAAAATTCTGTTTACTGGTCTGTCATACATACAGTGCTTTGGTTTTTTAAAATTCAGGACGGTTTTAGTTGCAGCTCTGAGTTTCATGCTTGAGCCAATCAATTTGGGGTCTTTGATGATTATAGCAAAGATTAATATTTGAATTACAGTGAAGATTACTGTTTACTGGTCTGTCATACAGTGCTCACAGTGAAAATTCTGTTTACTGGTCTGTCATACATACAGTGCTTTGATTTTTTAAAATTCAGGACAGTTTTAGTTGCAGCTCTGAGTTTCATGCTTGAGCCAATCAATTTGGGGTCTTTGATGATTATAGCAAAGATTAATATTTGAATTACAGTGAAGATTACTGTTTACTGGTCTGTCATACAGTGCTCACAGTGAAAATTCTGTTTACTAGTCTGTCATACATACAGTGCTTTGGTTTTTTAAAATTCAGGACGGTTTTAGTTGCAGCTCTGAGTTTCATGCTTGAGCCAATCAATTTGGGATTTTGATGATTATAGCAAAGAGTAGTATTTGATTTAAGTGAAGATTACTGTTTACTTGTCTGTCATACAGTGCTCACAGTGAAAATTATGTTTACTGGTCTGTTATACATGCAGTGCTTTGGTGTTTAAAACAGGACGGTCTTAAGTTGCAGCTCTGAGTTTTATGCTTAAGCCGTTCAATTTTGGGTTTTTGATGATTGGAGCAAAAATTAGTATTTGATTTACAGTGAAGATTACTGTTTACTTGTCTGTCATACAGTGCTCACAGTGAAAATTCTGTTTTACTGGTCTGTCATATATACAGTGCTTAGGTGCTTAAAACAGGAAGGTCTTCAGTTGCAGCTCTGAGTTTTATGCTTAAGCTGTTCAATTTGGGGCTTTTGATGATGAGAGCTAAAATTAGTACTTGATTTACAGTGAAGATTACTGTTTACTGGTCTGTCATACAGTGCTCACTGTGAAAATTCTGTTTACTGGTCGGTCATATATACAGTGCTTTGGTGTTTAAAACAGGACGGTCTTAAGTTGCAGCTCTGAGTTTTATGCTTAAGTCGATCAATTTGAGATTTTGATGATTAGAGCAAAGATTAGTATTTGATTTACAGTGGAGATTACTGTTTACTTGTCTGTCATACAGTGCTCACAGTGAAAATTCTGTTTACTGGTCTGTCATACATACAGTGCTTAGGTGCTTAAAACAGGAAGGTCTTAAGTTGCAGCTCTGAGTTTTATGCTTAAGCTGTTCAATTTGGGGCTTTTGATGATGAGAGCTAAAATTAGTAGTTGATTTACAGTGAAGATTACTGTTTACTGGTCTGTCATACAGTGCTCACTGTGAAAATTCTGTTTACTGGTCGGTCGTACATACAGTGCTTTGGTGTTTAAAACAGGACGGTCTTAAGTTGAGGCTGGAAGTTTTATTCTTACGCCGATCAATTTGGGCTCTTTGATGATTATAGCGAAGATTAATATTTGAATTACAGTGAAGATTACTGTTTACTGGTCTGTCATACAGTGCTCACAGTGAAAATTCTGTTTATTGGTGTGTCATACATACAGTGCCTTGGTTTTTTAAAATTCAGGACGGTTTTAGTTGCAGCTCTAAGTTTCATGTTTAAGTCGAGCAATTTGAGGTTTTTGATGTTTAGAGCAAAGATAAGTATTTGTTTTACAGTGAAGATTACTGCTTACTGGTCTGTCATACATACAGTGCTTTGGTGTTTAAAACAGGATGGTCTTAAGTTGAAGCTCGGAGTTTTATGCTTACGCTGATCAATTTGGGGTTTTTGATGATTATAGCAAAGATTAATATTTGATTTGAAATGAAGATTACTGTTTACTTGTCTGTCATACAGTGCTCACAGTGAAAATTCTGTTTACTGGTTTGTCAAACATACAGTGGTTTGGTGTTTAAAACAGGATGGTCTTAGGTTGAAGCTCAGAGTTTTATACTTACGCTGATCAATTTGGGGTTTTTGATGATTATAGCAAAGATTAATATTTGATTTGAAATGAAGATTACTGTTTACTTGTCTGTCATACAGTGCTCACAGTGAAAATTCTGTTTACTGGTCTGTCATATATACAGTGCTTAGGTGCTTAAAACAGGACAGTCTTAAGTTGCAGCTCTAAGTTTTATGCTTAAGCCGATCAATTTGGGATTTTGATGATTAGAGCAAAGATTAGTATTTGATTTACAGTGGAGATTACTGTTTACTTGTCTGTCATACAGTGCTCACAGTGAAAATTATGTTTACTGGTCTGTCATATATACAGTGTTAGGTGCTTAAAACAGGAAGGTCTTCAGTTGCAGCTCTGAGATTTATGCCTAAGCTGTTCAATTTGGGGCTTTTGATGATGAGAGCTAAAATTAGTACTTGATTTACAGTGAAGATTACTGTTTACTGGTCTGTCATACAGTGCTCACTGTGAAAATTCTGTTTACTGGTCGGTCATATATACAGTGCTTTGGTTTTTAAAACAGGACGGTCTTAAGTTGCAGCTCTAAGTTTTATGCTTAAGCCGATCAATTTGGGATTTTGATGATTAGAGCAAAGATTAGTATTTGATTTACAGTGGAGATTACTGTTTACTTGTCTGTCATACAGTGCTCACAGTGAAAATTCTGTTTACTGGTCTGTCATACATACAGTGCTTAGGTGCTTAAAACAGGAAGGTCTTAAGTTGCAGCTCTGAGTTTTATGCTTAAGCTGTTCAATTTGGGGCTTTTGATGATGAGAGCTAAAATTAGTAGTTGATTTACAGTGAAGATTACTGTTTACTGGTCTGTCATACAGTGCTCACTGTGAAAATTCTGTTTACTGGTCGGTCGTACATACAGTGCTTTGGTGTTTAAAACAGGACGGTCTTAAGTTGAGGCTGGAAGTTTTATTCTTACGCCGATCAATTTGGGCTCTTTGATGATTATAGCGAAGATTAATATTTGAATTACAGTGAAGATTACTGTTTACTGGTCTGTCATACAGTGCTCACAGTGAAAATTCTGTTTATTGGTGTGTCATACATACAGTGCCTTGGTTTTTTAAAATTCAGGACGGTTTTAGTTGCAGCTCTAAGTTTCATGTTTAAGTCGAGCAATTTGAGGTTTTTGATGTTTAGAGCAAAGATAAGTATTTGATTTACAGTGAAGATTACTGCTTACTGGTCTGTCATACATACAGTGCTTTGGTGTTTAAAACAGGATGGTCTTAAGTTGAAGCTCGGAGTTTTATGCTTACGCTGATCAATTTGGGGTTTTTGATGATTATAGCAAAGATTAATATATGATTTGAAATGAAGATTACTGCTTACTTGTCTGTCATACAGTGGTCACAGTGAAAATTTTGTTTACTGGTTTGTCAAACATACAGTGGTTTGGTGTTTAAAACAGGATGGTCTTAGGTTGAAGCTCAGAGTTTTATACTTACGCTGATCAATTTGGGGTTTTTGATGATTATAGCAAAGATTAATATTTGATTTGAAATGAAGATTACTGTTTACTTGTCTGTCATACAGTGCTCACAGTGAAAATTCTGTTTACTGGTTTGTCAAACATACAGTGGTTTGGTGTTTAAAACAAGACAGTCTTAAGTTACAGCTCTGAGTTTTATGCTTAAGCCGTTCGATTTGGGGCTTTTGATGATTAGAGCCAAGATTAGTATTTGATTTACGGTGAAGATTATTTTTTACTGGTCTGTCATACAGTGATTACAGTCAAAATTCTGTTTACTGGTCTGTCATACATACAGTGCTTTGGTTTTTTAAAAATCAGGACGGTTTTAGTTGCAGCTCTAAGTTTCATGCGTGAGCCAATCAATTTGGGGTCTTTGATGATTATAGCAAAGAGTAGTATTTGATTTAAGTGAAGATTACTGTTTACCTGTCTGTCATACAGTGCTCACAGTGAAAATTCTGTTTACTGGTCTGTCATATATACAGTGCTTAGGTGCTTAAAACAGGACAGTCTTAAGTTGCAGCTCTAAGTTTTATGCTTAAGCCGATCAATTTTGGGTTTTTGATGATTAGAGCAAAAATTAGTATTTGATTTACAGTGAAGATTACTGTTTACTTGTCTGTCATACAGTGCTCACAGTGAAAATTCTGTTTTACTGGTCTGTCATATATACAGTGCTTAGGTGCTTAAAACAGGAAGGTCTTCAGTTGCAGCTCTGAGTTTTATGCTTAAATTGTTCAATTTGGGGCTTTTGATGATGAGAGCTAAAATTAGTACTTGATTTACAGTGAAGATTACTGTTTACTGGTCTGTCATACAGTGCTCACTGTGAAAATTCTGTTTACTGGTCGGTCATATATACAGTGCTTTGGTGTTTAAAACAGGACGGTCTTAAGTTGCAGCTCTGAGTTTTATGCTTAAGTCGATCAATTTGAGATTTTGATGATTAGAGCAAAGATTAGTATTTGATTTACAGTGGAGATTACTGTTTACTTGTCTGTCATACAGTGCTCACAGTGAAAATTCTGTTTACTGGTCTGTCATACATACAGTGCTTAGGTGCTTAAAACAGGAAGGTCTTAAGTTGCAGCTCTGAGTTTTATGCTTAAGCTGTTCAATTTGGGGCTTTTGATGATGAGAGCTAAAATTAGTAGTTGATTTACAGTGAAGATTACTGTTTACTGGTCTGTCATACAGTGCTCACTGTGAAAATTCTGTTTACTGGTCGGTCGTACATACAGTGCTTTGGTGTTTAAAACAGGACGGTCTTAAGTTGAGGCTGGAAGTTTTATTCTTACGCCGATCAATTTGGGCTCTTTGATGATTATAGCGAAGATTAATATTTGAATTACAGTGAAGATTACTGTTTACTGGTCTGTCATACAGTGCTCACAGTGAAAATTCTGTTTATTGGTGTGTCATACATACAGTGCCTTGGTTTTTTAAAATTCAGGACGGTTTTAGTTGCAGCTCTAAGTTTCATGTTTAAGTCGAGCAATTTGAGGTTTTTGATGTTTAGAGCAAAGATAAGTATTTGATTTACAGTGAAGATTACTGCTTACTGGTCTGTCATACATACAGTGCTTTGGTGTTTAAAACAGGATGGTCTTAAGTTGAAGCTCGGAGTTTTATGCTTACGCTGATCAATTTGGGGTTTTTGATCATTATAGCAAAGATTAATATTTGATTTGAAATGAAGATTACTGTTTATTTGTCTGTCATACAGTGCTCACAGTGAAAATTCTGTTTACTGGTTTGTCAAACATACAGAGGTTTGGTGTTTAAAACAGGATGGTCTTAGGTTGAAGCTCAGAGTTTTATACTTACGCTGATCAATTTGGGGTTTTTGATGATTATAGCAAAGATTAATATTTGATTTGAAATGAAGATTACTGTTTACTTGTCTGTCATACAGTGCTCACAGTGAAAATTCTGTTTACTGGTCTGTCATATATACAGTGCTTAGGTGCTTAAAACAGGACAGTCTTAAGTTGCAGCTCTAAGTTTTATGCTTAAGCCGATCAATTTGGGATTTTGATGATTAGAGCAAAGATTAGTATTTGATTTACAATGAAGATTACTGTTTACTTGTCTGTCATACAGTGCTCACAGTGAAAATTATGTTTACTGGTCTGTCATATATACAGTGCTTAGGTGCTTAAAACAGGACAGTCTTGAGTTTCAGCTCTGAGTTTTATGCTTAAGCCGTTCAATTTGGGGCTTTTGATGATTAGAACAAAGATTAGTATTTGATTTACAGTGAAGATTACTGTTTACTTGTCTGTCATACAGTGCTCACAGTGAAAATTCTGTTTTACTGGTCTGTTATACATGCAGTGCTTTGGTGTTTAAAACAGGAGGGTCTTAAGTTGCAGCTCTGAGTTTTATGCTTAAGCCGTTCAATTTTGGGTTTTTGATGATTAGAGCAAAAATTAGTATTTGATTTACAGTGAAGATTACTGTTTACTTGTCTGTCATACAGTGCTCACAGTGAAAATTCTGTTTTACTGGTCTGTCATATATACAGTGCTTAGGTGCTTAAAACAGGAAGGTCTTCAGTTGCAGCTCTGAGATTTATGCCTAAGCTGTTCAATTTGGGGCTTTTGATGATGAGAGCTAAAATTAGTACTTGATTTACAGTGAAGATTACTGTTTACTGGTCTGTCATACAGTGCTCACTGTGAAAATTCTGTTTACTGGTCGGTCATATATACAGTGCTTTGGTTTTTAAAACAGGACGGTCTTAAGTTGCAGCTCTAAGTTTTATGCTTAAGCCGATCAATTTGGGATTTTGATGATTAGAGCAAAGATTAGTATTTGATTTACAGTGGAGATTACTGTTTACTTGTCTGTCATACAGTGCTCACAGTGAAAATTCTGTTTACTGGTCTGTCATACATACAGTGCTTAGGTGCTTAAAACAGGAAGGTCTTAAGTTGCAGCTCTGAGTTTTATGCTTAAGCTGTTCAATTTGGGGCTTTTGATGATGAGAGCTAAAATTAGTAGTTGATTTACAGTGAAGATTACTGTTTACTGGTCTGTCATACAGTGCTCACTGTGAAAATTCTGTTTACTGGTCGGTCGTACATACAGTGCTTTGGTGTTTAAAACAGGACGGTCTTAAGTTGAGGCTGGAAGTTTTATTCTTACGCCGATCAATTTGGGCTCTTTGATGATTATAGCGAAGATTAATATTTGAATTACAGTGAAGATTACTGTTTACTGGTCTGTCATACAGTGCTCACAGTGAAAATTCTGTTTATTGGTGTGTCATACATACAGTGCCTTGGTTTTTTAAAATTCAGGACGGTTTTAGTTGCAGCTCTAAGTTTCATGTTTAAGTCGAGCAATTTGAGGTTTTTGATGTTTAGAGCAAAGATAAGTATTTGATTTACAGTGAAGATTACTGCTTACTGGTCTGTCATACATACAGTGCTTTGGTGTTTAAAACAGGATGGTCTTAAGTTGAAGCTCGGAGTTTTATGCTTACGCTGATCAATTTGGGGTTTTTGATCATTATAGCAAAGATTAATATTTGATTTGAAATGAAGATTACTGTTTATTTGTCTGTCATACAGTGCTCACAGTGAAAATTCTGTTTACTGGTTTGTCAAACATACAGAGGTTTGGTGTTTAAAACAGGATGGTCTTAGGTTGAAGCTCAGAGTTTTATACTTACGCTGATCAATTTGGGGTTTTTGATGATTATAGCAAAGATTAATATTTGATTTGAAATGAAGATTACTGTTTACTTGTCTGTCATACAGTGCTCACAGTGAAAATTCTGTTTACTGGTCTGTCATATATACAGTGCTTAGGTGCTTAAAACAGGACAGTCTTAAGTTGCAGCTCTAAGTTTTATGCTTAAGCCGATCAATTTGGGATTTTGATGATTAGAGCAAAGATTAGTATTTGATTTACAATGAAGATTACTGTTTACTTGTCTGTCATACAGTGCTCACAGTGAAAATTATGTTTACTGGTCTGTCATATATACAGTGCTTAGGTGCTTAAAACAGGACAGTCTTGAGTTTCAGCTCTGAGTTTTATGCTTAAGCCGTTCAATTTGGGGCTTTTGATGATTAGAACAAAGATTAGTATTTGATTTACAGTGAAGATTACTGTTTACTTGTCTGTCATACAGTGCTCACAGTGAAAATTCTGTTTTACTGGTCTGTTATACATGCAGTGCTTTGGTGTTTAAAACAGGAGGGTCTTAAGTTGCAGCTCTGAGTTTTATGCTTAAGCCGTTCAATTTTGGGTTTTTGATGATTAGAGCAAAAATTAGTATTTGATTTACAGTGAAGATTACTGTTTACTTGTCTGTCATACAGTGCTCACAGTGAAAATTCTGTTTTACTGGTCTGTCATATATACAGTGCTTAGGTGCTTAAAACAGGAAGGTCTTCAGTTGCAGCTCTGAGATTTATGCCTAAGCTGTTCAATTTGGGGCTTTTGATGATGAGAGCTAAAATTAGTACTTGATTTACAGTGAAGATTACTGTTTACTGGTCTGTCATACAGTGCTCACTGTGAAAATTCTGTTTACTGGTCGGTCATATATACAGTGCTTTGGTTTTTAAAACAGGACGGTCTTAAGTTGCAGCTCTAAGTTTTATGCTTAAGCCGATCAATTTGGGATTTTGATGATTAGAGCAAAGATTAGTATTTGATTTACAGTGGAGATTACTGTTTACTTGTCTGTCATACAGTACTCACAGTGAAAATTCTGTTTACTGGTCTGTCATACATACAGTGCTTAGGTGCTTAAAACAGGAAGGTCTTAAGTTGCAGCTCTGAGTTTTATGCTTAAGCTGTTCAATTTGGGGCTTTTGATGATGAGAGCTAAAATTAGTAGTTGATTTACAGTGAAGATTACTGTTTACTGGTCTGTCATACAGTGCTCACTGTGAAAATTCTGTTTACTGGTCGGTCGTACATACAGTGCTTTGGTGTTTAAAACAGGACGGTCTTAAGTTGAGGCTGGAAGTTTTATTCTTACGCCGATCAATTTGGGCTCTTTGATGATTATAGCGAAGATTAATATTTGAATTACAGTGAAGATTACTGTTTACTGGTCTGTCATACAGTGCTCACAGTGAAAATTCTGTTTATTGGTGTGTCATACATACAGTGCCTTGGTTTTTTAAAATTCAGGACGGTTTTAGTTGCAGCTCTAAGTTTCATGTTTAAGTCGAGCAATTTGAGGTTTTTGATGTTTAGAGCAAAGATAAGTATTTGATTTACAGTGAAGATTACTGCTTACTGGTCTGTCATACATACAGTGCTTTGGTGTTTAAAACAGGATGGTCTTAAGTTGAAGCTCGGAGTTTTATGCTTACGCTGATCAATTTGGGGTTTTTGATGATTATAGCAAAGATTAATATATGATTTGAAATGAAGATTACTGCTTACTTGTCTGTCATACAGTGGTCACAGTGAAAATGTTGTTTACTGGTTTGTCAAACATACAGTGGTTTGGTGTTTAAAACAGGATGGTCTTAGGTTGAAGCTCAGAGTTTTATACTTACGCTGATCAATTTGGGGTTTTTGATGATTATAGCAAAGATTAATATTTGATTTGAAATGAAGATTACTGTTTACTTGTCTGTCATACAGTGCTCACAGTGAAAATTCTGTTTACTGGTTTGTCAAACATACAGTGGTTTGGTGTTTAAAACAAGACAGTCTTAAGTTACAGCTCTGAGTTTTATGCTTAAGCCGTTCAATTTGGGGCTTTTGATGATTAGAGCCAAGATTAGTATTTGATTTACGGTGAAGATTATTTTTTACTGGTCTGTCATACAGTGCTTACAGTCAAAATTCTGTTTACTGGTCTGTCATACATACAGTGCTTTGGTTTTTTAAAATTCAGGACGGTTTTAGTTGCAGCTCTGAGTTTCATGCTTGAGCCAATCAATTTGGGGTCTTTGATGATTATAGCAAAGAGTAGTATTTGATTTAAGTGAAGATTACTGTTTACCTGTCTGTCATACAGTGCTCACAGTGAAAATTCTGTTTACTGGTCTGTCATATATACAGTGCTTAGGTGCTTAAAACAGGACAGTCTTAAGTTGCAGCTCTAAGTTTTATGCTTAAGCCGATCAATTTGGGATTTTGATGATTAGAGCAAAGATTAGTATTTGATTTACAGTGAAGATTACTGTTTACTTGTCTGTCATACAGTGCTCACAGTGAAAATTATGTTTACTGGTCTGTCATACATAGAGTGCTTAGGTGCTTAAAACAGGACAGTCTTAAGTTTCAGCTCTGAGTTTTATGCTTAAGCCGTTCAATTTGGGGCTTTTGATGATTAGAACAAAGATTAGTATTTGATTTACAGTGAAGATTACTGTTTACTTGTCTGTCATACAGTGCTCACAGTGAAAATTATGTTTACTGGTCTGTCATACATAGAGTGCTTAGGTGCTTAAAACAGGACAGTCTTAAGTTTCAGCTCTGAGTTTTATGCTTAAGCCGTTCAATTTGGGGCTTTTGATGATTAGAACAAAGATTAGTATTTGATTTACAGTGAAGATTACTGTTTACTTGTCTGTCATACAGTGCTCACAGTGAAAATTCTGTTTTACTGGTCTGTTATACATGCAGTGCTTTGGTGTTTAAAACAGGAGGGTCTTAAGTTGCAGCTCTGAGTTTTATGCTTAAGCCGTTCAATTTTGGGTTTTTGATGATTAGAGCAAAAATTAGTATTTGATTTACAGTGAAGATTATTTTTTACTGGTCTGTCATACAGTGCTTACAGTCAAAATTCTGTTTACTGGTCTGTCATACATACAGTGCTTTGGTTTTTTAAAATTCAGGACGGTTTTAGTTGCAGCTCTGAGTTTCATGCTTGAGCCAATCAATTTGGGATTTTGATGATTAGAGCAAAGATTAGTATTTGATTTACAGTGGAGATTACTGTTTACTTGTCTGTCATACAGTGCTCACAGTGTAAATTCTGTTTACTGGTCTGTCATACATACAGTGCTTAGGTGCTTAAAACAGGAAGGTCTTAAGTTGCAGCTCTGAGTTTTATGCTTAAGCTGTTCAATTTGGGGCTTTTGATGATGAGAGCTAAAATTAGTAGTTGATTTACAGTGAAGATTACTGTTTACTGGTCTGTCATACAGTGCTCACTGTGAAAATTCTGTTTACTGGTCGGTCGTACATACAGTGCTTTGGTGTTTAAAACAGGACGGTCTTAAGTTGAGGCTGGATTTTTTATTCTTACGCCGATCAATTTGGGCTCTTTGATGATTATAGCGAAGATTAATATTTGAATTACAGTGAAGATTACTGTTTACTGGTCTGTCATACAGTGCTTACAGTGAAAATTCTGTTTATTGGTGTGTCATACATACAGTGCCTTGGTTTTTTAAAATTCAGGACGGTTTTAGTTGCAGCTCTAAGTTTCATGTTTAAGTCGAGCAATTTGAGGTTTTTGATGTTTAGAGCAAAGATAAGTATTTGATTTACAGTGAAGATTACTGCTTACTGGTCTGTCATACATACAGTGCTTTGGTGTTTAAAACAGGATGGTCTTAAGTTGAAGCTCGGAGTTTTATGCTTAAGCTGATCAAATTGGGGTCTTTGATGATTATAGCAAAGATAAATATGTGATTTACAGTGAAGATTACTGTTTACTGGTCTGTCATACAGTGCTCACAGTGAAAATTCTGTTTTACTGTTCAATCGTACATACAGTGCTTTGGTTTTTTAAAATTCAGGACGGTTTTAGTTGCAGCTCTGAGTTTCATGCTTGAGCCAATCAATTTGGGGTCTTTGATTATTATAGCAAAGAGTAGTATTTGATTTAAGTGAAGATTACTGTTTACCTGTCTGTCATACAGTGCTCACAGTGAAAATTCTGTTTACTGGTCTGTCATATATACAGTGCTTAGGTGCTTAAAACAGGACAGTCTTAAGTTGCAGCTCTAAGTTTTATGCTTAAGCCGATCAATTTGGGATTTTGATGATTAGAGCAAAGATTAGTATTTGATTTACAGTGAAGATTACTGTTTACTTGTCTGTCATACAGTGCTCACAGTGAAAATTATGTTTACTGGTCTGTCATACATACAGTGCTTAGGTGCTTAAAACAGGACAGTCTTGAGTTTCAGCTCTGAGTTTTATGCTTAAGCCGTTCAATTTGGGGCTTTTGATGATTAGAACAAAGATTAGTATTTGATTTACAGTGAAGATTACTGTTTACTTGTCTGTCATACAGTGCTCACAGTGAAAATTCTGTTTTACTGGTCTGTTATACATGCAGTGCTTTGGTGTTTAAAACAGGAGGGTCTTAAGTTGCAGCCCTGAGTTTTATGCTTAAGCCGTCCAATTTTGGGTTTTTGATGATTAGAGCAAAAATTAGTATTTGATTTACAGTGAAGATTACTGTTTACTTGTCTGTCATACAGTGCTCACAGTGAAAATTCTGTTTTACTGGTCTGTCATATATACAGTGCTTAGGTGCTTAAAACAGGAAGGTCTTCAGTTGCAGCTCTGAGATTTATGCCTAAGCTGTTCAATTTGGGGCTTTTGATGATGAGAGCTAAAATTAGTACTTGATTTACAGTGAAGATTACTGTTTACTGGTCTGTCATACAGTGCTCACTGTGAAAATTCTGTTTACTGGTCGGTCATATATACAGTGCTTTGGTGTTTAAAACAGGACGGTCTTAAGTTGCAGCTCTAAGTTTTATGCTTAAGCCGATCAATTTGGGATTTTGATGATTAGAGCAAAGATTAGTATTTGATTTACAGTGGAGATTACTGTTTACTTGTCTGTCATACAGTGCTCACAGTGAAAATTCTGTTTACTGGTCTGTCATACATACAGTGCTTAGGTGCTTAAAACAGGAAGGTCTTAAGTTGCAGCTCTGAGTTTTATGCTTAAGCTGTTCAATTTGGGGCTTTTGATGATGAGAGCTAAAATTAGTAGTTGATTTACAGTGAAGATTACTGTTTACTGGTCTGTCATACAGTGCTCACTGTGAAAATTCTGTTCACTGGTCGGTCATATATACAGTGCTTTGGTGTTTAAAACAGGACGGTCTTAAGTTGCAGCTCTAAGTTTTATGCTTAAGCCGATCAATTTGGGATTTTGATGATTAGAGCAAAGATTAGTATTTGATTTACAGTGGAGATTACTGTTTACTTGTCTGTCATACAGTGCTCACAGTGAAAATTCTGTTTTACTGGTCTGTCATATATACAGTGCTTAGGTGCTTAAAACAGGAAGGTCTTCAGTTGCAGCTCTGAGATTTATGCCTAAGCTGTTCAATTTGGGGCTTTTGATGATGAGAGCTAAAATTAGTACTTGATTTACAGTGAAGATTACTGTTTACTGGTCTGTCATACAGTGCTCACTGTGAAAATTCTGTTTACTGGTCGGTCATATATACAGTGCTTTGGTGTTTAAAACAGGACGGTCTTAAGTTGCAGCTCTAAGTTTTATGCTTAAGCCGATCAATTTGGGATTTTGATGATTAGAGCAAAGATTAGTATTTGATTTACAGTGGAGATTACTGTTTACTTGTCTGTCATACAGTGCTCACAGTGAAAATTCTGTTTACTGGTCTGTCATACATACAGTGCTTAGGTGCTTAAAACAGGAAGGTCTTAAGTTGCAGCTCTGAGTTTTATGCTTAAGCTGTTCAATTTGGGGCTTTTGATGATGAGAGCTTAAATTAGTAGTTGATTTACAGTGAAGATTACTGTTTACTGGTCTGTCATACAGTGCTCACTGTGAAAATTCTGTTTACTGGTCGGTCATATATACAGTGCTTTGGTGTTTAAAACAGGACGGTCTTAAGTTGCAGCTCTAAGTTTTATGCTTAAGCCGATCAATTTGGGATTTTGATGATTAGAGCAAAGATTAGTATTTGATTTACAGTGGAGATTACTGTTTACTTGTCTGTCATACAGTGCTCACAGTGTAAATTCTGTTTACTGGTCTGTCATACATACAGTGCCTTGGTTTTTTAAAATTCAGGACGGTTTTAGTTGCAGCTCTAAGTTTCATGTTTAAGTCGAGCAATTTGAGGTTTTTGATGTTTAGAGCAAAGATAAGTATTTGATTTACAGTGAAGATTACTGCTTACTGGTCTGTCATACATACAGTGCTTTGGTGTTTAAAACAGGATGGTCTTAAGTTGAAGCTCGGAGTTTTATGCTTACGCTGATCAATTTGGGGTTTTTGATGATTATAGCAAAGATTAATATATGATTTGAAATGAAGATTACTGTTTACTTGTCTGTCATACAGTGCTCACAGTGAAAATTTTGTTTACTGGTTTGTCAAACATACAGTGGTTTGGTGTTTAAAACAGGATGGTCTTAGGTTGAAGCTCAGAGTTTTATACTTACGCTGATCAATTTGGGGTTTTTGATGATTATAGCAAAGATTAATATTTGATTTGAAATGAAGATTACTGTTTACTTGTCTGTCATACAGTGCTTACAGTCAAAATTCTGTTTACTGGTCTGTCATACATAAAGTGCTTTGGTTTTTTAAAATTCAGGACGGTTTTAGTTGCAGCTCTGAGTTTCATGCTTGAGCCAATCAATTTGGGGTCTTTGATGATTATAGCAAAGAGTAGTATTTGATTTAAGTGGAGATTACTGTTTACTTGTCTGTCATACAGTGCTCACAGTGAAAATTCTGTTTACTGGTCTGTCATACATACAGTGCTTAGGTGCTTAAAACAGGAAGGTCTTAAGTTGCAGCTCTGAGTTTTATGCTTAAGCTGTTCAATTTGGGGCTTTTGATGATGAGAGCTAAAATTAGTAGTTGATTTACAGTGAAGATTACTGTTTACTGGTCTGTCATACAGTGCTCACTGTGAAAATTCTGTTCACTGGTCGGTCATATATACAGTGCTTTGGTGTTTAAAACAGGACGGTCTTAAGTTGCAGCTCTAAGTTTTATGCTTAAGCCGATCAATTTGGGATTTTGATGATTAGAGCAAAGATTAGTATTTGATTTACAGTGGAGATTACTGTTTACTTGTCTGTCATACAGTGCTCACAGTGAAAATTCTGTTTTACTGGTCTGTCATATATACAGTGCTTAGGTGCTTAAAACAGGAAGGTCTTCAGTTGCAGCTCTGAGATTTATGCCTAAGCTGTTCAATTTGGGGCTTTTGATGATGAGAGCTAAAATTAGTACTTGATTTACAGTGAAGATTACTGTTTACTGGTCTGTCATACAGTGCTCACTGTGAAAATTCTGTTTACTGGTCGGTCATATATACAGTGCTTTGGTGTTTAAAACAGGACGGTCTTAAGTTGCAGCTCTAAGTTTTATGCTTAAGCCGATCAATTTGGGATTTTGATGATTAGAGCAAAGATTAGTATTTGATTTACAGTGGAGATTACTGTTTACTTGTCTGTCATACAGTGCTCACAGTGAAAATTCTGTTTACTGGTCTGTCATACATACAGTGCTTAGGTGCTTAAAACAGGAAGGTCTTAAGTTGCAGCTCTGAGTTTTATGCTTAAGCTGTTCAATTTGGGGCTTTTGATGATGAGAGCTTAAATTAGTAGTTGATTTACAGTGAAGATTACTGTTTACTGGTCTGTCATACAGTGCTCACTGTGAAAATTCTGTTTACTGGTCGGTCATATATACAGTGCTTTGGTGTTTAAAACAGGACGGTCTTAAGTTGCAGCTCTAAGTTTTATGCTTAAGCCGATCAATTTGGGATTTTGATGATTAGAGCAAAGATTAGTATTTGATTTACAGTGGAGATTACTGTTTACTTGTCTGTCATACAGTGCTCACAGTGTAAATTCTGTTTACTGGTCTGTCATACATACAGTGCCTTGGTTTTTTAAAATTCAGGACGGTTTTAGTTGCAGCTCTAAGTTTCATGTTTAAGTCGAGCAATTTGAGGTTTTTGATGTTTAGAGCAAAGATAAGTATTTGATTTACAGTGAAGATTACTGCTTACTGGTCTGTCATACATACAGTGCTTTGGTGTTTAAAACAGGATGGTCTTAAGTTGAAGCTCGGAGTTTTATGCTTACGCTGATCAATTTGGGGTTTTTGATGATTATAGCAAAGATTAATATATGATTTGAAATGAAGATTACTGTTTACTTGTCTGTCATACAGTGCTCACAGTGAAAATTTTGTTTACTGGTTTGTCAAACATACAGTGGTTTGGTGTTTAAAACAGGATGGTCTTAGGTTGAAGCTCAGAGTTTTATACTTACGCTGATCAATTTGGGGTTTTTGATGATTATAGCAAAGATTAATATTTGATTTGAAATGAAGATTACTGTTTACTTGTCTGTCATACAGTGCTTACAGTCAAAATTCTGTTTACTGGTCTGTCATACATAAAGTGCTTTGGTTTTTTAAAATTCAGGACGGTTTTAGTTGCAGCTCTGAGTTTCATGCTTGAGCCAATCAATTTGGGGTCTTTGATGATTATAGCAAAGAGTAGTATTTGATTTAAGTGAAGATTACTGTTTACCTGTCTGTCATACAGTGCTCACAGTGAAAATTCTGTTTACTGGTCTGTCATATATACAGTGCTTAGGTGCTTAAAACAGGACAGTCTTAAGTTGCAGCTCTAAGTTTTATGCTCAAGCCGATCAATTTGGGATTTTGATGATTAGAGCAAAGATTAGTATTTGATTTACAGTGAAGATTACTGTTTACTTGTCTGTCATACAGTGCTCACAGTGAAAATTATGTTTACTGGTCTGTCATACATAGAGTGCTTAGGTGCTTAAAACAGGACAGTCTTAAGTTGCAGCTCTAAGTTTTATGCTTAAGCCGATCAATTTGGGATTTTGATGATTAGAGCAAAAATTAGTATTTGATTTACAGTGAAGATTACTGTTTACTTGTCTGTCATACAGTGCTCACAGTGAAAATTATGTTTACTGGTCTGTCATACATACAGTGCTTAGGTGCTTAAAACAGGACAGTCTTGAGTTTCAGCTCTGAGTTTTATGCTTAAGCCGTTCAATTTGGGGCTTTTGATGATTAGAACAAAGATTAGTATTTGATTTACAGTGAAGATTACTGTTTACTAGCCTGCGCCGCAGACCCAATCCTCCAAAGAGAATAGGGTCTGCGAACAATTGACCCGAAGCTTGTTCTTGCATAAATTACTTCCATGAATCTGCGGAAGTAATTTATGCATTGAAACCATGGAAATAATAACAAGTTTTAATTTATGACTCAAGTACTCGAGGCATCGCTGCTGACCGACAATCTTTCAAAATGTCCGCCTCCTTTACTGACAAGAAATTTGAGGAGGCTTTAGAACTGGCATGTAGAAGGTACATGTCAATCGAAAACTTGTATGAAAATTTACATCAGGAGCAGAAAGTGGCAATGCGAAAACTACTTGGAGGAAATGATATATTTTTCAGTGCTCCTACGGGCTTTGGAAAATCATTGATTTTTCAGATTTTACCGATAATGACTGACATCATATTGGATCAGCTCCCAGGAACAAGCACAGTTATTGTGATATCACCGTTAAAATCGCTGATGATCGACCAAGTTTCCTTTTTAAATAAAGAGACAGGAATTACGGCCATCGCATTGACAGACACAAATGAGATGGAAAGCGATGAATTATTTGAACATATAACTGAAGATTGCATATCATTGATTTACGCATCACCTGAAACTTTGCTTTCAATTAAACGTTGGAGAACCATTGCATCATCGCCTGCATTTAGAAAAAACTGTGTTGGCTTGATTATTGATGAAGCACACTGTCTTATTCACTGGTAAGTGGGAATTTTTCCGTCACACAATATATAGGCCTAAGGGATAGAATCATGATGGTGGGCTCGAGACGAGATGCTCTTTTAAACTTGTTGCTTCGAAATCTGGCAAATACAAAACCCAATAAATTAACTAAAAATGAAAACATTTTTATCATTTCAAAATATATAAATATACAATTTTCCTAGTATCAAGCCAGTTACATTTTTAAAAATCCGATTAAATTTATGGAACACCAATATTATTCTATTTCAGGGGAACTTCATTAGATTCAAATGCACCATTTCGACATTGGTATGGAAAGCTTGTGGAATTAAAATCACTTATACTCGAGAAAACACCAGTAGGAGTTTTCACAGCAACTGCAACGAAAGAAACAAAGTTGTTGATTTTTGAAATGCTTCAATTGCATGCTGCAAAAACTTTTTGTGTAGAGAAGAATCCAGTTCGACCCAATATAATGTACATATTTGAATATGTCAATAAGAATAAAGGCTTAGATGAGATTTTTCAGCCAATCATTGATGAGGTTTTACACTGTAAGACACATATGAAAAGGACAATTATATTTTGCCAAACAAGAAAACAGTGCTCTATTTTATTTAGAGCATTTTCAATTTCATTGGGGGAAAAAATTTTTGCCAGTAGTGAATTATTGCCAAGTAACCGATTAGTGGACATGTTTCATGCAGGAACCCCAGAAAATGTGAAATCACACGTTATTAATCAGATGGCCAAATCAGAAAGTTGTTTGAGAGTACTCATTTGCACAGTTGCATTTGGGATGGGCATAAATTGTAGAGGTTTGTACAGAAGTATTCATCTGGGTCCTCCAAAGTCAATGGAAGCATTATTGCAGGAGACAGGCCGGCTTGGAAGGGATGGAAGTTCAGCAACATCTTATGTTCTATACAATGGTATCCTAAGTACACGTTGCAATATCAAAATGAAAATTCTCCTACAGCATGAAATGTGCAGAAGAAGAGAAATTGGAAAACATTTCAATGCATTTTCTTCATTGGAGATGCCAAAACAATGTATGTGTTGCGATAACTGTGCCATGGATTGCAACTGCAGTGATCAGTGTCTTAAAGGTGACAGCAAGTTTACCTTGTTCTCTAAACAAATGGAAACTGAACTACCATTACCAAAAAGAAAACGAAATGTCACAAAAGAACAAAAAGAAGAACTGACCGAAAAACTTTACAATTTAAAGACGGAAATAGAAGCTGAGTTAGCAACTGTAAAACCTGTTGGAACCACAAGTGTCAAATTTGAATTTTGCAATTTTCAAGTGCACCAGATAATAGCTGAGTGTATGCACATCTTTTCTATTGAAGACATATTTCTGTATGTAGAAATCTGGCGACGAAATCATGCAGTACAGGTCTTACACCTTTTGTATGAGACTTTTCAAGATTTTGAAATAAATCTACAAGATATCAGTTGTAGTGATGAAGAATCATCTGGTGAGCAAATGGAAATAATTCATGAGGATTGGGGAATTTTGCAACATGCAAACACTTTTAATACCACAACATCCAGTCTACTTGCTTTAGATGAAAGTGATAATGTAGGGTTAGCAAGTGACAATGATGGCAGCTGCAGTATATCAGGCTTTTTGTCATCAGCCATTGAGAAAATACATGAAGAAGAGGACATTGAAATGGAGAACTGAACTATGCTGTGAAGTGAATAAAATGATCTAAATGTAACATTTGATGTGATTTGCTTGGTAAAACATGTTTTTTATTTGTTATGTAAAACAACTAAAAAATGCTTTAATTACTTATTAACATAACTGGTGCACTAAAGGGCTGTCTAAAAAGTATGTATGCTCTAAATACCCCAATTTTAGACACCCTGTTCCATTTTACATCAATTTGCAGTACCTACTCCTCCAAGCCTACATATGGTTTAAGCCATCACCCCCCTCCAAAAAAATTTGAATTAAACGTTAAAGGTACCTCGATACTATTTTGTTTCAGAGGGTTTGCATGTAGGCCGGGTCTTTATTGTTAAGCAAAAGTTGGCAATATCACAAGCATTCAGGCACATTGCATGTGTGGTGATGGTTGTGTTATTTGCATTATTTTTCAATACTTTTTTATTCTGACAGGTGGTGGCTGGCTAATGGAAAATAGGGAAAAATTTTAAGATATGCAAAAATATTTATGAGGATGAGCCTCCCTTGCCCTACAGCTCCATAACACCTTGCAATTAGTAAGATCAACCCTAAATGCAAACAAATTTGTTAAATAAACCAAAACAGATACAAATTATGCAACATGTTCTCTTGTTTTATATATATAATATAATTATCTTGGACACTTTTTTTGCAAAACTTTCTTTTTGTGCTCATTAATCCATGCGAACATGGCATGCATGTCAAATCCATCCAAGATACTGTCATTAACATTACAAAAGTGCTTGTATTTTCGGCCATTCTTATGTGTCAATGCATCATGTTCAACTAGCTCATTAACAACTTTGTGCAAATCTGCTTTTTCACAGCGGCGCTTATGTTCTCCTGATCGCTTTTTGAAAAATATTTGCTGGTCAAATCTGTCAAGCACATCTTTGTTGACCCTTAATGCCTTTATATATCTATTCAGACATTGCTGATTGGTTGCATTTGGGCCTAGGTTTTGCATCAGTGTTTTTATCAGCTTGTTGTGATGTTCAAGTGCAAGGTCCAAGGGTATGTTTCCACCTGGTCCATTTTTGTTTTTAAAAAATCTGTTCCATTTAAGCTCGTGTGCAGCCTTTGGAGTCAGAAGTGCATTCACCTGACATAGCAAATAAAATGCCTCAAGTGCATATTTGGTGCTTCCTTGCCCATCAAAACGTAAATATGGTAGAAAGAACTTCCAGCATCTGACAATTCTTTCCCCGTCACCTTCAGAAATGGCATCAAAGAAATTTTGGATCAGCATCCCAACCTCCAACAAAGCCAGCTGATAGTTAAGCATATCATCTCTGTTCTCATCTACTGCCCCTGAACTTTTGGAGGGTTGCACAGAATGTGTCATTCCATGAGTAGCTTCATGCTCCCTTCTTGCCTTGCCATCATATTTAAAAACTTTGCCACATCCAGAAAAACGACACTGGAAATGCTTCTGTGCTTTTTGCTTCTCATGTTCATTTTCAGCCTCAACTTTATTCAAGATGTGTTCCACCTTTTCAGTTCTCAAAATAAACTTGTCAACTATTTCTGACGCCAAAGAGTGAAGATTATTCCTTTTTTCTTCTGTAGTTGACCTTTCATTGGCTTGCATCATATGCTGCAGGGGCAAATCATCAACAGATCTTAGACCCAACAGTTTTAATGCTCCAGCAATCACACGTGCCTTGACTGCCAAATTAAGAAACTTTTTTGATTGGTTTACTCGATGTTTAACATCTGTTGACACATTTCTTCTATCAACTAGGTTTCTGTCACAATATAATGTGCATTTATCACTTGCTGATTGTGGATGATAGAATGCCTCATATATGAGCTGCAGAAAAATTCAACACAAATTTTAATAAATAGATATCTCAGGAACTAAATTATACATCATATGAGAAGCTCTTTCCAAACCTGAAAGAGACTATTAAGGTTTATGTAGCATGATTTTGAGCCTGGCTGAATTTCAAGGTCATTTTGTAAGATTGAAAATACAGAATGCAGATTTCAATAACTAAATATATCAAAAGAAAGGTCTTAAGGAATATATATATATATATAGGAATATATATATATATATATATATATATATATATATATATATATATATATATATAATAAAATAGAATATATACTGGAAATGAGACATGTTCTCCGTTACTCCGAGTTTCATGCTTACGCACTCATCAGACAGACTATAATAAAATAGAATATATACTAGAAATGAGACATGTTCTCCGTTACTCCGAGTTTCGTGCTTACGCACTCATCAGACAGACTATAATGAAGAATATTCCTGTTACCGCGGTATAAATATACAAAAGGTGTGATAAAGTTAGACAAAAGAAATTTTATTTAATACAGGTTAATTAGTTAGGTGGAGTTCTATTGTTCATGAGATAAAACTTGTTTTCGTGTCGGCATTTGGAGATTAATTCGGATATATATATATATAATTTTAATTATCATATTGCTGTCTAGAGTGCTCAACTTATCGGAGAGATTAGATATACTAAAATAAGAACTCCCCTTTACCATAAGTATTTGTCTCACCCTATTTTAATCCATTCTGATGGTTTCAACATAAAACTCTAATTACCAATAATCACCTCTAAGAACTTTATTCCACCATGAAAGTCAGCAATCTCAAAATGAAGACCTTCTCTACGCTCCTCAGATGTGAATCCATTTGAGACATCCATCAAACCATTTACTCCTCTCTCTACCGTCAATTGATCACCCACAATTGCCTGGCTGCTAAAATGCTTCTCTCCTTGAACTTCATAACATGGCACATATTGGTGTACAGTCTCAAGAATTTTCCCCATTCCATCACAAGTGTTCTCGTTTGCATAAATTATTCCAAGGTAGGTCTTGAAAAAATAAAAATCAATGAACAATAATTAAGGTCATACAACCCTCTAAATGTGTCAATTTTGGTCCCTCCCTTTCTCAATCATACATACTAAGCAGGCCTTGCTCTAAGCAAAATGAAGGTGCTCCATAAAAAGAGCCCCTTAGAAACTCTAGGCGCTCTATTTCGCACCTTTAAATAAAATATCCTTGAGAGCAACTTTCAAGAGCTTTGGAAGATAGAGGGCTACATATTGAAAGTTTTGGAAGAGTGTTAAATAAGAAATTCAATGGTGATACCAAAAGCACCATAATATTAAATAACAAAACGTGCAGCAAACACTTTGTTAATGATAGTGTTCAAACTATTATGGCTTATTTTTCAGCTGAAAGAAGCATTGAAAGCATTGAAAACATTTTAGGCTTTGAAAACAGAATGATATCTTTTATTTCAAGATACTCTCATGTCAAATCTATTTATCTAATCAACAAATTTTCCTTTAAGAAGATTTCATTCAATTTTGTTATTATTATACCCAAAAAATTGTTAAGGACAAGTATTGGGGGAGGCTAGGAACAAATAAAACCTAACTTTCTATAATTTTATCACTTTTAAAATACATATGTGCCTTCTGGCATGTACATGAATATTTAGTTGAAACTGTATCTATTTGACACTGCATTGTATTTGCTTTTAAAGGTATCAGCAGAAAAGACATTATCAAATATTATATTCACATACCGTATTTGTTTTTTGTTTGGTCTTCTCTGTATATCTATGTGGTATATTTCTTGTAACAACACATTGCAAGAACTCCAAACATTTTATTTCATCTGTGATATACCGAGATACCAATGTAATGTAGTTCTCTCTCTGACTTTGGTGTTCACATTTGCTTGGGCTGAATATGCCATTTTCCAATGACATTAAATCCCCTCTAGGTTTTGTATCATCAAGATGACAACCTGAAATTCTATTTTCAGTTGCCATGTGGCTGCAATAATGCACATCATTATCTTTATGCTCTTCAGTCATATCATGGGTAACTTGATGATAATCAATGTTATCCAGAACAATTTTTCTTCCTGTGTCACATCTAATATTTAAAGGTTCTTTGACAACATTAGTTTTCAGCACTACTTCACTTGCTTTTTCCGAAACAATGACTTCTGGTTCACTAATTACTGGGATAGTTTTTAATCTTAATGCCTTGTGTTTGGCAAATGCACTAATTGGTGGCTCAAATGATCCATTATCGTTCCCATCTTCAATTGTCTGCAATGACTCTCTTATTCTTTTCACTGCCTTAATTTTATTTTCATTATCGTTTTCTTCTTTTTGTGACAATTTGTGTTTTTCAATACGGCTTACTGTGCTCTTATTTTTCTCTTGTAAGCTGCAACCTTCTCTCATAGTTGTACTTTCTAATCTCTCTGATTCATTTCTAATGATGTCTTTCAGTATTTTGTCATGGACTTTTCCATAAGCCTGAAGTTTTCGATAAAACTGAGTATGTGATGGCATAAGTCTCAGTATCTGAAGTCTGCCCATTATACCCTGGAATAAAGAAATGTACATTATAATAAAAATGGAAACATTTCATTTTCAATTCAACTTAAACTACAATTAAAAATCTCACTATTACAAGGTAATTTGCAATTGGCTAGCCTGGTTTTACAAGAAAAAACTATAACAATCGTAAGGTAAAAGAAAAAACTGAGAAAAAAATAAAACAAAATAATAGTAATAGCATATATAATAAAAATAACTTACCAAAAAACCACAGTGTTTTAGGATAATTGACAATATCAGCTGGAATGCATTCATTTGTTGGGATCGATTTCGAAGCAATATGGATGCTGCCACACAAACAGCATTAATCCAATTCTCATCATCACCTTTCTTTTCTTTACAAATTGATGCTGCCATCATGATTGTCTTCGTAATTGGGGCATGCTCATCAAGTTCTTTGCTGAGCATTTCAAAGGAGAATGAAGCAATATCTTCAGGTCCTGTTCTTCTAAGACAACTGGGTTCTGATTTTCGGCACATCAGGATGCACTCCTTGTTGATTTCCCCAGCTATTTCCTTTACCAGGTCTTTTCTAATAGGTTTACACCTCCATATTGATCTGGCAATTTGCGATAAAGTTCCTCTGCAGAGCATTTTTCCAATAGAAGCTAGACCCCCTTCAAGTGACTTTTGCTTTGTTTTTGAAGGCCATTGGACTGTGATTGTGACTCTAGTGCTGCCCCCCAGTGCAGTTGCATTGCAACTACTACTAGGCCCTGATACTGCACCTGCATTTTCTGGAACAAGAACATTTGTTGCTTTTTTTGGCGTGCTACTTCTCACTGCAAATGACCCCTCGCCTTTCTCTGCGAGATAAGTTTCCTCAAAAGCTGTCGTACGCACATTAACCAGGGCGTCCAATGCTTTTTCCAGATCCCACAGCTGTTGTTTCAGATTTTTGTGCTTCTTAACCAACGCTAAACAACTTCGACATATGTAATCCGAAGTAAGATGAACTTTTAATGGCAGATTGTTCAAATCGTCAATTATTCTTGTCTTCCCAACTATAAGATTTCGGTCTTGAGGTTTGCCAAGCTCATTCAAACAAACAGTACAAACGTCGATCTCCGTTGCGGCCGCCATTAAGTTTAGGTCAACAATGCGGTGAGCAGCGCTGAGCGCATAAATTATCATGTTAGTTCCCAAGCCTTTGCATATTTTAAGGCCAAACAGAACAAGCTTCGGGTCAATTGTTCGCAGACCCTATTCTCTTTGGAGGATTGGGTCTGCGGCGCAGGCTAACTGTTTACTTGTCTGTCATACAGTGCTCACAGTGAAAATTCTGTTTTACTGGTCTGTTATACATGCAGTGCTTTGGTGTTTAAAACAGGAGGGTCTTAAGTTGCAGCTCTGAGTTTTATGCTTAAGCCGTTCAATTTTGGGTTTTTGATGATTAGAGCAAAAATTAGTATTTGATTTACAGTGAAGATTACTGTTTACTTGTCTGTCATACAGTGCTCACAGTGAAAATTCTGTTTTACTGGTCTGTCATATATACAGTGCTTAGGTGCTTAAAACAGGAAGGTCTTCAGTTGCAGCTCTGAGATTTATGCCTAAGCTGTTCAATTTGGGGCTTTTGATGATGAGAGCTAAAATTAGTACTTGATTTACAGTGAAGATTACTGTTTACTGGTCTGTCATACAGTGCTCACTGTGAAAATTCTGTTTACTGGTCGGTCATATATACAGTGCTTTGGTGTTTAAAACAGGACGGTCTTAAGTTGCAGCTCTAAGTTTTATGCTTAAGCCGATCAATTTGGGATTTTGATGATTAGAGCAAAGATTAGTATTTGATTTACAGTGGAGATAACTGTTTACTTGTCTGTCATACAGTGCTCACAGTGAAAATTCTGTTTACTGGTCTGTCATACATACAGTGCTTAGGTGCTTAAAACAGGAAGGTCTTAAGTTGCAGCTCTGAGTTTTATGCTTAAGCTGTTCAATTTGGGGCTTTTGATGATGAGAGCTAAAATTAGTAGTTGATTTACAGTGAAGATTACTGTTTACTGGTCTGTCATACAGTGCTCACTGTGAAAATTCTGTTTACTGGTCGGTCGTACATACAGTGCTTTGGTGTTTAAAACAGGACGGTCTTAAGTTGAGGCTGGAAGTTTTATTCTTACGCCGATCAATTTGGGCTCTTTGATGATTATAGAGAAGATTAATATTTGAATTACAGTGAAGATTACTGTTTACTGGTCTGTCATACAGTGCTCACAGTGAAAATTCTGTTTATTGGTGTGTCATACATACAGTGCCTTGGTTTTTTAAAATTCAGGACGGTTTTAGTTGCAGCTCTGAATTTCATGTTTAAGTCGAGCAATTTGAGGTTTTTGATGTTTAGAGCAAAGATAAGTATTTGATTTACAGTGAAGATTACTGCTTACTGGTCTGTCATACATACAGTGCTTTGGTGTTTAAAACAGGATGGTCTTAAGTTGAAGCTCGGAGTTTTATGCTTACGCTGATCAATTTGGGGTTTTTGATGATTATAGCAAAGATTAATATATGATTTGAAATGAAGATTACTGTTTACTTGTCTGTCATACAGTGCTCACAGTGAAAATTTTGTTTACTGGTTTGTCAAACATACAGTGGTTTGGTGTTTAAAACAGGATGGTCTTAGGTTGAAGCTCAGAGTTTTATACTTACGCTGATCAATTTGGGGTTTTTGATGATTATAGCAAAGATTAATATTTGATTTGAAATGAAGATTACTGTTTACTTGTCTGTCATACAGTGCTCACAGTGAAAATTCTGTTTACTGGTTTGTCAAACATACAGTGGTTTGGTGTTTAAAACAAGACAGTCTTAAGTTACAGCTCTGAGTTTTATGCTTAAGCCGTTCAATTTGGGGCTTTTGATGATTAGAGCCAAGATTAGTATTTGATTTACGGTGAAGATTATTGTTTACTGGTCTGTCATACAGTGCTTACAGTCAAAATTCTGTTTACTGGTCTGTCATACATACAGTGCTTTGGTTTTTTAAAATTCAGGACGGTTTTAGTTGCAGCTCTGAGTTTCATGCTTGAGCCAATCAATTTGGGGTCTTTGATGATTATAGCAAAGAGTAGTATTTGATTTAAGTGAAGATTACTGTTTACCTGTCTGTCATACAGTGCTCACAGTGAAAATTCTGTTTACTGGTCTGTCATATATACAGTGCTTAGGTGCTTAAAACAGGACAGTCTTAAGTTGCAGCTCTAAGTTTTATGCTTAAGCCGATCAATTTGGGATTTTGATGATTAGAGCAAAGATTAGTATTTGATTTACAGTGAAGATTACTGTTTACTTGTCTGTCATACAGTGCTTACAGTGAAAATTTTGTTTACTGGTTTGTCAAACATACAGTGGTTTGGTGTTTAAAACAGGATGGTCTTAGGTTGAAGCTCAGAGTTTTATACTTACGCTGATCAATTTGGGGTTTTTGATGATTATAGCAAAGATTAATATTTGATTTGAAATGAAGATTACTATTTACTTGTCTGTCATACAGTGCTCACAGTGAAAATTCTGGTTACTGGTTTGTCAAACATACAGTGGTTTGGTGTTTAAAACAAGACAGTCTTAAGTTACAGCTCTGAGTTTTATGCTTAAGCCGTTCAATTTGGGGCTTTTGATGATTAGAGCCAAGATTAGTATTTGATTTACGGTGAAGATTATTGTTTACTGGTCTGTCATACAGTGCTTACAGTCAAAATTCTGTTTACTGGTCTGTCATACATACAGTGCTTTGGTTTTTTAAAATTCAGGACAGTGTTAGTTGCAGCTCTGAGTTTCATGCTTGAGCCAATCAATTTGGGGTCTTTGATGATTATAGCAAAGAGTAGTATTTGATTTAAGTGAAGATTACTGTTTACCTGTCTGTCATACAGTGCTCACAGTGAAAATTCTGTTTACTGGTCTGTCATATATACAGTGCTTAGGTGCTTAAAACAGGACAGTCTTAAGTTGCAGCTCTAAGTTTTATGCTTAAGCCGATCAATTTGGGATTTTGATGATTAGAGCAAAGATTAGTATTTGATTTACAGTGAAGATTCCTGTTTACTTGTCTGTCATACAGTGCTCACAGTGAAAATTATGTTTACTGGTCTGTCATACATAGAGTGCTTAGGTGCTTAAAACAGGACAGTCTTAAGTTTCAGCTCTGAGTTTTATGCTTAAGCCGTTCAATTTGGGGCTTTTGATGATTAGAACAAAGATTAGTATTTGATTTACAGTGAAGATTACTGTTTACTTGTCTGTCATACAGTGCTCACAGTGAAAATTCTGTTTTACTGGTCTGTTATACATGCAGTGCTTTGGTGTTTAAAACAGGAGGGTCTTAAGTTGCAGCTCTGAGTTTTATGCTTAAGCCGTTCAATTTTGGGTTTTTGATGATTAGAGCAAAAATTAGTATTTGATTTACAGTGAAGATTACTGTTTACTTGTCTGTCATACAGTGCTCACAGTGAAAATTCTGTTTTACTGGTCTGTCATATATACAGTGCTTAGGTGCTTAAAAGTAGGAAGGTCTTCAGTTGCAGCTCTGAGTTTTATGCCTAAGCTGTTCAATTTGGGGCTTTTGATGATGAGAGCTAAAATTAGTACTTGATTTACAGTGAAGATTACTGTTTACTGGTCTGTCATACAGTGCTCACTGTGAAAATTCTGTTTACTGGTCGGTCATATATACAGTGCTTTGGTGTTTAAAACAGGACGGTCTTAAGTTGCATTTCTAAGTTTTATGCTTAAGCCGATCAATTTGGGATTTTGATGATTAGAGCAAAGATTAGTATTTGATTTACAGTGGAGATTACTGTTTACTTGTCTGTCATACAGTGCTCACAGTGTAAATTCTGTTTACTGGTCTGTCATACATACAGTGCTAAGGTGCTTAAAACAGGAAGGTCTTAAGTTGCAGCTCTGAGTTTTATGCTTAAAGTGCCACTGAACTGGAAAAATCAAATTTTTTTTATTGATGTTCTAAGTCAAGTCGGTGCTCCTGAATCCGATGCTGAAGTTCGCTTTTCGGAATTGTGAAGTGTTTTGAAGCTACAACGCTTCAAAGTTGCGATTTTCAAGACTTTTTGTGCGAAAGTTTGTGCGCGGTCTGTGAGGAATTTCAGGAATGTGTGACGCATTAACGTTTATAAGTCGCGGAAGTGATGCGGGCTCCAGTACTGAAGACTGTATTTCGAGTGCGATAAAAAACCAAAAAAACGTGAAGTGGATGGAAATAGTGCGATACTTGTGCTCTAAATATCACTAGCTATCTAACTACAAGACATGTGCAAGGTATTTTCTTGTGAAAATTTCGATCCCATATGAAAAAAGCAAACTTTTTGCGTGCAGTTCTTACGAAGACTTTATGCCGATCATTTACCTTTTGTGAATTATTGAGCGTGTCGAATAAGAATGCTTTTACGAACAGCTTAACTAATTATGAATAAAAGTGAGCAAACTGATCAAGGGAAAAAGTTGATCTATTATAGAACCACACAAATTGCACATTTTTCGGCGCTTTTCCCACTTTCCAACTTGCGTTGCCACTGTCAAAGCATCAGTTATTGCCAGGGCCGTCAAGATGGGATAAGTTGCCCCAGAACCTCGTGGTCAGGGGACCTCAAAAAGTAAAGAAGTTCATTTTAAATGGAATTGATTGAAAGTCCATAAGTAGCACGGTGGGATATTTTTAAGCTTCTATTCATACCCCATCTTTTTGGCGTATCAAACTGCCTATCTCTATCAAGTTTCATGCTGGTATCACAATCTAATGGTTAAATTGTGACAATTACTGCTAAGAGGTTTGGAATCTAGTATCCCAGTCTATAGATAGCACAAGGGAAATTTTTCGGCGTCTATTCGCATCCTATCCTTTTCAGCGTATCAAACTGCTCATCTCTACAAAGTTCCATGCTGATGTCGCGATCTAAAAGTTAAATTATAAAAATCACTCCTTAGAGGTCTGGGACCTGGTACCCCAGTCTATAAATAGCATAAGTGGTATTTTTCAGCGTCTATTTGCTTCCTATCTTTTTTGGCGTATCAAACTGCCTTTTACTACCAGGTTCCAAGCTGGTATCGCGATCTAATGGCTTAATCATGTCAATTACTGCTTAGAGGTCTAGGACCTGGTACCCCAGTCTATAAATAGCTCAGGGGGGATTTTTCAGGGTCAATTCATATCCTATCTTTTCGGCGTATCAAACTGCCTTTTACTACCAAGTTCCATGCTGGTATCGCGATCTAATGGCTAAATTATGTCAATTACTGCTTAGAGGTTTGGAACCTAGTACCCCACTCTATAAATAGCACAAGGGGGATTTTTCAGGGTCAATTCATATCCTATCTTTTTCAGCGTATCAAACTGCCTATTACTACCACGTTCCATGCTGGTTTCGCGATCTAATGGCTAAATTATGTCAATTACTGCTTAGAGGTTTGGAACCTAGTACCCCACTCTATAAATAGCACAAGGGGATATTTGTCAGCGTCTATTCACATCCCATCTTTTTCGGCGTATTAAACTGCCTATCTCTATCAAGTTTCATGCTTGTGTCATGTTTTACACAATTTGTAACTTTTTATCTTCTTACAGCCCTCACTATGGCTGAATTGACTATATAAATCTGAATGCGTCACTCGCCCCAGCCTCTTTTCGCACGACCTACTCGCAAAAGAGCCCCTGAAATCCCTATTTGTGGGCTCCAAATTAAAAAACTAAACTTTTTTTCGAAATCAGCGATGATTAGTCTACCAGAATCAACAATAAAAAAAATTTCATTTTTTTCAATTCAGTGGCACTTTAAGCTGTTCAATTTGGGGCTTTTGATGATGAGAGCTAAAATTAGTAGTTGATTTACAGTGAAGATTACTGTTGACTGGTCTGTCATACAGTGCTCACTGTGAAAATTCTGTTTACTGGTCGGTCGTACATACAGTGCTTTGGTGTTTAAAACAGGACGGTCTTAAGTTGAGGCTGGAAGTTTTATTCTTACGCCGATCAATTTGGGCTCTTTGATGATTATAGCGAAGATTAATATTTGAATTACAGTGAAGATTACTGTTTACTGGTCTGTCATACAGTGCTCACAGTGAAAATTCTGTTTATTGGTGTGTCATACATACAGTGCCTTGGTTTTTTAAAATTCAGGACGGTTTTAGTTGCAGCTCTAAGTTTCATGTTTAAGTCGAGCAATTTGAGGTTTTTGATGATTAGAGCGAAGATTAGTATTTGATTTACAGTGAAGATTACTGTTTACTGGTCTGTCATACAGTGCTCACAGTGAGAATTCTGTTTACTGGTCTTTGATACATACAGTGGTTTAGTGTTTATAACAGGATGGTCTTAAGTTGCAGCTCTGAGTTTCCTGCTTAAGCCAACCAATTTGGGGTCTTTGATGATTATAGAAGAGATTAATATTTGAATTACAGTGAAGATTGCTGTTCACTGGTCTGTCATACAGTGCTCACAGTGAAAATTATTTTTACTCTTCTGTCATACATACAGTGCTTTGGTGATTAAAACAGGACGGTCTTAAGTTGCAGCTTGGAGTTTTATGCTTAAGCCGATCAATTTGGGGTTTTTGATGATTAGAGCAAAGATTAGTTTTTGATTTAAAGTGAAGATTACTGTTTGTCTGTCATACAGTGCTCACAGTGAAAATTCTGTTTACTGGTCTATGATACAAACAGTGCATTGGTGTTTAAAACAGGGCGGTCTTAAGTTCCATCGCTGAGTTTTATGCTTAAGCCGATCAGTTTTGGGTTTTTGATGATTAGAGCAGCGATTAGTATTTGATTTACAGTGAAGATTACAGTTTACTTGACTGTGATTCGGGCTTACAGTGAAAATTCTGTTACTCTTCTGTCATACATACAGTGCTTTGGTGATTAAAACAGGACATTCTTAAGTTGCAGCTCTCAGTTTCCTGAGTAAGCCGTTCAATTTGGGGCTTTTAATGATTGGAGGGAAGATTAGTATTTGATTTGATTGGAAGATTACTGTTTACTTGTCTGTCATACAGTGCTCACAGTGAAAATTCTGTTTACTGGTCTGTCATACATACAGTGCTTTGGTGTTTAAAACAGGACGGTCTTAAGTTGCAGCTCGGAGTTTCCTTGTTAAGTCAATCAATTTGGGCTCTTTGATTATTATAGCGAAGATTAATATTTGAATTACACTGAGGATTACTGTTTACTTGACTGTCATACAGTGCTAGGGTCAGGTTCAGGGTCTGGGTCAGGGTCAGGGTCAGGGTCAGGGTCGGGGTCGGGGTGGGGGTCGGGGTCGGGGTCGGGGTCGGGGTCGGGGTCGGGGTCAGGGTCGGGGTCAGGGTCAGGGTCAGGGTCAGGGTCAGGGTCAGGGTCAGGGTCGGGGTCGGGGTCGGGGTCGGGGTCGGGGTGGGGGTTGGGGTTGGGGTTGGGGTTGGGGTTGGGGTTGGGGTTGGGGTTGGGGTTGGGGTTGGGGATTGGTTGGGGTTGGGGTTGGGGTTGGGGTTGGGGTTGGGGTTGTGGTTGGGGTTGGGGTTGGGGTTGGGGTTGGGGTTGGGGTTGGGGTTGGGGTTGGGGTTGGGGTTGGGGTTGGGGTTGGGGTTGGGGTTGGGGTTGGGGTTGGGGTTGGGGTTGGGGTTGGGGTTGGGGTTGGGGTTGGGGTTGGGGTTGGGGTTGGGGTTGGGGTTGGGGTTGGGGTTGGGGTTGGGGTTGGGGTTGGGGTTGGGGTTGGGGTTGGGGTTGGGGTTGGGGTTGGGGTTGGGGTTGGGGTTGGGGTTGGGGTTGGGGTTGGGGTTGGGGTTGGGGTTGGGGTTGGGGTTGGGGTTGGGGTTGGGGTTGGGGTTGGGGTTGGGGTTGGGGTTGGGGTTGGGGTTGGGGTTGGGGTTGGGGTTGGGGTTGGGGTTGGGGTTGGGGTTGGGGTTGGGGCTGGGGTTAGGGTTAGGGTTAGGGTTAGGGTTAGGGTTAGGGTTAGGGTTAGGGTTAGGGTTAGGGTTAGGGTTAGGGTTAGGGTTAGGGTTAGGGTTAGGGTTAGGGTTAGGGTTAGGGTTAGGGTTAGGGTTAGGGTTAGGGTTAGGGTTAGGGTTAGGGTTAGGGTTAGGGTTAGGGTTAGGGTTAGGGTTAGGGTTA
Source organism: Rhopilema esculentum (assembly GCF_057945365.1). Taxonomy (NCBI): domain Eukaryota; kingdom Metazoa; phylum Cnidaria; class Scyphozoa; order Rhizostomeae; family Rhizostomatidae; genus Rhopilema; species Rhopilema esculentum. The sequence continues at coordinate 14,538,371 of NC_142820.1, forward strand.
GGGTTAGGGTTAGGGTTAGGGTTAGGGTTAGGGTTAGGGTTAGGGTTAGGGTTAGGGTTAGGGTTAGGGTTAGGGTTAGGGTTAGGGTTAGGGTTAGGGTTAGGGTTAGGGTTAGGGTTAGGGTTAGGGTTAGGGTTAGGGTTAGGGTTAGGGTTAGGGTTAGGGTTAGGGTTAGGGTTAGGGTTAGGGTTAGGGTTAGGGTTAGGGTTAGGGTTAGGGTTAGGGTTAGGGTTAGGGTTAGGGTTAGGGTTAGGGTTAGGGTTAGGGTTAGGGTTAGGGTTAGGGTTAGGGTTAGGGTTAGGGTTAGGGTTAGGGTTAGGGTTAGGGTTAGGGTTAGGGTTAGGGTTAGGGTTAGGGTTAGGGTTAGGGTTAGGGTTAGGGTTAGGGTTAGGGTTAGGGTTAGGGTTAGGGTTAGGGTTAGGGTTAGGGTTAGGGTTAGGGTTAGGGTTAGGGTTAGGGTTAGGGTTAGGGTTAGGGTTAGGGTTAGGGTTAGGGTTAGGGTTAGGGTTAGGGTTAGGGTTAGGGTTAGGGTTAGGGTTAGGGTTAGGGTTAGGGTTAGGGTTAGGGTTAGGGTTAGGGTTAGGGTTAGGGTTAGGGTTAGGGTTAGGGTTAGGGTTAGGGTTAGGGTTAGGGTTAGGGTTAGGGTTAGGGTTAGGGTTAGGGTTAGGGTTAGGGTTAGGGTTAGGGTTAGGGTTAGGGTTAGGGTTAGGGTTAGGGTTAGGGTTAGGGTTAGGGTTAGGGTTAGGGTTAGGGTTAGGGTTAGGGTTAGGGTTAGGGTTAGGGTTAGGGTTAGGGTTAGGGTTAGGGTTAGGGTTAGGGTTAGGGTTAGGGTTAGGGTTAGGGTTAGGGTTAGGGTTAGGGTTAGGGTTAGGGTTAGGGTTAGGGTTAGGGTTAGGGTTAGGGTTAGGGTTAGGGTTAGGGTTAGGGTTAGGGTTAGGGTTAGGGTTAGGGTTAGGGTTAGGGTTAGGGTTAGGGTTAGGGTTAGGGTTAGGGTTAGGGTTAGGGTTAGGGTTAGGGTTAGGGTTAGGGTTAGGGTTAGGGTTAGGGTTAGGGTTAGGGTTAGGGTTAGGGTTAGGGTTAGGGTTAGGGTTAGGGTTAGGGTTAGGGTTAGGGTTAGGGTTAGGGTTAGGGTTAGGGTTAGGGTTAGGGTTAGGGTTAGGGTTAGGGTTAGGGTTAGGGTTAGGGTTAGGGTTAGGGTTAGGGTTAGGGTTAGGGTTAGGGTTAGGGTTAGGGTTAGGGTTAGGGTTAGGGTAAAACTATTGCCAGAGTTAGGTCAAAATTTTAGAATCTTCTTTTTGGCAGCATCTCTCGTGATAAGGGACGAGGGGGGTGCCGCATTCCATAAAGGGAAGGTCTGCTTGTAGTTTGCTGCATTCGCAGCCCGGGGGGGGGGGGTCCAGTCCGTTTGATTTTATGTTTAAACTTGTTATGCATAAAATTCTATCTGGTTTCATCATGAAACCAGTTGTCTTGTAACCAGTTTCCTCTATCATATTAGAAACATTTAGCCAGAATTGCGCTTTAATGTAACTAGTTTGACTAGGGCTAGCTCCCGTTGAAACCAGATTGTTTAAACCAAATAACTTTTTTATCTGGTTACATCATTGACCAGTTGTCTTCCAGCCTGTTTTGTCGATGTAACCAGATGCATGCAACCAGAATTGAGTTTTATGAAAGAGTGTCAATAATATTAAACGAGTTTCAATAAGGCTAGTTCCCGTTGAAAGCAGATCGTTTAAACCAGATGGTTTTTCTATCTGGTTACATCATGTAACCAGTTGTCTTCCAGCCGGTTTTTTCGATGTAACCAGATGCATGCAACCAGAATTGATATTTATGAAAGAGTTTCAATAATATAAAACGAGTTTCAATAAGGCTAGTTCCCGTTGAAAGCAGCGCGTTTTAACCAGATGACTTTTTTATCTGGTTACATAATGTAACCAGTTGTCTTCCAGCTTGTTTTGTCAATGTAACCAGATGCATATAACAAGAATTGCGTTTTATGAAAGAGTGTCAGTAATATTAAACGAGTTTCAATAAGGCTAGTTCCCGTTGAAAGCAGATCGTTTAAACCAGATGGTTTTTCTATCTGGTTACATCATGTAACCAGTTGTCTTCCAGCCGGTTTTTTCGATGTAACCAGATGCATGCTACCAGAATTGATATTTATGAAAGAGTTTCAATAATATAAAACGAGTTTCAATAAGGCTAGTCCCCGTTGAAAGCAGCGCGTTTTAACCAGATGACTTTTTTATCTGGTTACATCATGTAACCAGTTGTCTTCCAGCTTGTTTTGTCAATGTAACCAGATGCATATAACTAGAATTGCGTTTTTATAAGAAAAGCTTCATTGGGGCTTGGTTCGGGTGTGACCAAATTTCTAAACCGAATTTCTCTAACCTGGTTTTCCATTTATTTCACGTATTTTGATGGGCGTAGTGAGATCGCGGGGCGATAGAGTAGAAAAAAGTATTTGTAGCAAAACATCATAATTTCCTTTTATTGAATCAGCATATTTTCCTTGTAGGATCAAGCAATTGTCCCTCGTTAAAGAACGAAATGGATTCAAATTTTCATGGCAAGTTGTTTCCTTATCGTTAATTATTTACAATAGAAAGGATGTTTTCTCACAGATTGATGGTCGAAACATATACTTTTGCAACAAGACTTTTTCAACACGATTGCATTTTGTTATCAGTTTTCTTGGAACCAGTTTCCTTTTTATACATGTAACCAGAATATTTTTATTTAGAACCTACCAAAATTCTGGACAGAGATCTGTTTGAAATTGATGGAAATCAATACGTGGCACTGGCGGACGTTAAAACAGATTTCCAGCACATGACTGGATCAGCCTTCAAAACCATGCTCCACCGAATGGGTATAAGGGCTAGATTAGCCCAAGGGACGATATGTGCAAAGCTGCAGTCACGTTTTGGAAAACAGAAAGGGGGACACTGGCTGATAGATATGGGAGATTTTCAAAAACTTAACAGCAAACACAAACAGCAAATCTTCAAACAGCTCCAAAGCACCACAACGATTGAAGCAAACGATAAAATTTCAACGAATGAAATGTGCGGGGAGGCCACAAACTCCATGACTGATGTGGAATCTTTCGAAGATGTTAGAATGGAAGACTACAGCGTTAATTACCGAGATCCACACAATAGTACACATGAAGCTGTTAATAATGAGTTTCCGAAAATTGCTGAATTCTACAGCAAGGTAATCAATCCAGAACGGCCCACTGGAAAAATTGCAGAGGCAACAGTGAAAAAGATCATTGGTAAAGCAAAAGAATACTTTATTTTTGTTGCAGAGACAGAAACACGGAGTCCAAACATTGAAGATTGCCTTAACACGAAAAAAGTGGATGCTTTCGTGCAAACGCGATTGGCCAAACCCTTAAGCTACGGCACGGTGGCAGGCTATGTACAATCGATTTTATATATTGCCAAATATGTGAAGAGAAATAGCGGAAACCTTATGGAAATAAAAGAGATTGTGCAGCTGAAAAGAATACAGTCTCAGCTGCAGGTAAGCATTTAATTTGAAGTCATCTACTTCAGAGTTTATATCTACGTTTCAAGTGAACTAAGAACGGCCAAAGTGACCAAGATTGCCAAATTATCGTCGTCCAATAGCGAATTTGATATAAAATATGCTTTGAAAAGATTACAGCGTTGGTTGTGCTGTCGGTTACTTCTACGCTTTACGCACTTTGTATGCATTTTCCTTCTTGATGGTGTTGTTTTCTTTTGCTGATTGCATTCACTTTTCTTTTAACAGAGAGAGTACGAAAAGGAGAGAAGGAGAAAAAATACAAATACGGACAGAAAAAAAAACTATTACTGGGGACAAGCAATGGAACTATTAAAGAAAATGAAATATGAATTGGAAACATTTTGTGGCACGAGAATAGATAAGGCAAGATTGTATCATGATTTCTTAATTCTTTTAATGTTTGCCACTGTTAATCCGGCAAGAAACACTGACATGATAAGACTTAAAATAGTGCAAGAGAAGGATGAAGAGCGAGATAGAAATAACAACTATCTTATATTCAAAGAAGATGGCACAGTGGAATTGGAAATAAACATTTTTAAAACCTCTTCGACTTATGGGTGCAATCGGATCTCGGTTTCGAGCGTCGATTATTTAGAGCGCTATTTGCGAACATTTATAGATAAAGAAAGGAGGATACTCCTTAAAGATAAGAAACACGACTTTCTTTTCATGCGTAAAAGTGGAGAGCCATTTGAAAGTTCCGAATCATTTACAGTTTATCTCTCCAAGTCATTCTCACAACATTCGGATGATCAATTGCATGTAACTACAGGAACCCTTCGTAAAAGTTTAGTTAACTGGGTTCTGTCTGAGGAAAAGGACAAAAACATAGAAGCAGCTATCGCAAGACTTATGTCACACAGTCAGAGAACTCAGAGACTAAGATACTATACCATGGAAACTGAGAACAAAATTAAAAAGGGTGTAAGACACTTGGCAGATAATACAGCTAACTGTTTAGGGATTCGTCGAAAATTGTCCTGTTGGAACTACCCCATTAGAGATCAAATTGTTGCTCTAATTACAAATGATTCGACTTTGGCTGTTCCAAACATTTTAGTAGGTAAGGTAATCGATGTGAACTACGACGAGAAAACTGTATTAATGGCCGAGATGGAAGAGACTGACGAAAGCTACACGTATAAAATGAAAATTGGCATCACCTTCAAAGAAAGTATAGAGGCTGTAGTTCACCCCATTGATTGTGTATATGATGCGGACAGTAACACTTATCATCTCCGAACACGTAAGCATGAAATATACGAGGCAGTCATGGAAGGGATGCGACAACAAATGGATGAAAGTTCATCGGAATCAGACAATGACTTTATTTAAATTTTGTAACATCATTACACATTATACTATTATTTGCGAACATTTGTGACACCTTCATAGATTAATTAGAGGTTGTAGTTCTCTCCATTGATTGTGTTACGATTTATTCCTTTTGAAGTATCAACGCTATAAAGATATTTTTTTCATGTAGCTACATAACAAAAAGTTTTCTTTAAGTTTTCAAAGTAGAAAAAGTGTCTACCAAAGAACAACTTTTCATTTTTGTTTCTTTACGTGTCTTCTAAATACATGCATTGATATATACAGGCCCCTTAAATTATGTGTTTTAAAGCCCTTCAAAACCAATTGCTAGCGCTAATTTAAGTTTAAAATGATGTATGAAAGTTATTTCACATTGATACTAACTCCCTGATGGCCCCTAGGTTAGGGGTATTTCCCAATACCAAAGTTAAAGATACCCACAATCAAAAGCAGAACAGAACATTTAATGAATTGAAGTGAATTGAATTGGTCATAACCCACCTAGGGAATGACCAAACTTTAGATGCAATTTACACCAAAACCATATAGAATTTCCAAGACCTCTGGTACTATGCTAGAGATGAAGTATATTTACCCATTGTATCAAAAGCTGGTAATCTTAAAAGCTAATTTACTATTTTTCCATATTTTTCGAACATTCCTTACTTCACTACTATAGAGGGGTTTTAGCGGCGCGTCCTGGTGAAACAATAGGGCCTCGGTTAAATGTATTAAGGAAGGGGTGATACTTTTCAAAATAAGTGAAAAAATCATTAAATGTTTCTGGTGTAGAAAATTACGCTGAGTTGATTGACACTCTAGATAAAGGGTCTTAAATGCACCGTTTTCGAAATAATTGGGGTTGAAGTGGGGCAAAACAATAGGGAAAACAATAGGCCAAACTAAGGAAAAATGACCACTAGCATCAAATAGAGGCTGCACCATGCTCAATATAAACAAAATGGCGCTTCAATTCCGCGCGCTAAGTTGCTTCGGAGAGTGTAAAATGGATAGGAATGATACTACTCAGATTACTTTGGTTTAGGTGAGACTCCTTTTAAGCTACATCTTGACATGATTTAAAAGGGTTCATCATTTTGTCCCGAATTGATTTCACCATTTGACATTTCTAACAGTCTTTATGTTGGGCCTAGGCCTTTATGTTGAGTTGCTTACATTGCCATGGTACAAGCTTTGAGATCTTTATCATGCTGAGACTTTTAACAAATATGAACTCTCTTTAACACAAATATGTTACAGTTTGCCCCCGAAACAGTAAATAGTCTAGCGATTTGCTTTGTTGTGATTATCTTCTATGGTTTAGTTGATTTGGTGATATTTTAACATTCAGTTGTGTTATGGCACGAAAATAAGGAACTTGTGTGGATAAGGTTCTCTGTGCACCAGGACGGGGTGCAAGGTTCTATAGAATAGGATAATGGACTCTCTGTAACAGTTTGCCCCCGAAACAGTAAATAGTCTAGCGATTTGCTTTGTTGTGATTATCTTCTATGGTTTAGTTGATTTGGTGATATTTTAACATTCAGTTGTGTTATGGCACGAAAATAAGGAACTTGTGTGGATAAGGTTCTCTGTGCACCAGGACGGGGTGCAAGGTTCTATAGAATAGGATAATGGACTCTCTGTAACAGTTTGCCCCCGAAACAGTAAATAGTCTAGCGATTTGCTTTGTTGTGATTATCTTCTATGGTTTAGTTGATTTGGTGATATTTTAACATTCAGTTGTGTTATGGCACGAAAATAAGGAACTTGTGTGGATAAGGTTCTCTGTGCACCAGGACGGGGTGCAAGGTTCTATAGAATAGGATAATGGACTCTCTGTAACAGTTTGCCCCCGAAACAGTAAATAGTCTAGCGATTTGCTTTGTTGTGATTATCTTCTATGGTTTAGTTGATTTGGTGATATTTTAACATTCAGTTGTGTTATGGCACGAAAATAAGGAACTTGTGTGGATAAGGTTCTCTGTGCACCAGGACGGGGTGCAAGGTTCTATAGAATAGGATAATGGACTCTCTGTAACAGTTTGCCCCCGAAACAGTAAATAGTCTAGCGATTTGCTTTGTTGTGATTATCTTCTATGGTTTAGTTGATTTGGTGATATTTTAACATTCAGTTGTGTTATGGCACGAAAATAAGGAACTTGTGTGGATAAGGTTCTCTGTGCACCAGGACGGGGTACGGGGTGCAAGGTTCTATAGAATAAGATAATGAATTCTCTGTAACAGTTTGCCCCCGAAACAGTAAATAGTCTAGCGATTTGCTTTGTTGTGATTATCTTCTATGGTTTAATTGATTTGGTGATATTTTAACATTCAGTTGTGTTATGGCACGAAAATAAGGAACTTGTGTGGATAAGGTTCTCTGTGCACCAGGGCGGGGTGCAAGGTTCTATAGAATAAGATAATGGACTCTCTGTAACAGTTTGCCCCCGAAACAGTAAATAGTCTAGCGATTTGCTTTGTTGTGATTATCTTCTATGGTTTAGTTGATTTGGTGATATTTTAACATTCAGTTGTGTTATGGCACGAAAATAAGGAACTTGTGTGGATAAGGTTCTCTGTGCACCAGGACGGGGTGCAAGGTTCTATAGAATAAGATAATGAATTCTCTGTAACAGTTTGCCCCCGAAACAGTAAATAGTCTAGCGATTTGCTTTGTTGTGATTATCTTCTATGGTTTAGTTGATTTGGTGATATTTTAACATTCAGTTGTGTTATGGCACGAAAATAAGGAACTTGTGTGGATAAGGTTCTCTGTGCACCAGGACGGGGTGCAAAGTTCTATAGAATAAAATAATGAATTCTCTGTAACAGTTTGCCCCCGAAACAGTAAATAGTCTAGCGATTTGCTTTGTTGTGATTATCTTCTATGGTTTAGTTGATTTGGTGATATTTTAACATTCAGTTGTGTTATGGCACGAAAATAAGGAACTTGTGTGGATAAGGCTCTCTGTGCACCAGGACGGGGTGCAAGGTTCTATAGAATAGGATAATGGACTCTCTGTAACAGTTTGCCCCCGGAACAGTAAATAGTCTAGCGATTTGCTTTGTTGTGATTATCTTCTATGGTTTAGTTGATTTGGTGATATTTTAACATTCAGTTGTGTTATGGCACGAAAATAAGGAACTTGTGTGGATAAGGTTCTCTGTGCACCAGGACGGGGTGCAAGGTTCTATAGAATAAGATAATGAATTCTCTGTAACAGTTTGCCCCCGAAACAGTAAATAGTCTAGCGATTTGCTTTGTTGTGATTATCTTCTATGGTTTAGTTGATTTGGTGATATTTTAACATTCAGTTGTGTTATGGCACGAAAATAAGGAACTTGTGTGGATAAGGTTCTCTGTGCACCAGGACGGGGTGCAAGGTTCTATAGAATAAGATAATGAATTCTCTGTAACAGTTTGCCCCCGAAACAGTAAATAGTCTAGCGATTTGCTTTGTTGTGATTATCTTCTATGGTTTAGTTGATTTGGTGATATTTTAACATTCAGTTGTGTTATGGCACGAAAATAAGGAACTTGTGTGGATAAGGTTCTCTGTGCACCAGGACGGGGTGCAAGGTTCTATAGAATAGGATAATGGACTCTCTGTAACAGTTTGCCCCCGAAACAGTAAATAGTCTAGCGATTTGCTTTGTTGTGATTATCTTCTATGGTTTAGTTGATTTGGTGATATTTTAACATTCAGTTGTGTTATGGCACGAAAATAAGGAACTTGTGTGGATAAGGTTCTCTGTGCACCAGGACGGGGTGCAAGGTTCTATAGAATAGGATAATGGACTCTCTGTAACAGTTTGCCCCCGAAACAGTAAATAGTCTAGCGATTTGCTTTGTTGTGATTATCTTCTATGGTTTAGTTGATTTGGTGATATTTTAACATTCAGTTGTGTTATGGCACGAAAATAAGGAACTTGTGTGGATAAGGTTCTCTGTGCACCAGGACGGGGTGCAAGGTTCTATAGAATAAGATAATGGACTCTCTGTAACAGTTTGCCCCCGAAACAGTAAATAGTCTAGCGATTTGCTTTGTTGTGATTATCTTCTATGGTTTAGTTGATTTGGTGATATTTTAACATTCAGTTGTGTTATGGCACGAAAATAAGGAACTTGTGTGGATAAGGTTCTCTGTGCACCAGGACGGGGTGCAAGGTTCTATAGAATAGGATAATGGACTCTCTGTAACAGTTTGCCCCCGAAACAGTAAATAGTCTAGCGATTTGCTTTGTTGTGATTATCTTCTATGGTTTAGTTGATTTGGTGATATTTTAACATTCAGTTGTGTTATGGCACGAAAATAAGGAACTTGTGTGGATAAGGTTCTCTGTGCACCAGGACGGGGTGCAAGGTTCTATAGAATAGGATAATGGACTCTCTGTAACAGTTTGCCCCCGAAACAGTAAATAGTCTAGCGATTTGCTTTGTTTTGATTATCTTCTATGGTTTAGTTGATTTGGTGATATTTTAACATTCAGTTGTGTTATGGCACGAAAATAAGGAACTTGTGTGGATAAGGTTCTCTGTGCACCAGGACGGGGTGCAAGGTTCTATAGAATAAGATAATGAATTCTCTGTAACAGTTTGCCCCCGAAACAGTAAATAGTCTAGCGATTTGCTTTGTTGTGATTATCTTCTATGGTTTAGTTGATTTGGTGATATTTTAACATTCAGTTGTGTTATGGCACGAAAATAAGGAACTTGTGTGGATAAGGTTCTCTGTGCACCAGGACGGGGTGCAAAGTTCTATAGAATAAAATAATGAATTCTCTGTAACAGTTTGCCCCCGAAACAGTAAATAGTCTAGCGATTTGCTTTGTTGTGATTATCTTCTATGGTTTAGTTGATTTGGTGATATTTTAACATTCAGTTGTGTTATGGCACGAAAATAAGGAACTTGTGTGGATAAGGCTCTCTGTGCACCAGGACGGGGTGCAAGGTTCTATAGAATAGGATAATGGACTCTCTGTAACAGTTTGCCCCCGGAACAGTAAATAGTCTAGCGATTTGCTTTGTTGTGATTATCTTCTATGGTTTAGTTGATTTGGTGATATTTTAACATTCAGTTGTGTTATGGCACGAAAATAAGGAACTTGTGTGGATAAGGTTCTCTGTGCACCAGGACGGGGTGCAAGGTTCTATAGAATAAGATAATGAATTCTCTGTAACAGTTTGCCCCCGAAACAGTAAATAGTCTAGCGATTTGCTTTGTTGTGATTATCTTCTATGGTTTAGTTGATTTGGTGATATTTTAACATTCAGTTGTGTTATGGCACGAAAATAAGGAACTTGTGTGGATAAGGTTCTCTGTGCACCAGGACGGGGTGCAAGGTTCTATAGAATAAGATAATGAATTCTCTGTAACAGTTTGCCCCCGAAACAGTAAATAGTCTAGCGATTTGCTTTGTTGTGATTATCTTCTATGGTTTAGTTGATTTGGTGATATTTTAACATTCAGTTGTGTTATGGCACGAAAATAAGGAACTTGTGTGGATAAGGTTCTCTGTGCACCAGGACGGGGTGCAAGGTTCTATAGAATAGGATAATGGACTCTCTGTAACAGTTTGCCCCCGAAACAGTAAATAGTCTAGCGATTTGCTTTGTTGTGATTATCTTCTATGGTTTAGTTGATTTGGTGATATTTTAACATTCAGTTGTGTTATGGCACGAAAATAAGGAACTTGTGTGGATAAGGTTCTCTGTGCACCAGGACGGGGTGCAAGGTTCTATAGAATAGGATAATGGACTCTCTGTAACAGTTTGCCCCCGAAACAGTAAATAGTCTAGCGATTTGCTTTGTTGTGATTATCTTCTATGGTTTAGTTGATTTGGTGATATTTTAACATTCAGTTGTGTTATGGCACGAAAATAAGGAACTTGTGTGGATAAGGTTCTCTGTGCACCAGGACGGGGTGCAAGGTTCTATAGAATAGGATAATGGACTCTCTGTAACAGTTTGCCCCCGAAACAGTAAATAGTCTAGCGATTTGCTTTGTTGTGATTATCTTCTATGGTTTAGTTGATTTGGTGATATTTTAACATTCAGTTGTGTTATGGCACGAAAATAAGGAACTTGTGTGGATAAGGTTCTCTGTGCACCAGGACGGGGTGCAAGGTTCTATAGAATAGGATAATGGACTCTCTGTAACAGTTTGCCCCCGAAACAGTAAATAGTCTAGCGATTTGCTTTGTTGTGATTATCTTCTATGGTTTAGTTGATTTGGTGATATTTTAACATTCAGTTGTGTTATGGCACGAAAATAAGGAACTTGTGTGGATAAGGTTCTCTGTGCACCAGGACGGGGTGCAAGGTTCTATAGAATAAGATAATGAATTCTCTGTAACAGTTTGCCCCCGAAACAGTAAATAGTCTAGCGATTTGCTTTGTTGTGATTATCTTCTATGGTTTAATTGATTTGGTGATATTTTAACATTCAGTTGTGTTATGGCACGAAAATAAGGAACTTGTGTGGATAAGGTTCTCTGTGCACCAGGACGGGGTGCAAGGTTCTATAGAATAAGATAATGAATTCTCTGTAACAGTTTGCCCCCGAAACAGTAAATAGTCTAGCGATTTGCTTTGTTGTGATTATCTTCTATGGTTTAATTGATTTGGTGATATTTTAACATTCAGTTGTGTTATGGCACGAAAATAAGGAACTTGTGTGGATAAGGTTCTCTGTGCACCAGGGCGGGGTGCAAGGTTCTATAGAATAAGATAATGGACTCTCTGTAACAGTTTGCCCCCGAAACAGTAAATAGTCTAGCGATTTGCTTTGTTGTGATTATCTTCTATGGTTTAGTTGATTTGGTGATATTTTAACATTCAGTTGTGTTATGGCACGAAAATAAGGAACTTGTGTGGATAAGGTTCTCTGTGCACCAGGACGGGGTGCAAGGTTCTATAGAATAAGATAATGAATTCTCTGTAACAGTTTGCCCCCGAAACAGTAAATAGTCTAGCGATTTGCTTTGTTGTGATTATCTTCTATGGTTTAGTTGATTTGGTGATATTTTAACATTCAGTTGTGTTATGGCACGAAAATAAGGAACTTGTGTGGATAAGGTTCTCTGTGCACCAGGACGGGGTGCAAAGTTCTATAGAATAAAATAATGAATTCTCTGTAACAGTTTGCCCCCGAAACAGTAAATAGTCTAGCGATTTGCTTTGTTGTGATTATCTTCTATGGTTTAGTTGATTTGGTGATATTTTAACATTCAGTTGTGTTATGGCACGAAAATAAGGAACTTGTGTGGATAAGGCTCTCTGTGCACCAGGACGGGGTGCAAGGTTCTATAGAATAGGATAATGGACTCTCTGTAACAGTTTGCCCCCGGAACAGTAAATAGTCTAGCGATTTGCTTTGTTGTGATTATCTTCTATGGTTTAGTTGATTTGGTGATATTTTAACATTCAGTTGTGTTATGGCACGAAAATAAGGAACTTGTGTGGATAAGGTTCTCTGTGCACCAGGACGGGGTGCAAGGTTCTATAGAATAAGATAATGAATTCTCTGTAACAGTTTGCCCCCGAAACAGTAAATAGTCTAGCGATTTGCTTTGTTGTGATTATCTTCTATGGTTTAGTTGATTTGGTGATATTTTAACATTCAGTTGTGTTATGGCACGAAAATAAGGAACTTGTGTGGATAAGGTTCTCTGTGCACCAGGACGGGGTGCAAGGTTCTATAGAATAAGATAATGAATTCTCTGTAACAGTTTGCCCCCGAAACAGTAAATAGTCTAGCGATTTGCTTTGTTGTGATTATCTTCTATGGTTTAGTTGATTTGGTGATATTTTAACATTCAGTTGTGTTATGGCACGAAAATAAGGAACTTGTGTGGATAAGGTTCTCTGTGCACCAGGACGGGGTGCAAGGTTCTATAGAATAGGATAATGGACTCTCTGTAACAGTTTGCCCCCGAAACAGTAAATAGTCTAGCGATTTGCTTTGTTGTGATTATCTTCTATGGTTTAGTTGATTTGGTGATATTTTAACATTCAGTTGTGTTATGGCACGAAAATAAGGAACTTGTGTGGATAAGGTTCTCTGTGCACCAGGACGGGGTGCAAGGTTCTATAGAATAGGATAATGGACTCTCTGTAACAGTTTGCCCCCGAAACAGTAAATAGTCTAGCGATTTGCTTTGTTGTGATTATCTTCTATGGTTTAGTTGATTTGGTGATATTTTAACATTCAGTTGTGTTATGGCACGAAAATAAGGAACTTGTGTGGATAAGGTTCTCTGTGCACCAGGACGGGGTGCAAGGTTCTATAGAATAAGATAATGGACTCTCTGTAACAGTTTGCCCCCGAAACAGTAAATAGTCTAGCGATTTGCTTTGTTGTGATTATCTTCTATGGTTTAGTTGATTTGGTGATATTTTAACATTCAGTTGTGTTATGGCACGAAAATAAGGAACTTGTGTGGATAAGGTTCTCTGTGCACCAGGACGGGGTGCAAGGTTCTATAGAATAGGATAATGGACTCTCTGTAACAGTTTGCCCCCGAAACAGTAAATAGTCTAGCGATTTGCTTTGTTGTGATTATCTTCTATGGTTTAGTTGATTTGGTGATATTTTAACATTCAGTTGTGTTATGGCACGAAAATAAGGAACTTGTGTGGATAAGGTTCTCTGTGCACCAGGACGGGGTGCAAGGTTCTATAGAATAGGATAATGGACTCTCTGTAACAGTTTGCCCCCGAAACAGTAAATAGTCTAGCGATTTGCTTTGTTTTGATTATCTTCTATGGTTTAGTTGATTTGGTGATATTTTAACATTCAGTTGTGTTATGGCACGAAAATAAGGAACTTGTGTGGATAAGGTTCTCTGTGCACCAGGACGGGGTGCAAGGTTCTATAGAATAAGATAATGAATTCTCTGTAACAGTTTGCCCCCGAAACAGTAAATAGTCTAGCGATTTGCTTTGTTGTGATTATCTTCTATGGTTTAGTTGATTTGGTGATATTTTAACATTCAGTTGTGTTATGGCACGAAAATAAGGAACTTGTGTGGATAAGGTTCTCTGTGCACCAGGACGGGGTGCAAAGTTCTATAGAATAAAATAATGAATTCTCTGTAACAGTTTGCCCCCGAAACAGTAAATAGTCTAGCGATTTGCTTTGTTGTGATTATCTTCTATGGTTTAGTTGATTTGGTGATATTTTAACATTCAGTTGTGTTATGGCACGAAAATAAGGAACTTGTGTGGATAAGGCTCTCTGTGCACCAGGACGGGGTGCAAGGTTCTATAGAATAGGATAATGGACTCTCTGTAACAGTTTGCCCCCGGAACAGTAAATAGTCTAGCGATTTGCTTTGTTGTGATTATCTTCTATGGTTTAGTTGATTTGGTGATATTTTAACATTCAGTTGTGTTATGGCACGAAAATAAGGAACTTGTGTGGATAAGGTTCTCTGTGCACCAGGACGGGGTGCAAGGTTCTATAGAATAAGATAATGAATTCTCTGTAACAGTTTGCCCCCGAAACAGTAAATAGTCTAGCGATTTGCTTTGTTGTGATTATCTTCTATGGTTTAGTTGATTTGGTGATATTTTAACATTCAGTTGTGTTATGGCACGAAAATAAGGAACTTGTGTGGATAAGGTTCTCTGTGCACCAGGACGGGGTGCAAGGTTCTATAGAATAAGATAATGAATTCTCTGTAACAGTTTGCCCCCGAAACAGTAAATAGTCTAGCGATTTGCTTTGTTGTGATTATCTTCTATGGTTTAGTTGATTTGGTGATATTTTAACATTCAGTTGTGTTATGGCACGAAAATAAGGAACTTGTGTGGATAAGGTTCTCTGTGCACCAGGACGGGGTGCAAGGTTCTATAGAATAGGATAATGGACTCTCTGTAACAGTTTGCCCCCGAAACAGTAAATAGTCTAGCGATTTGCTTTGTTGTGATTATCTTCTATGGTTTAGTTGATTTGGTGATATTTTAACATTCAGTTGTGTTATGGCACGAAAATAAGGAACTTGTGTGGATAAGGTTCTCTGTGCACCAGGACGGGGTGCAAGGTTCTATAGAATAGGATAATGGACTCTCTGTAACAGTTTGCCCCCGAAACAGTAAATAGTCTAGCGATTTGCTTTGTTGTGATTATCTTCTATGGTTTAGTTGATTTGGTGATATTTTAACATTCAGTTGTGTTATGGCACGAAAATAAGGAACTTGTGTGGATAAGGTTCTCTGTGCACCAGGACGGGGTGCAAGGTTCTATAGAATAGGATAATGGACTCTCTGTAACAGTTTGCCCCCGAAACAGTAAATAGTCTAGCGATTTGCTTTGTTGTGATTATCTTCTATGGTTTAGTTGATTTGGTGATATTTTAACATTCAGTTGTGTTATGGCACGAAAATAAGGAACTTGTGTGGATAAGGTTCTCTGTGCACCAGGACGGGGTGCAAGGTTCTATAGAATAGGATAATGGACTCTCTGTAACAGTTTGCCCCCGAAACAGTAAATAGTCTAGCGATTTGCTTTGTTGTGATTATCTTCTATGGTTTAGTTGATTTGGTGATATTTTAACATTCAGTTGTGTTATGGCACGAAAATAAGGAACTTGTGTGGATAAGGTTCTCTGTGCACCAGGACGGGGTGCAAGGTTCTATAGAATAAGATAATGAATTCTCTGTAACAGTTTGCCCCCGAAACAGTAAATAGTCTAGCGATTTGCTTTGTTGTGATTATCTTCTATGGTTTAATTGATTTGGTGATATTTTAACATTCAGTTGTGTTATGGCACGAAAATAAGGAACTTGTGTGGATAAGGTTCTCTGTGCACCAGGGCGGGGTGCAAGGTTCTATAGAATAAGATAATGGACTCTCTGTAACAGTTTGCCCCCGAAACAGTAAATAGTCTAGCGATTTGCTTTGTTGTGATTATCTTCTATGGTTTAGTTGATTTGGTGATATTTTAACATTCAGTTGTGTTATGGCACGAAAATAAGGAACTTGTGTGGATAAGGTTCTCTGTGCACCAGGACGGGGTGCAAGGTTCTATAGAATAAGATAATGAATTCTCTGTAACAGTTTGCCCCCGAAACAGTAAATAGTCTAGCGATTTGCTTTGTTGTGATTATCTTCTATGGTTTAGTTGATTTGGTGATATTTTAACATTCAGTTGTGTTATGGCACGAAAATAAGGAACTTGTGTGGATAAGGTTCTCTGTGCACCAGGACGGGGTGCAAAGTTCTATAGAATAAAATAATGAATTCTCTGTAACAGTTTGCCCCCGAAACAGTAAATAGTCTAGCGATTTGCTTTGTTGTGATTATCTTCTATGGTTTAGTTGATTTGGTGATATTTTAACATTCAGTTGTGTTATGGCACGAAAATAAGGAACTTGTGTGGATAAGGCTCTCTGTGCACCAGGACGGGGTGCAAGGTTCTATAGAATAGGATAATGGACTCTCTGTAACAGTTTGCCCCCGGAACAGTAAATAGTCTAGCGATTTGCTTTGTTGTGATTATCTTCTATGGTTTAGTTGATTTGGTGATATTTTAACATTCAGTTGTGTTATGGCACGAAAATAAGGAACTTGTGTGGATAAGGTTCTCTGTGCACCAGGACGGGGTGCAAGGTTCTATAGAATAAGATAATGAATTCTCTGTAACAGTTTGCCCCCGAAACAGTAAATAGTCTAGCGATTTGCTTTGTTGTGATTATCTTCTATGGTTTAGTTGATTTGGTGATATTTTAACATTCAGTTGTGTTATGGCACGAAAATAAGGAACTTGTGTGGATAAGGTTCTCTGTGCACCAGGACGGGGTGCAAGGTTCTATAGAATAAGATAATGAATTCTCTGTAACAGTTTGCCCCCGAAACAGTAAATAGTCTAGCGATTTGCTTTGTTGTGATTATCTTCTATGGTTTAGTTGATTTGGTGATATTTTAACATTCAGTTGTGTTATGGCACGAAAATAAGGAACTTGTGTGGATAAGGTTCTCTGTGCACCAGGACGGGGTGCAAGGTTCTATAGAATAGGATAATGGACTCTCTGTAACAGTTTGCCCCCGAAACAGTAAATAGTCTAGCGATTTGCTTTGTTGTGATTATCTTCTATGGTTTAGTTGATTTGGTGATATTTTAACATTCAGTTGTGTTATGGCACGAAAATAAGGAACTTGTGTGGATAAGGTTCTCTGTGCACCAGGACGGGGTGCAAGGTTCTATAGAATAGGATAATGGACTCTCTGTAACAGTTTGCCCCCGAAACAGTAAATAGTCTAGCGATTTGCTTTGTTGTGATTATCTTCTATGGTTTAGTTGATTTGGTGATATTTTAACATTCAGTTGTGTTATGGCACGAAAATAAGGAACTTGTGTGGATAAGGTTCTCTGTGCACCAGGACGGGGTGCAAGGTTCTATAGAATAAGATAATGGACTCTCTGTAACAGTTTGCCCCCGAAACAGTAAATAGTCTAGCGATTTGCTTTGTTGTGATTATCTTCTATGGTTTAGTTGATTTGGTGATATTTTAACATTCAGTTGTGTTATGGCACGAAAATAAGGAACTTGTGTGGATAAGGTTCTCTGTGCACCAGGACGGGGTGCAAGGTTCTATAGAATAGGATAATGGACTCTCTGTAACAGTTTGCCCCCGAAACAGTAAATAGTCTAGCGATTTGCTTTGTTGTGATTATCTTCTATGGTTTAGTTGATTTGGTGATATTTTAACATTCAGTTGTGTTATGGCACGAAAATAAGGAACTTGTGTGGATAAGGTTCTCTGTGCACCAGGACGGGGTGCAAGGTTCTATAGAATAGGATAATGGACTCTCTGTAACAGTTTGCCCCCGAAACAGTAAATAGTCTAGCGATTTGCTTTGTTTTGATTATCTTCTATGGTTTAGTTGATTTGGTGATATTTTAACATTCAGTTGTGTTATGGCACGAAAATAAGGAACTTGTGTGGATAAGGTTCTCTGTGCACCAGGACGGGGTGCAAGGTTCTATAGAATAAGATAATGAATTCTCTGTAACAGTTTGCCCCCGAAACAGTAAATAGTCTAGCGATTTGCTTTGTTGTGATTATCTTCTATGGTTTAGTTGATTTGGTGATATTTTAACATTCAGTTGTGTTATGGCACGAAAATAAGGAACTTGTGTGGATAAGGTTCTCTGTGCACCAGGACGGGGTGCAAAGTTCTATAGAATAAAATAATGAATTCTCTGTAACAGTTTGCCCCCGAAACAGTAAATAGTCTAGCGATTTGCTTTGTTGTGATTATCTTCTATGGTTTAGTTGATTTGGTGATATTTTAACATTCAGTTGTGTTATGGCACGAAAATAAGGAACTTGTGTGGATAAGGCTCTCTGTGCACCAGGACGGGGTGCAAGGTTCTATAGAATAGGATAATGGACTCTCTGTAACAGTTTGCTGAGGCTTAAGCCGATCAATTTGGGATTTTGATGATTAGAGCAAAGATTAGTATTTGATTTACAGTGAAGATTACTGTTTACTTGTCTGTCATACAGTGCTCACAGTGAAAATTATGTTTACTGGTCTGTCATACATAGAGTGCTTAGGTGCTTAAAACAGGACAGTCTTAAGTTTCAGCTCTGAGTTTTATGCTTAAGCCGTTCAATTTGGGGCTTTTGATGATTAGAACAAAGATTAGTATTTGATTTACAGTGAAGATTACTGTTTACTTGTCTGTCATACAGTGCTCACAGTGAAAATTATGTTTACTGGTCTGTCATACATAGAGTGCTTAGGTGCTTAAAACAGGACAGTCTTAAGTTTCAGCTCTGAGTTTTATGCTTAAGCCGTTCAATTTGGGGCTTTTGATGATTAGAACAAAGATTAGTATTTGATTTACAGTGAAGATTACTGTTTACTTGTCTGTCATACAGTGCTCACAGTGAAAATTCTGTTTTACTGGTCTGTTATACATGCAGTGCTTTGGTGTTTAAAACAGGAGGGTCTTAAGTTGCAGCTCTGAGTTTTATGCTTAAGCCGTTCAATTTTGGGTTTTTGATGATTAGAGCAAAAATTAGTATTTGATTTACAGTGAAGATTATTTTTTACTGGTCTGTCATACAGTGCTTACAGTCAAAATTCTGTTTACTGGTCTGTCATACATACAGTGCTTTGGTTTTTTAAAATTCAGGACGGTTTTAGTTGCAGCTCTGAGTTTCATGCTTGAGCCAATCAATTTGGGATTTTGATGATTAGAGCAAAGATTAGTATTTGATTTACAGTGGAGATTACTGTTTACTTGTCTGTCATACAGTGCTCACAGTGTAAATTCTGTTTACTGGTCTGTCATACATACAGTGCTTAGGTGCTTAAAACAGGAAGGTCTTAAGTTGCAGCTCTGAGTTTTATGCTTAAGCTGTTCAATTTGGGGCTTTTGATGATGAGAGCTAAAATTAGTAGTTGATTTACAGTGAAGATTACTGTTTACTGGTCTGTCATACAGTGCTCACTGTGAAAATTCTGTTTACTGGTCGGTCGTACATACAGTGCTTTGGTGTTTAAAACAGGACGGTCTTAAGTTGAGGCTGGATTTTTTATTCTTACGCCGATCAATTTGGGCTCTTTGATGATTATAGCGAAGATTAATATTTGAATTACAGTGAAGATTACTGTTTACTGGTCTGTCATACAGTGCTTACAGTGAAAATTCTGTTTATTGGTGTGTCATACATACAGTGCCTTGGTTTTTTAAAATTCAGGACGGTTTTAGTTGCAGCTCTAAGTTTCATGTTTAAGTCGAGCAATTTGAGGTTTTTGATGTTTAGAGCAAAGATAAGTATTTGATTTACAGTGAAGATTACTGCTTACTGGTCTGTCATACATACAGTGCTTTGGTGTTTAAAACAGGATGGTCTTAAGTTGAAGCTCGGAGTTTTATGCTTAAGCTGATCAAATTGGGGTCTTTGATGATTATAGCAAAGATAAATATGTGATTTACAGTGAAGATTACTGTTTACTGGTCTGTCATACAGTGCTCACAGTGAAAATTCTGTTTTACTGTTCAATCGTACATACAGTGCTTTGGTTTTTTAAAATTCAGGACGGTTTTAGTTGCAGCTCTGAGTTTCATGCTTGAGCCAATCAATTTGGGGTCTTTGATTATTATAGCAAAGAGTAGTATTTGATTTAAGTGAAGATTACTGTTTACCTGTCTGTCATACAGTGCTCACAGTGAAAATTCTGTTTACTGGTCTGTCATATATACAGTGCTTAGGTGCTTAAAACAGGACAGTCTTAAGTTGCAGCTCTAAGTTTTATGCTTAAGCCGATCAATTTGGGATTTTGATGATTAGAGCAAAGATTAGTATTTGATTTACAGTGAAGATTACTGTTTACTTGTCTGTCATACAGTGCTCACAGTGAAAATTATGTTTACTGGTCTGTCATACATACAGTGCTTAGGTGCTTAAAACAGGACAGTCTTGAGTTTCAGCTCTGAGTTTTATGCTTAAGCCGTTCAATTTGGGGCTTTTGATGATTAGAACAAAGATTAGTATTTGATTTACAGTGAAGATTACTGTTTACTTGTCTGTCATACAGTGCTCACAGTGAAAATTCTGTTTTACTGGTCTGTTATACATGCAGTGCTTTGGTGTTTAAAACAGGAGGGTCTTAAGTTGCAGCCCTGAGTTTTATGCTTAAGCCGTCCAATTTTGGGTTTTTGATGATTAGAGCAAAAATTAGTATTTGATTTACAGTGAAGATTACTGTTTACTTGTCTGTCATACAGTGCTCACAGTGAAAATTCTGTTTTACTGGTCTGTCATATATACAGTGCTTAGGTGCTTAAAACAGGAAGGTCTTCAGTTGCAGCTCTGAGATTTATGCCTAAGCTGTTCAATTTGGGGCTTTTGATGATGAGAGCTAAAATTAGTACTTGATTTACAGTGAAGATTACTGTTTACTGGTCTGTCATACAGTGCTCACTGTGAAAATTCTGTTTACTGGTCGGTCATATATACAGTGCTTTGGTGTTTAAAACAGGACGGTCTTAAGTTGCAGCTCTAAGTTTTATGCTTAAGCCGATCAATTTGGGATTTTGATGATTAGAGCAAAGATTAGTATTTGATTTACAGTGGAGATTACTGTTTACTTGTCTGTCATACAGTGCTCACAGTGAAAATTCTGTTTACTGGTCTGTCATACATACAGTGCTTAGGTGCTTAAAACAGGAAGGTCTTAAGTTGCAGCTCTGAGTTTTATGCTTAAGCTGTTCAATTTGGGGCTTTTGATGATGAGAGCTAAAATTAGTAGTTGATTTACAGTGAAGATTACTGTTTACTGGTCTGTCATACAGTGCTCACTGTGAAAATTCTGTTCACTGGTCGGTCATATATACAGTGCTTTGGTGTTTAAAACAGGACGGTCTTAAGTTGCAGCTCTAAGTTTTATGCTTAAGCCGATCAATTTGGGATTTTGATGATTAGAGCAAAGATTAGTATTTGATTTACAGTGGAGATTACTGTTTACTTGTCTGTCATACAGTGCTCACAGTGAAAATTCTGTTTTACTGGTCTGTCATATATACAGTGCTTAGGTGCTTAAAACAGGAAGGTCTTCAGTTGCAGCTCTGAGATTTATGCCTAAGCTGTTCAATTTGGGGCTTTTGATGATGAGAGCTAAAATTAGTACTTGATTTACAGTGAAGATTACTGTTTACTGGTCTGTCATACAGTGCTCACTGTGAAAATTCTGTTTACTGGTCGGTCATATATACAGTGCTTTGGTGTTTAAAACAGGACGGTCTTAAGTTGCAGCTCTAAGTTTTATGCTTAAGCCGATCAATTTGGGATTTTGATGATTAGAGCAAAGATTAGTATTTGATTTACAGTGGAGATTACTGTTTACTTGTCTGTCATACAGTGCTCACAGTGAAAATTCTGTTTACTGGTCTGTCATACATACAGTGCTTAGGTGCTTAAAACAGGAAGGTCTTAAGTTGCAGCTCTGAGTTTTATGCTTAAGCTGTTCAATTTGGGGCTTTTGATGATGAGAGCTTAAATTAGTAGTTGATTTACAGTGAAGATTACTGTTTACTGGTCTGTCATACAGTGCTCACTGTGAAAATTCTGTTTACTGGTCGGTCATATATACAGTGCTTTGGTGTTTAAAACAGGACGGTCTTAAGTTGCAGCTCTAAGTTTTATGCTTAAGCCGATCAATTTGGGATTTTGATGATTAGAGCAAAGATTAGTATTTGATTTACAGTGGAGATTACTGTTTACTTGTCTGTCATACAGTGCTCACAGTGTA
Organism: Rhopilema esculentum; assembly: GCF_057945365.1. Lineage (NCBI taxonomy): Eukaryota > Metazoa > Cnidaria > Scyphozoa > Rhizostomeae > Rhizostomatidae > Rhopilema > Rhopilema esculentum. Next base: position 14,560,536 of record NC_142820.1, read on the forward strand.
AATTCTGTTTACTGGTCTGTCATACATACAGTGCCTTGGTTTTTTAAAATTCAGGACGGTTTTAGTTGCAGCTCTAAGTTTCATGTTTAAGTCGAGCAATTTGAGGTTTTTGATGTTTAGAGCAAAGATAAGTATTTGATTTACAGTGAAGATTACTGCTTACTGGTCTGTCATACATACAGTGCTTTGGTGTTTAAAACAGGATGGTCTTAAGTTGAAGCTCGGAGTTTTATGCTTACGCTGATCAATTTGGGGTTTTTGATGATTATAGCAAAGATTAATATATGATTTGAAATGAAGATTACTGTTTACTTGTCTGTCATACAGTGCTCACAGTGAAAATTTTGTTTACTGGTTTGTCAAACATACAGTGGTTTGGTGTTTAAAACAGGATGGTCTTAGGTTGAAGCTCAGAGTTTTATACTTACGCTGATCAATTTGGGGTTTTTGATGATTATAGCAAAGATTAATATTTGATTTGAAATGAAGATTACTGTTTACTTGTCTGTCATACAGTGCTTACAGTCAAAATTCTGTTTACTGGTCTGTCATACATAAAGTGCTTTGGTTTTTTAAAATTCAGGACGGTTTTAGTTGCAGCTCTGAGTTTCATGCTTGAGCCAATCAATTTGGGGTCTTTGATGATTATAGCAAAGAGTAGTATTTGATTTAAGTGGAGATTACTGTTTACTTGTCTGTCATACAGTGCTCACAGTGAAAATTCTGTTTACTGGTCTGTCATACATACAGTGCTTAGGTGCTTAAAACAGGAAGGTCTTAAGTTGCAGCTCTGAGTTTTATGCTTAAGCTGTTCAATTTGGGGCTTTTGATGATGAGAGCTAAAATTAGTAGTTGATTTACAGTGAAGATTACTGTTTACTGGTCTGTCATACAGTGCTCACTGTGAAAATTCTGTTCACTGGTCGGTCATATATACAGTGCTTTGGTGTTTAAAACAGGACGGTCTTAAGTTGCAGCTCTAAGTTTTATGCTTAAGCCGATCAATTTGGGATTTTGATGATTAGAGCAAAGATTAGTATTTGATTTACAGTGGAGATTACTGTTTACTTGTCTGTCATACAGTGCTCACAGTGAAAATTCTGTTTTACTGGTCTGTCATATATACAGTGCTTAGGTGCTTAAAACAGGAAGGTCTTCAGTTGCAGCTCTGAGATTTATGCCTAAGCTGTTCAATTTGGGGCTTTTGATGATGAGAGCTAAAATTAGTACTTGATTTACAGTGAAGATTACTGTTTACTGGTCTGTCATACAGTGCTCACTGTGAAAATTCTGTTTACTGGTCGGTCATATATACAGTGCTTTGGTGTTTAAAACAGGACGGTCTTAAGTTGCAGCTCTAAGTTTTATGCTTAAGCCGATCAATTTGGGATTTTGATGATTAGAGCAAAGATTAGTATTTGATTTACAGTGGAGATTACTGTTTACTTGTCTGTCATACAGTGCTCACAGTGAAAATTCTGTTTACTGGTCTGTCATACATACAGTGCTTAGGTGCTTAAAACAGGAAGGTCTTAAGTTGCAGCTCTGAGTTTTATGCTTAAGCTGTTCAATTTGGGGCTTTTGATGATGAGAGCTTAAATTAGTAGTTGATTTACAGTGAAGATTACTGTTTACTGGTCTGTCATACAGTGCTCACTGTGAAAATTCTGTTTACTGGTCGGTCATATATACAGTGCTTTGGTGTTTAAAACAGGACGGTCTTAAGTTGCAGCTCTAAGTTTTATGCTTAAGCCGATCAATTTGGGATTTTGATGATTAGAGCAAAGATTAGTATTTGATTTACAGTGGAGATTACTGTTTACTTGTCTGTCATACAGTGCTCACAGTGTAAATTCTGTTTACTGGTCTGTCATACATACAGTGCCTTGGTTTTTTAAAATTCAGGACGGTTTTAGTTGCAGCTCTAAGTTTCATGTTTAAGTCGAGCAATTTGAGGTTTTTGATGTTTAGAGCAAAGATAAGTATTTGATTTACAGTGAAGATTACTGCTTACTGGTCTGTCATACATACAGTGCTTTGGTGTTTAAAACAGGATGGTCTTAAGTTGAAGCTCGGAGTTTTATGCTTACGCTGATCAATTTGGGGTTTTTGATGATTATAGCAAAGATTAATATATGATTTGAAATGAAGATTACTGTTTACTTGTCTGTCATACAGTGCTCACAGTGAAAATTTTGTTTACTGGTTTGTCAAACATACAGTGGTTTGGTGTTTAAAACAGGATGGTCTTAGGTTGAAGCTCAGAGTTTTATACTTACGCTGATCAATTTGGGGTTTTTGATGATTATAGCAAAGATTAATATTTGATTTGAAATGAAGATTACTGTTTACTTGTCTGTCATACAGTGCTTACAGTCAAAATTCTGTTTACTGGTCTGTCATACATAAAGTGCTTTGGTTTTTTAAAATTCAGGACGGTTTTAGTTGCAGCTCTGAGTTTCATGCTTGAGCCAATCAATTTGGGGTCTTTGATGATTATAGCAAAGAGTAGTATTTGATTTAAGTGAAGATTACTGTTTACCTGTCTGTCATACAGTGCTCACAGTGAAAATTCTGTTTACTGGTCTGTCATATATACAGTGCTTAGGTGCTTAAAACAGGACAGTCTTAAGTTGCAGCTCTAAGTTTTATGCTCAAGCCGATCAATTTGGGATTTTGATGATTAGAGCAAAGATTAGTATTTGATTTACAGTGAAGATTACTGTTTACTTGTCTGTCATACAGTGCTCACAGTGAAAATTATGTTTACTGGTCTGTCATACATAGAGTGCTTAGGTGCTTAAAACAGGACAGTCTTAAGTTGCAGCTCTAAGTTTTATGCTTAAGCCGATCAATTTGGGATTTTGATGATTAGAGCAAAAATTAGTATTTGATTTACAGTGAAGATTACTGTTTACTTGTCTGTCATACAGTGCTCACAGTGAAAATTATGTTTACTGGTCTGTCATACATACAGTGCTTAGGTGCTTAAAACAGGACAGTCTTGAGTTTCAGCTCTGAGTTTTATGCTTAAGCCGTTCAATTTGGGGCTTTTGATGATTAGAACAAAGATTAGTATTTGATTTACAGTGAAGATTACTGTTTACTAGCCTGCGCCGCAGACCCAATCCTCCAAAGAGAATAGGGTCTGCGAACAATTGACCCGAAGCTTGTTCTTGCATAAATTACTTCCATGAATCTGCGGAAGTAATTTATGCATTGAAACCATGGAAATAATAACAAGTTTTAATTTATGACTCAAGTACTCGAGGCATCGCTGCTGACCGACAATCTTTCAAAATGTCCGCCTCCTTTACTGACAAGAAATTTGAGGAGGCTTTAGAACTGGCATGTAGAAGGTACATGTCAATCGAAAACTTGTATGAAAATTTACATCAGGAGCAGAAAGTGGCAATGCGAAAACTACTTGGAGGAAATGATATATTTTTCAGTGCTCCTACGGGCTTTGGAAAATCATTGATTTTTCAGATTTTACCGATAATGACTGACATCATATTGGATCAGCTCCCAGGAACAAGCACAGTTATTGTGATATCACCGTTAAAATCGCTGATGATCGACCAAGTTTCCTTTTTAAATAAAGAGACAGGAATTACGGCCATCGCATTGACAGACACAAATGAGATGGAAAGCGATGAATTATTTGAACATATAACTGAAGATTGCATATCATTGATTTACGCATCACCTGAAACTTTGCTTTCAATTAAACGTTGGAGAACCATTGCATCATCGCCTGCATTTAGAAAAAACTGTGTTGGCTTGATTATTGATGAAGCACACTGTCTTATTCACTGGTAAGTGGGAATTTTTCCGTCACACAATATATAGGCCTAAGGGATAGAATCATGATGGTGGGCTCGAGACGAGATGCTCTTTTAAACTTGTTGCTTCGAAATCTGGCAAATACAAAACCCAATAAATTAACTAAAAATGAAAACATTTTTATCATTTCAAAATATATAAATATACAATTTTCCTAGTATCAAGCCAGTTACATTTTTAAAAATCCGATTAAATTTATGGAACACCAATATTATTCTATTTCAGGGGAACTTCATTAGATTCAAATGCACCATTTCGACATTGGTATGGAAAGCTTGTGGAATTAAAATCACTTATACTCGAGAAAACACCAGTAGGAGTTTTCACAGCAACTGCAACGAAAGAAACAAAGTTGTTGATTTTTGAAATGCTTCAATTGCATGCTGCAAAAACTTTTTGTGTAGAGAAGAATCCAGTTCGACCCAATATAATGTACATATTTGAATATGTCAATAAGAATAAAGGCTTAGATGAGATTTTTCAGCCAATCATTGATGAGGTTTTACACTGTAAGACACATATGAAAAGGACAATTATATTTTGCCAAACAAGAAAACAGTGCTCTATTTTATTTAGAGCATTTTCAATTTCATTGGGGGAAAAAATTTTTGCCAGTAGTGAATTATTGCCAAGTAACCGATTAGTGGACATGTTTCATGCAGGAACCCCAGAAAATGTGAAATCACACGTTATTAATCAGATGGCCAAATCAGAAAGTTGTTTGAGAGTACTCATTTGCACAGTTGCATTTGGGATGGGCATAAATTGTAGAGGTTTGTACAGAAGTATTCATCTGGGTCCTCCAAAGTCAATGGAAGCATTATTGCAGGAGACAGGCCGGCTTGGAAGGGATGGAAGTTCAGCAACATCTTATGTTCTATACAATGGTATCCTAAGTACACGTTGCAATATCAAAATGAAAATTCTCCTACAGCATGAAATGTGCAGAAGAAGAGAAATTGGAAAACATTTCAATGCATTTTCTTCATTGGAGATGCCAAAACAATGTATGTGTTGCGATAACTGTGCCATGGATTGCAACTGCAGTGATCAGTGTCTTAAAGGTGACAGCAAGTTTACCTTGTTCTCTAAACAAATGGAAACTGAACTACCATTACCAAAAAGAAAACGAAATGTCACAAAAGAACAAAAAGAAGAACTGACCGAAAAACTTTACAATTTAAAGACGGAAATAGAAGCTGAGTTAGCAACTGTAAAACCTGTTGGAACCACAAGTGTCAAATTTGAATTTTGCAATTTTCAAGTGCACCAGATAATAGCTGAGTGTATGCACATCTTTTCTATTGAAGACATATTTCTGTATGTAGAAATCTGGCGACGAAATCATGCAGTACAGGTCTTACACCTTTTGTATGAGACTTTTCAAGATTTTGAAATAAATCTACAAGATATCAGTTGTAGTGATGAAGAATCATCTGGTGAGCAAATGGAAATAATTCATGAGGATTGGGGAATTTTGCAACATGCAAACACTTTTAATACCACAACATCCAGTCTACTTGCTTTAGATGAAAGTGATAATGTAGGGTTAGCAAGTGACAATGATGGCAGCTGCAGTATATCAGGCTTTTTGTCATCAGCCATTGAGAAAATACATGAAGAAGAGGACATTGAAATGGAGAACTGAACTATGCTGTGAAGTGAATAAAATGATCTAAATGTAACATTTGATGTGATTTGCTTGGTAAAACATGTTTTTTATTTGTTATGTAAAACAACTAAAAAATGCTTTAATTACTTATTAACATAACTGGTGCACTAAAGGGCTGTCTAAAAAGTATGTATGCTCTAAATACCCCAATTTTAGACACCCTGTTCCATTTTACATCAATTTGCAGTACCTACTCCTCCAAGCCTACATATGGTTTAAGCCATCACCCCCCTCCAAAAAAATTTGAATTAAACGTTAAAGGTACCTCGATACTATTTTGTTTCAGAGGGTTTGCATGTAGGCCGGGTCTTTATTGTTAAGCAAAAGTTGGCAATATCACAAGCATTCAGGCACATTGCATGTGTGGTGATGGTTGTGTTATTTGCATTATTTTTCAATACTTTTTTATTCTGACAGGTGGTGGCTGGCTAATGGAAAATAGGGAAAAATTTTAAGATATGCAAAAATATTTATGAGGATGAGCCTCCCTTGCCCTACAGCTCCATAACACCTTGCAATTAGTAAGATCAACCCTAAATGCAAACAAATTTGTTAAATAAACCAAAACAGATACAAATTATGCAACATGTTCTCTTGTTTTATATATATAATATAATTATCTTGGACACTTTTTTTGCAAAACTTTCTTTTTGTGCTCATTAATCCATGCGAACATGGCATGCATGTCAAATCCATCCAAGATACTGTCATTAACATTACAAAAGTGCTTGTATTTTCGGCCATTCTTATGTGTCAATGCATCATGTTCAACTAGCTCATTAACAACTTTGTGCAAATCTGCTTTTTCACAGCGGCGCTTATGTTCTCCTGATCGCTTTTTGAAAAATATTTGCTGGTCAAATCTGTCAAGCACATCTTTGTTGACCCTTAATGCCTTTATATATCTATTCAGACATTGCTGATTGGTTGCATTTGGGCCTAGGTTTTGCATCAGTGTTTTTATCAGCTTGTTGTGATGTTCAAGTGCAAGGTCCAAGGGTATGTTTCCACCTGGTCCATTTTTGTTTTTAAAAAATCTGTTCCATTTAAGCTCGTGTGCAGCCTTTGGAGTCAGAAGTGCATTCACCTGACATAGCAAATAAAATGCCTCAAGTGCATATTTGGTGCTTCCTTGCCCATCAAAACGTAAATATGGTAGAAAGAACTTCCAGCATCTGACAATTCTTTCCCCGTCACCTTCAGAAATGGCATCAAAGAAATTTTGGATCAGCATCCCAACCTCCAACAAAGCCAGCTGATAGTTAAGCATATCATCTCTGTTCTCATCTACTGCCCCTGAACTTTTGGAGGGTTGCACAGAATGTGTCATTCCATGAGTAGCTTCATGCTCCCTTCTTGCCTTGCCATCATATTTAAAAACTTTGCCACATCCAGAAAAACGACACTGGAAATGCTTCTGTGCTTTTTGCTTCTCATGTTCATTTTCAGCCTCAACTTTATTCAAGATGTGTTCCACCTTTTCAGTTCTCAAAATAAACTTGTCAACTATTTCTGACGCCAAAGAGTGAAGATTATTCCTTTTTTCTTCTGTAGTTGACCTTTCATTGGCTTGCATCATATGCTGCAGGGGCAAATCATCAACAGATCTTAGACCCAACAGTTTTAATGCTCCAGCAATCACACGTGCCTTGACTGCCAAATTAAGAAACTTTTTTGATTGGTTTACTCGATGTTTAACATCTGTTGACACATTTCTTCTATCAACTAGGTTTCTGTCACAATATAATGTGCATTTATCACTTGCTGATTGTGGATGATAGAATGCCTCATATATGAGCTGCAGAAAAATTCAACACAAATTTTAATAAATAGATATCTCAGGAACTAAATTATACATCATATGAGAAGCTCTTTCCAAACCTGAAAGAGACTATTAAGGTTTATGTAGCATGATTTTGAGCCTGGCTGAATTTCAAGGTCATTTTGTAAGATTGAAAATACAGAATGCAGATTTCAATAACTAAATATATCAAAAGAAAGGTCTTAAGGAATATATATATATATATAGGAATATATATATATATATATATATATATATATATATATATATATATATATATATAATAAAATAGAATATATACTGGAAATGAGACATGTTCTCCGTTACTCCGAGTTTCATGCTTACGCACTCATCAGACAGACTATAATAAAATAGAATATATACTAGAAATGAGACATGTTCTCCGTTACTCCGAGTTTCGTGCTTACGCACTCATCAGACAGACTATAATGAAGAATATTCCTGTTACCGCGGTATAAATATACAAAAGGTGTGATAAAGTTAGACAAAAGAAATTTTATTTAATACAGGTTAATTAGTTAGGTGGAGTTCTATTGTTCATGAGATAAAACTTGTTTTCGTGTCGGCATTTGGAGATTAATTCGGATATATATATATATAATTTTAATTATCATATTGCTGTCTAGAGTGCTCAACTTATCGGAGAGATTAGATATACTAAAATAAGAACTCCCCTTTACCATAAGTATTTGTCTCACCCTATTTTAATCCATTCTGATGGTTTCAACATAAAACTCTAATTACCAATAATCACCTCTAAGAACTTTATTCCACCATGAAAGTCAGCAATCTCAAAATGAAGACCTTCTCTACGCTCCTCAGATGTGAATCCATTTGAGACATCCATCAAACCATTTACTCCTCTCTCTACCGTCAATTGATCACCCACAATTGCCTGGCTGCTAAAATGCTTCTCTCCTTGAACTTCATAACATGGCACATATTGGTGTACAGTCTCAAGAATTTTCCCCATTCCATCACAAGTGTTCTCGTTTGCATAAATTATTCCAAGGTAGGTCTTGAAAAAATAAAAATCAATGAACAATAATTAAGGTCATACAACCCTCTAAATGTGTCAATTTTGGTCCCTCCCTTTCTCAATCATACATACTAAGCAGGCCTTGCTCTAAGCAAAATGAAGGTGCTCCATAAAAAGAGCCCCTTAGAAACTCTAGGCGCTCTATTTCGCACCTTTAAATAAAATATCCTTGAGAGCAACTTTCAAGAGCTTTGGAAGATAGAGGGCTACATATTGAAAGTTTTGGAAGAGTGTTAAATAAGAAATTCAATGGTGATACCAAAAGCACCATAATATTAAATAACAAAACGTGCAGCAAACACTTTGTTAATGATAGTGTTCAAACTATTATGGCTTATTTTTCAGCTGAAAGAAGCATTGAAAGCATTGAAAACATTTTAGGCTTTGAAAACAGAATGATATCTTTTATTTCAAGATACTCTCATGTCAAATCTATTTATCTAATCAACAAATTTTCCTTTAAGAAGATTTCATTCAATTTTGTTATTATTATACCCAAAAAATTGTTAAGGACAAGTATTGGGGGAGGCTAGGAACAAATAAAACCTAACTTTCTATAATTTTATCACTTTTAAAATACATATGTGCCTTCTGGCATGTACATGAATATTTAGTTGAAACTGTATCTATTTGACACTGCATTGTATTTGCTTTTAAAGGTATCAGCAGAAAAGACATTATCAAATATTATATTCACATACCGTATTTGTTTTTTGTTTGGTCTTCTCTGTATATCTATGTGGTATATTTCTTGTAACAACACATTGCAAGAACTCCAAACATTTTATTTCATCTGTGATATACCGAGATACCAATGTAATGTAGTTCTCTCTCTGACTTTGGTGTTCACATTTGCTTGGGCTGAATATGCCATTTTCCAATGACATTAAATCCCCTCTAGGTTTTGTATCATCAAGATGACAACCTGAAATTCTATTTTCAGTTGCCATGTGGCTGCAATAATGCACATCATTATCTTTATGCTCTTCAGTCATATCATGGGTAACTTGATGATAATCAATGTTATCCAGAACAATTTTTCTTCCTGTGTCACATCTAATATTTAAAGGTTCTTTGACAACATTAGTTTTCAGCACTACTTCACTTGCTTTTTCCGAAACAATGACTTCTGGTTCACTAATTACTGGGATAGTTTTTAATCTTAATGCCTTGTGTTTGGCAAATGCACTAATTGGTGGCTCAAATGATCCATTATCGTTCCCATCTTCAATTGTCTGCAATGACTCTCTTATTCTTTTCACTGCCTTAATTTTATTTTCATTATCGTTTTCTTCTTTTTGTGACAATTTGTGTTTTTCAATACGGCTTACTGTGCTCTTATTTTTCTCTTGTAAGCTGCAACCTTCTCTCATAGTTGTACTTTCTAATCTCTCTGATTCATTTCTAATGATGTCTTTCAGTATTTTGTCATGGACTTTTCCATAAGCCTGAAGTTTTCGATAAAACTGAGTATGTGATGGCATAAGTCTCAGTATCTGAAGTCTGCCCATTATACCCTGGAATAAAGAAATGTACATTATAATAAAAATGGAAACATTTCATTTTCAATTCAACTTAAACTACAATTAAAAATCTCACTATTACAAGGTAATTTGCAATTGGCTAGCCTGGTTTTACAAGAAAAAACTATAACAATCGTAAGGTAAAAGAAAAAACTGAGAAAAAAATAAAACAAAATAATAGTAATAGCATATATAATAAAAATAACTTACCAAAAAACCACAGTGTTTTAGGATAATTGACAATATCAGCTGGAATGCATTCATTTGTTGGGATCGATTTCGAAGCAATATGGATGCTGCCACACAAACAGCATTAATCCAATTCTCATCATCACCTTTCTTTTCTTTACAAATTGATGCTGCCATCATGATTGTCTTCGTAATTGGGGCATGCTCATCAAGTTCTTTGCTGAGCATTTCAAAGGAGAATGAAGCAATATCTTCAGGTCCTGTTCTTCTAAGACAACTGGGTTCTGATTTTCGGCACATCAGGATGCACTCCTTGTTGATTTCCCCAGCTATTTCCTTTACCAGGTCTTTTCTAATAGGTTTACACCTCCATATTGATCTGGCAATTTGCGATAAAGTTCCTCTGCAGAGCATTTTTCCAATAGAAGCTAGACCCCCTTCAAGTGACTTTTGCTTTGTTTTTGAAGGCCATTGGACTGTGATTGTGACTCTAGTGCTGCCCCCCAGTGCAGTTGCATTGCAACTACTACTAGGCCCTGATACTGCACCTGCATTTTCTGGAACAAGAACATTTGTTGCTTTTTTTGGCGTGCTACTTCTCACTGCAAATGACCCCTCGCCTTTCTCTGCGAGATAAGTTTCCTCAAAAGCTGTCGTACGCACATTAACCAGGGCGTCCAATGCTTTTTCCAGATCCCACAGCTGTTGTTTCAGATTTTTGTGCTTCTTAACCAACGCTAAACAACTTCGACATATGTAATCCGAAGTAAGATGAACTTTTAATGGCAGATTGTTCAAATCGTCAATTATTCTTGTCTTCCCAACTATAAGATTTCGGTCTTGAGGTTTGCCAAGCTCATTCAAACAAACAGTACAAACGTCGATCTCCGTTGCGGCCGCCATTAAGTTTAGGTCAACAATGCGGTGAGCAGCGCTGAGCGCATAAATTATCATGTTAGTTCCCAAGCCTTTGCATATTTTAAGGCCAAACAGAACAAGCTTCGGGTCAATTGTTCGCAGACCCTATTCTCTTTGGAGGATTGGGTCTGCGGCGCAGGCTAACTGTTTACTTGTCTGTCATACAGTGCTCACAGTGAAAATTCTGTTTTACTGGTCTGTTATACATGCAGTGCTTTGGTGTTTAAAACAGGAGGGTCTTAAGTTGCAGCTCTGAGTTTTATGCTTAAGCCGTTCAATTTTGGGTTTTTGATGATTAGAGCAAAAATTAGTATTTGATTTACAGTGAAGATTACTGTTTACTTGTCTGTCATACAGTGCTCACAGTGAAAATTCTGTTTTACTGGTCTGTCATATATACAGTGCTTAGGTGCTTAAAACAGGAAGGTCTTCAGTTGCAGCTCTGAGATTTATGCCTAAGCTGTTCAATTTGGGGCTTTTGATGATGAGAGCTAAAATTAGTACTTGATTTACAGTGAAGATTACTGTTTACTGGTCTGTCATACAGTGCTCACTGTGAAAATTCTGTTTACTGGTCGGTCATATATACAGTGCTTTGGTGTTTAAAACAGGACGGTCTTAAGTTGCAGCTCTAAGTTTTATGCTTAAGCCGATCAATTTGGGATTTTGATGATTAGAGCAAAGATTAGTATTTGATTTACAGTGGAGATAACTGTTTACTTGTCTGTCATACAGTGCTCACAGTGAAAATTCTGTTTACTGGTCTGTCATACATACAGTGCTTAGGTGCTTAAAACAGGAAGGTCTTAAGTTGCAGCTCTGAGTTTTATGCTTAAGCTGTTCAATTTGGGGCTTTTGATGATGAGAGCTAAAATTAGTAGTTGATTTACAGTGAAGATTACTGTTTACTGGTCTGTCATACAGTGCTCACTGTGAAAATTCTGTTTACTGGTCGGTCGTACATACAGTGCTTTGGTGTTTAAAACAGGACGGTCTTAAGTTGAGGCTGGAAGTTTTATTCTTACGCCGATCAATTTGGGCTCTTTGATGATTATAGAGAAGATTAATATTTGAATTACAGTGAAGATTACTGTTTACTGGTCTGTCATACAGTGCTCACAGTGAAAATTCTGTTTATTGGTGTGTCATACATACAGTGCCTTGGTTTTTTAAAATTCAGGACGGTTTTAGTTGCAGCTCTGAATTTCATGTTTAAGTCGAGCAATTTGAGGTTTTTGATGTTTAGAGCAAAGATAAGTATTTGATTTACAGTGAAGATTACTGCTTACTGGTCTGTCATACATACAGTGCTTTGGTGTTTAAAACAGGATGGTCTTAAGTTGAAGCTCGGAGTTTTATGCTTACGCTGATCAATTTGGGGTTTTTGATGATTATAGCAAAGATTAATATATGATTTGAAATGAAGATTACTGTTTACTTGTCTGTCATACAGTGCTCACAGTGAAAATTTTGTTTACTGGTTTGTCAAACATACAGTGGTTTGGTGTTTAAAACAGGATGGTCTTAGGTTGAAGCTCAGAGTTTTATACTTACGCTGATCAATTTGGGGTTTTTGATGATTATAGCAAAGATTAATATTTGATTTGAAATGAAGATTACTGTTTACTTGTCTGTCATACAGTGCTCACAGTGAAAATTCTGTTTACTGGTTTGTCAAACATACAGTGGTTTGGTGTTTAAAACAAGACAGTCTTAAGTTACAGCTCTGAGTTTTATGCTTAAGCCGTTCAATTTGGGGCTTTTGATGATTAGAGCCAAGATTAGTATTTGATTTACGGTGAAGATTATTGTTTACTGGTCTGTCATACAGTGCTTACAGTCAAAATTCTGTTTACTGGTCTGTCATACATACAGTGCTTTGGTTTTTTAAAATTCAGGACGGTTTTAGTTGCAGCTCTGAGTTTCATGCTTGAGCCAATCAATTTGGGGTCTTTGATGATTATAGCAAAGAGTAGTATTTGATTTAAGTGAAGATTACTGTTTACCTGTCTGTCATACAGTGCTCACAGTGAAAATTCTGTTTACTGGTCTGTCATATATACAGTGCTTAGGTGCTTAAAACAGGACAGTCTTAAGTTGCAGCTCTAAGTTTTATGCTTAAGCCGATCAATTTGGGATTTTGATGATTAGAGCAAAGATTAGTATTTGATTTACAGTGAAGATTACTGTTTACTTGTCTGTCATACAGTGCTTACAGTGAAAATTTTGTTTACTGGTTTGTCAAACATACAGTGGTTTGGTGTTTAAAACAGGATGGTCTTAGGTTGAAGCTCAGAGTTTTATACTTACGCTGATCAATTTGGGGTTTTTGATGATTATAGCAAAGATTAATATTTGATTTGAAATGAAGATTACTATTTACTTGTCTGTCATACAGTGCTCACAGTGAAAATTCTGGTTACTGGTTTGTCAAACATACAGTGGTTTGGTGTTTAAAACAAGACAGTCTTAAGTTACAGCTCTGAGTTTTATGCTTAAGCCGTTCAATTTGGGGCTTTTGATGATTAGAGCCAAGATTAGTATTTGATTTACGGTGAAGATTATTGTTTACTGGTCTGTCATACAGTGCTTACAGTCAAAATTCTGTTTACTGGTCTGTCATACATACAGTGCTTTGGTTTTTTAAAATTCAGGACAGTGTTAGTTGCAGCTCTGAGTTTCATGCTTGAGCCAATCAATTTGGGGTCTTTGATGATTATAGCAAAGAGTAGTATTTGATTTAAGTGAAGATTACTGTTTACCTGTCTGTCATACAGTGCTCACAGTGAAAATTCTGTTTACTGGTCTGTCATATATACAGTGCTTAGGTGCTTAAAACAGGACAGTCTTAAGTTGCAGCTCTAAGTTTTATGCTTAAGCCGATCAATTTGGGATTTTGATGATTAGAGCAAAGATTAGTATTTGATTTACAGTGAAGATTCCTGTTTACTTGTCTGTCATACAGTGCTCACAGTGAAAATTATGTTTACTGGTCTGTCATACATAGAGTGCTTAGGTGCTTAAAACAGGACAGTCTTAAGTTTCAGCTCTGAGTTTTATGCTTAAGCCGTTCAATTTGGGGCTTTTGATGATTAGAACAAAGATTAGTATTTGATTTACAGTGAAGATTACTGTTTACTTGTCTGTCATACAGTGCTCACAGTGAAAATTCTGTTTTACTGGTCTGTTATACATGCAGTGCTTTGGTGTTTAAAACAGGAGGGTCTTAAGTTGCAGCTCTGAGTTTTATGCTTAAGCCGTTCAATTTTGGGTTTTTGATGATTAGAGCAAAAATTAGTATTTGATTTACAGTGAAGATTACTGTTTACTTGTCTGTCATACAGTGCTCACAGTGAAAATTCTGTTTTACTGGTCTGTCATATATACAGTGCTTAGGTGCTTAAAAGTAGGAAGGTCTTCAGTTGCAGCTCTGAGTTTTATGCCTAAGCTGTTCAATTTGGGGCTTTTGATGATGAGAGCTAAAATTAGTACTTGATTTACAGTGAAGATTACTGTTTACTGGTCTGTCATACAGTGCTCACTGTGAAAATTCTGTTTACTGGTCGGTCATATATACAGTGCTTTGGTGTTTAAAACAGGACGGTCTTAAGTTGCATTTCTAAGTTTTATGCTTAAGCCGATCAATTTGGGATTTTGATGATTAGAGCAAAGATTAGTATTTGATTTACAGTGGAGATTACTGTTTACTTGTCTGTCATACAGTGCTCACAGTGTAAATTCTGTTTACTGGTCTGTCATACATACAGTGCTAAGGTGCTTAAAACAGGAAGGTCTTAAGTTGCAGCTCTGAGTTTTATGCTTAAAGTGCCACTGAACTGGAAAAATCAAATTTTTTTTATTGATGTTCTAAGTCAAGTCGGTGCTCCTGAATCCGATGCTGAAGTTCGCTTTTCGGAATTGTGAAGTGTTTTGAAGCTACAACGCTTCAAAGTTGCGATTTTCAAGACTTTTTGTGCGAAAGTTTGTGCGCGGTCTGTGAGGAATTTCAGGAATGTGTGACGCATTAACGTTTATAAGTCGCGGAAGTGATGCGGGCTCCAGTACTGAAGACTGTATTTCGAGTGCGATAAAAAACCAAAAAAACGTGAAGTGGATGGAAATAGTGCGATACTTGTGCTCTAAATATCACTAGCTATCTAACTACAAGACATGTGCAAGGTATTTTCTTGTGAAAATTTCGATCCCATATGAAAAAAGCAAACTTTTTGCGTGCAGTTCTTACGAAGACTTTATGCCGATCATTTACCTTTTGTGAATTATTGAGCGTGTCGAATAAGAATGCTTTTACGAACAGCTTAACTAATTATGAATAAAAGTGAGCAAACTGATCAAGGGAAAAAGTTGATCTATTATAGAACCACACAAATTGCACATTTTTCGGCGCTTTTCCCACTTTCCAACTTGCGTTGCCACTGTCAAAGCATCAGTTATTGCCAGGGCCGTCAAGATGGGATAAGTTGCCCCAGAACCTCGTGGTCAGGGGACCTCAAAAAGTAAAGAAGTTCATTTTAAATGGAATTGATTGAAAGTCCATAAGTAGCACGGTGGGATATTTTTAAGCTTCTATTCATACCCCATCTTTTTGGCGTATCAAACTGCCTATCTCTATCAAGTTTCATGCTG
This sequence comes from Rhopilema esculentum, assembly GCF_057945365.1. NCBI lineage: Eukaryota > Metazoa > Cnidaria > Scyphozoa > Rhizostomeae > Rhizostomatidae > Rhopilema > Rhopilema esculentum. The sequence continues at coordinate 14,576,189 of NC_142820.1, forward strand.
GTATCACAATCTAATGGTTAAATTGTGACAATTACTGCTAAGAGGTTTGGAATCTAGTATCCCAGTCTATAGATAGCACAAGGGAAATTTTTCGGCGTCTATTCGCATCCTATCCTTTTCAGCGTATCAAACTGCTCATCTCTACAAAGTTCCATGCTGATGTCGCGATCTAAAAGTTAAATTATAAAAATCACTCCTTAGAGGTCTGGGACCTGGTACCCCAGTCTATAAATAGCATAAGTGGTATTTTTCAGCGTCTATTTGCTTCCTATCTTTTTTGGCGTATCAAACTGCCTTTTACTACCAGGTTCCAAGCTGGTATCGCGATCTAATGGCTTAATCATGTCAATTACTGCTTAGAGGTCTAGGACCTGGTACCCCAGTCTATAAATAGCTCAGGGGGGATTTTTCAGGGTCAATTCATATCCTATCTTTTCGGCGTATCAAACTGCCTTTTACTACCAAGTTCCATGCTGGTATCGCGATCTAATGGCTAAATTATGTCAATTACTGCTTAGAGGTTTGGAACCTAGTACCCCACTCTATAAATAGCACAAGGGGGATTTTTCAGGGTCAATTCATATCCTATCTTTTTCAGCGTATCAAACTGCCTATTACTACCACGTTCCATGCTGGTTTCGCGATCTAATGGCTAAATTATGTCAATTACTGCTTAGAGGTTTGGAACCTAGTACCCCACTCTATAAATAGCACAAGGGGATATTTGTCAGCGTCTATTCACATCCCATCTTTTTCGGCGTATTAAACTGCCTATCTCTATCAAGTTTCATGCTTGTGTCATGTTTTACACAATTTGTAACTTTTTATCTTCTTACAGCCCTCACTATGGCTGAATTGACTATATAAATCTGAATGCGTCACTCGCCCCAGCCTCTTTTCGCACGACCTACTCGCAAAAGAGCCCCTGAAATCCCTATTTGTGGGCTCCAAATTAAAAAACTAAACTTTTTTTCGAAATCAGCGATGATTAGTCTACCAGAATCAACAATAAAAAAAATTTCATTTTTTTCAATTCAGTGGCACTTTAAGCTGTTCAATTTGGGGCTTTTGATGATGAGAGCTAAAATTAGTAGTTGATTTACAGTGAAGATTACTGTTGACTGGTCTGTCATACAGTGCTCACTGTGAAAATTCTGTTTACTGGTCGGTCGTACATACAGTGCTTTGGTGTTTAAAACAGGACGGTCTTAAGTTGAGGCTGGAAGTTTTATTCTTACGCCGATCAATTTGGGCTCTTTGATGATTATAGCGAAGATTAATATTTGAATTACAGTGAAGATTACTGTTTACTGGTCTGTCATACAGTGCTCACAGTGAAAATTCTGTTTATTGGTGTGTCATACATACAGTGCCTTGGTTTTTTAAAATTCAGGACGGTTTTAGTTGCAGCTCTAAGTTTCATGTTTAAGTCGAGCAATTTGAGGTTTTTGATGATTAGAGCGAAGATTAGTATTTGATTTACAGTGAAGATTACTGTTTACTGGTCTGTCATACAGTGCTCACAGTGAGAATTCTGTTTACTGGTCTTTGATACATACAGTGGTTTAGTGTTTATAACAGGATGGTCTTAAGTTGCAGCTCTGAGTTTCCTGCTTAAGCCAACCAATTTGGGGTCTTTGATGATTATAGAAGAGATTAATATTTGAATTACAGTGAAGATTGCTGTTCACTGGTCTGTCATACAGTGCTCACAGTGAAAATTATTTTTACTCTTCTGTCATACATACAGTGCTTTGGTGATTAAAACAGGACGGTCTTAAGTTGCAGCTTGGAGTTTTATGCTTAAGCCGATCAATTTGGGGTTTTTGATGATTAGAGCAAAGATTAGTTTTTGATTTAAAGTGAAGATTACTGTTTGTCTGTCATACAGTGCTCACAGTGAAAATTCTGTTTACTGGTCTATGATACAAACAGTGCATTGGTGTTTAAAACAGGGCGGTCTTAAGTTCCATCGCTGAGTTTTATGCTTAAGCCGATCAGTTTTGGGTTTTTGATGATTAGAGCAGCGATTAGTATTTGATTTACAGTGAAGATTACAGTTTACTTGACTGTGATTCGGGCTTACAGTGAAAATTCTGTTACTCTTCTGTCATACATACAGTGCTTTGGTGATTAAAACAGGACATTCTTAAGTTGCAGCTCTCAGTTTCCTGAGTAAGCCGTTCAATTTGGGGCTTTTAATGATTGGAGGGAAGATTAGTATTTGATTTGATTGGAAGATTACTGTTTACTTGTCTGTCATACAGTGCTCACAGTGAAAATTCTGTTTACTGGTCTGTCATACATACAGTGCTTTGGTGTTTAAAACAGGACGGTCTTAAGTTGCAGCTCGGAGTTTCCTTGTTAAGTCAATCAATTTGGGCTCTTTGATTATTATAGCGAAGATTAATATTTGAATTACACTGAGGATTACTGTTTACTTGACTGTCATACAGTGCTAGGGTCAGGTTCAGGGTCTGGGTCAGGGTCAGGGTCAGGGTCAGGGTCGGGGTCGGGGTGGGGGTCGGGGTCGGGGTCGGGGTCGGGGTCGGGGTCGGGGTCAGGGTCGGGGTCAGGGTCAGGGTCAGGGTCAGGGTCAGGGTCAGGGTCAGGGTCGGGGTCGGGGTCGGGGTCGGGGTCGGGGTGGGGGTTGGGGTTGGGGTTGGGGTTGGGGTTGGGGTTGGGGTTGGGGTTGGGGTTGGGGTTGGGGATTGGTTGGGGTTGGGGTTGGGGTTGGGGTTGGGGTTGGGGTTGTGGTTGGGGTTGGGGTTGGGGTTGGGGTTGGGGTTGGGGTTGGGGTTGGGGTTGGGGTTGGGGTTGGGGTTGGGGTTGGGGTTGGGGTTGGGGTTGGGGTTGGGGTTGGGGTTGGGGTTGGGGTTGGGGTTGGGGTTGGGGTTGGGGTTGGGGTTGGGGTTGGGGTTGGGGTTGGGGTTGGGGTTGGGGTTGGGGTTGGGGTTGGGGTTGGGGTTGGGGTTGGGGTTGGGGTTGGGGTTGGGGTTGGGGTTGGGGTTGGGGTTGGGGTTGGGGTTGGGGTTGGGGTTGGGGTTGGGGTTGGGGTTGGGGTTGGGGTTGGGGTTGGGGTTGGGGTTGGGGTTGGGGTTGGGGTTGGGGTTGGGGTTGGGGTTGGGGTTGGGGTTGGGGTTGGGGTTGGGGTTGGGGCTGGGGTTAGGGTTAGGGTTAGGGTTAGGGTTAGGGTTAGGGTTAGGGTTAGGGTTAGGGTTAGGGTTAGGGTTAGGGTTAGGGTTAGGGTTAGGGTTAGGGTTAGGGTTAGGGTTAGGGTTAGGGTTAGGGTTAGGGTTAGGGTTAGGGTTAGGGTTAGGGTTAGGGTTAGGGTTAGGGTTAGGGTTAGGGTTAGGGTTAGGGTTAGGGTTAGGGTTAGGGTTAGGGTTAGGGTTAGGGTTAGGGTTAGGGTTAGGGTTAGGGTTAGGGTTAGGGTTAGGGTTAGGGTTAGGGTTAGGGTTAGGGTTAGGGTTAGGGTTAGGGTTAGGGTTAGGGTTAGGGTTAGGGTTAGGGTTAGGGTTAGGGTTAGGGTTAGGGTTAGGGTTAGGGTTAGGGTTAGGGTTAGGGTTAGGGTTAGGGTTAGGGTTAGGGTTAGGGTTAGGGTTAGGGTTAGGGTTAGGGTTAGGGTTAGGGTTAGGGTTAGGGTTAGGGTTAGGGTTAGGGTTAGGGTTAGGGTTAGGGTTAGGGTTAGGGTTAGGGTTAGGGTTAGGGTTAGGGTTAGGGTTAGGGTTAGGGTTAGGGTTAGGGTTAGGGTTAGGGTTAGGGTTAGGGTTAGGGTTAGGGTTAGGGTTAGGGTTAGGGTTAGGGTTAGGGTTAGGGTTAGGGTTAGGGTTAGGGTTAGGGTTAGGGTTAGGGTTAGGGTTAGGGTTAGGGTTAGGGTTAGGGTTAGGGTTAGGGTTAGGGTTAGGGTTAGGGTTAGGGTTAGGGTTAGGGTTAGGGTTAGGGTTAGGGTTAGGGTTAGGGTTAGGGTTAGGGTTAGGGTTAGGGTTAGGGTTAGGGTTAGGGTTAGGGTTAGGGTTAGGGTTAGGGTTAGGGTTAGGGTTAGGGTTAGGGTTAGGGTTAGGGTTAGGGTTAGGGTTAGGGTTAGGGTTAGGGTTAGGGTTAGGGTTAGGGTTAGGGTTAGGGTTAGGGTTAGGGTTAGGGTTAGGGTTAGGGTTAGGGTTAGGGTTAGGGTTAGGGTTAGGGTTAGGGTTAGGGTTAGGGTTAGGGTTAGGGTTAGGGTTAGGGTTAGGGTTAGGGTTAGGGTTAGGGTTAGGGTTAGGGTTAGGGTTAGGGTTAGGGTTAGGGTTAGGGTTAGGGTTAGGGTTAGGGTTAGGGTTAGGGTTAGGGTTAGGGTTAGGGTTAGGGTTAGGGTTAGGGTTAGGGTTAGGGTTAGGGTTAGGGTTAGGGTTAGGGTTAGGGTTAGGGTTAGGGTTAGGGTTAGGGTTAGGGTTAGGGTTAGGGTTAGGGTTAGGGTTAGGGTTAGGGTTAGGGTTAGGGTTAGGGTTAGGGTTAGGGTTAGGGTTAGGGTTAGGGTTAGGGTTAGGGTTAGGGTTAGGGTTAGGGTTAGGGTTAGGGTAAAACTATTGCCAGAGTTAGGTCAAAATTTTAGAATCTTCTTTTTGGCAGCATCTCTCGTGATAAGGGACGAGGGGGGTGCCGCATTCCATAAAGGGAAGGTCTGCTTGTAGTTTGCTGCATTCGCAGCCCGGGGGGGGGGGGTCCAGTCCGTTTGATTTTATGTTTAAACTTGTTATGCATAAAATTCTATCTGGTTTCATCATGAAACCAGTTGTCTTGTAACCAGTTTCCTCTATCATATTAGAAACATTTAGCCAGAATTGCGCTTTAATGTAACTAGTTTGACTAGGGCTAGCTCCCGTTGAAACCAGATTGTTTAAACCAAATAACTTTTTTATCTGGTTACATCATTGACCAGTTGTCTTCCAGCCTGTTTTGTCGATGTAACCAGATGCATGCAACCAGAATTGAGTTTTATGAAAGAGTGTCAATAATATTAAACGAGTTTCAATAAGGCTAGTTCCCGTTGAAAGCAGATCGTTTAAACCAGATGGTTTTTCTATCTGGTTACATCATGTAACCAGTTGTCTTCCAGCCGGTTTTTTCGATGTAACCAGATGCATGCAACCAGAATTGATATTTATGAAAGAGTTTCAATAATATAAAACGAGTTTCAATAAGGCTAGTTCCCGTTGAAAGCAGCGCGTTTTAACCAGATGACTTTTTTATCTGGTTACATAATGTAACCAGTTGTCTTCCAGCTTGTTTTGTCAATGTAACCAGATGCATATAACAAGAATTGCGTTTTATGAAAGAGTGTCAGTAATATTAAACGAGTTTCAATAAGGCTAGTTCCCGTTGAAAGCAGATCGTTTAAACCAGATGGTTTTTCTATCTGGTTACATCATGTAACCAGTTGTCTTCCAGCCGGTTTTTTCGATGTAACCAGATGCATGCTACCAGAATTGATATTTATGAAAGAGTTTCAATAATATAAAACGAGTTTCAATAAGGCTAGTCCCCGTTGAAAGCAGCGCGTTTTAACCAGATGACTTTTTTATCTGGTTACATCATGTAACCAGTTGTCTTCCAGCTTGTTTTGTCAATGTAACCAGATGCATATAACTAGAATTGCGTTTTTATAAGAAAAGCTTCATTGGGGCTTGGTTCGGGTGTGACCAAATTTCTAAACCGAATTTCTCTAACCTGGTTTTCCATTTATTTCACGTATTTTGATGGGCGTAGTGAGATCGCGGGGCGATAGAGTAGAAAAAAGTATTTGTAGCAAAACATCATAATTTCCTTTTATTGAATCAGCATATTTTCCTTGTAGGATCAAGCAATTGTCCCTCGTTAAAGAACGAAATGGATTCAAATTTTCATGGCAAGTTGTTTCCTTATCGTTAATTATTTACAATAGAAAGGATGTTTTCTCACAGATTGATGGTCGAAACATATACTTTTGCAACAAGACTTTTTCAACACGATTGCATTTTGTTATCAGTTTTCTTGGAACCAGTTTCCTTTTTATACATGTAACCAGAATATTTTTATTTAGAACCTACCAAAATTCTGGACAGAGATCTGTTTGAAATTGATGGAAATCAATACGTGGCACTGGCGGACGTTAAAACAGATTTCCAGCACATGACTGGATCAGCCTTCAAAACCATGCTCCACCGAATGGGTATAAGGGCTAGATTAGCCCAAGGGACGATATGTGCAAAGCTGCAGTCACGTTTTGGAAAACAGAAAGGGGGACACTGGCTGATAGATATGGGAGATTTTCAAAAACTTAACAGCAAACACAAACAGCAAATCTTCAAACAGCTCCAAAGCACCACAACGATTGAAGCAAACGATAAAATTTCAACGAATGAAATGTGCGGGGAGGCCACAAACTCCATGACTGATGTGGAATCTTTCGAAGATGTTAGAATGGAAGACTACAGCGTTAATTACCGAGATCCACACAATAGTACACATGAAGCTGTTAATAATGAGTTTCCGAAAATTGCTGAATTCTACAGCAAGGTAATCAATCCAGAACGGCCCACTGGAAAAATTGCAGAGGCAACAGTGAAAAAGATCATTGGTAAAGCAAAAGAATACTTTATTTTTGTTGCAGAGACAGAAACACGGAGTCCAAACATTGAAGATTGCCTTAACACGAAAAAAGTGGATGCTTTCGTGCAAACGCGATTGGCCAAACCCTTAAGCTACGGCACGGTGGCAGGCTATGTACAATCGATTTTATATATTGCCAAATATGTGAAGAGAAATAGCGGAAACCTTATGGAAATAAAAGAGATTGTGCAGCTGAAAAGAATACAGTCTCAGCTGCAGGTAAGCATTTAATTTGAAGTCATCTACTTCAGAGTTTATATCTACGTTTCAAGTGAACTAAGAACGGCCAAAGTGACCAAGATTGCCAAATTATCGTCGTCCAATAGCGAATTTGATATAAAATATGCTTTGAAAAGATTACAGCGTTGGTTGTGCTGTCGGTTACTTCTACGCTTTACGCACTTTGTATGCATTTTCCTTCTTGATGGTGTTGTTTTCTTTTGCTGATTGCATTCACTTTTCTTTTAACAGAGAGAGTACGAAAAGGAGAGAAGGAGAAAAAATACAAATACGGACAGAAAAAAAAACTATTACTGGGGACAAGCAATGGAACTATTAAAGAAAATGAAATATGAATTGGAAACATTTTGTGGCACGAGAATAGATAAGGCAAGATTGTATCATGATTTCTTAATTCTTTTAATGTTTGCCACTGTTAATCCGGCAAGAAACACTGACATGATAAGACTTAAAATAGTGCAAGAGAAGGATGAAGAGCGAGATAGAAATAACAACTATCTTATATTCAAAGAAGATGGCACAGTGGAATTGGAAATAAACATTTTTAAAACCTCTTCGACTTATGGGTGCAATCGGATCTCGGTTTCGAGCGTCGATTATTTAGAGCGCTATTTGCGAACATTTATAGATAAAGAAAGGAGGATACTCCTTAAAGATAAGAAACACGACTTTCTTTTCATGCGTAAAAGTGGAGAGCCATTTGAAAGTTCCGAATCATTTACAGTTTATCTCTCCAAGTCATTCTCACAACATTCGGATGATCAATTGCATGTAACTACAGGAACCCTTCGTAAAAGTTTAGTTAACTGGGTTCTGTCTGAGGAAAAGGACAAAAACATAGAAGCAGCTATCGCAAGACTTATGTCACACAGTCAGAGAACTCAGAGACTAAGATACTATACCATGGAAACTGAGAACAAAATTAAAAAGGGTGTAAGACACTTGGCAGATAATACAGCTAACTGTTTAGGGATTCGTCGAAAATTGTCCTGTTGGAACTACCCCATTAGAGATCAAATTGTTGCTCTAATTACAAATGATTCGACTTTGGCTGTTCCAAACATTTTAGTAGGTAAGGTAATCGATGTGAACTACGACGAGAAAACTGTATTAATGGCCGAGATGGAAGAGACTGACGAAAGCTACACGTATAAAATGAAAATTGGCATCACCTTCAAAGAAAGTATAGAGGCTGTAGTTCACCCCATTGATTGTGTATATGATGCGGACAGTAACACTTATCATCTCCGAACACGTAAGCATGAAATATACGAGGCAGTCATGGAAGGGATGCGACAACAAATGGATGAAAGTTCATCGGAATCAGACAATGACTTTATTTAAATTTTGTAACATCATTACACATTATACTATTATTTGCGAACATTTGTGACACCTTCATAGATTAATTAGAGGTTGTAGTTCTCTCCATTGATTGTGTTACGATTTATTCCTTTTGAAGTATCAACGCTATAAAGATATTTTTTTCATGTAGCTACATAACAAAAAGTTTTCTTTAAGTTTTCAAAGTAGAAAAAGTGTCTACCAAAGAACAACTTTTCATTTTTGTTTCTTTACGTGTCTTCTAAATACATGCATTGATATATACAGGCCCCTTAAATTATGTGTTTTAAAGCCCTTCAAAACCAATTGCTAGCGCTAATTTAAGTTTAAAATGATGTATGAAAGTTATTTCACATTGATACTAACTCCCTGATGGCCCCTAGGTTAGGGGTATTTCCCAATACCAAAGTTAAAGATACCCACAATCAAAAGCAGAACAGAACATTTAATGAATTGAAGTGAATTGAATTGGTCATAACCCACCTAGGGAATGACCAAACTTTAGATGCAATTTACACCAAAACCATATAGAATTTCCAAGACCTCTGGTACTATGCTAGAGATGAAGTATATTTACCCATTGTATCAAAAGCTGGTAATCTTAAAAGCTAATTTACTATTTTTCCATATTTTTCGAACATTCCTTACTTCACTACTATAGAGGGGTTTTAGCGGCGCGTCCTGGTGAAACAATAGGGCCTCGGTTAAATGTATTAAGGAAGGGGTGATACTTTTCAAAATAAGTGAAAAAATCATTAAATGTTTCTGGTGTAGAAAATTACGCTGAGTTGATTGACACTCTAGATAAAGGGTCTTAAATGCACCGTTTTCGAAATAATTGGGGTTGAAGTGGGGCAAAACAATAGGGAAAACAATAGGCCAAACTAAGGAAAAATGACCACTAGCATCAAATAGAGGCTGCACCATGCTCAATATAAACAAAATGGCGCTTCAATTCCGCGCGCTAAGTTGCTTCGGAGAGTGTAAAATGGATAGGAATGATACTACTCAGATTACTTTGGTTTAGGTGAGACTCCTTTTAAGCTACATCTTGACATGATTTAAAAGGGTTCATCATTTTGTCCCGAATTGATTTCACCATTTGACATTTCTAACAGTCTTTATGTTGGGCCTAGGCCTTTATGTTGAGTTGCTTACATTGCCATGGTACAAGCTTTGAGATCTTTATCATGCTGAGACTTTTAACAAATATGAACTCTCTTTAACACAAATATGTTACAGTTTGCCCCCGAAACAGTAAATAGTCTAGCGATTTGCTTTGTTGTGATTATCTTCTATGGTTTAGTTGATTTGGTGATATTTTAACATTCAGTTGTGTTATGGCACGAAAATAAGGAACTTGTGTGGATAAGGTTCTCTGTGCACCAGGACGGGGTGCAAGGTTCTATAGAATAGGATAATGGACTCTCTGTAACAGTTTGCCCCCGAAACAGTAAATAGTCTAGCGATTTGCTTTGTTGTGATTATCTTCTATGGTTTAGTTGATTTGGTGATATTTTAACATTCAGTTGTGTTATGGCACGAAAATAAGGAACTTGTGTGGATAAGGTTCTCTGTGCACCAGGACGGGGTGCAAGGTTCTATAGAATAGGATAATGGACTCTCTGTAACAGTTTGCCCCCGAAACAGTAAATAGTCTAGCGATTTGCTTTGTTGTGATTATCTTCTATGGTTTAGTTGATTTGGTGATATTTTAACATTCAGTTGTGTTATGGCACGAAAATAAGGAACTTGTGTGGATAAGGTTCTCTGTGCACCAGGACGGGGTGCAAGGTTCTATAGAATAGGATAATGGACTCTCTGTAACAGTTTGCCCCCGAAACAGTAAATAGTCTAGCGATTTGCTTTGTTGTGATTATCTTCTATGGTTTAGTTGATTTGGTGATATTTTAACATTCAGTTGTGTTATGGCACGAAAATAAGGAACTTGTGTGGATAAGGTTCTCTGTGCACCAGGACGGGGTGCAAGGTTCTATAGAATAGGATAATGGACTCTCTGTAACAGTTTGCCCCCGAAACAGTAAATAGTCTAGCGATTTGCTTTGTTGTGATTATCTTCTATGGTTTAGTTGATTTGGTGATATTTTAACATTCAGTTGTGTTATGGCACGAAAATAAGGAACTTGTGTGGATAAGGTTCTCTGTGCACCAGGGCGGGGTGCAAGGTTCTATAGAATAAGATAATGGACTCTCTGTAACAGTTTGCCCCCGAAACAGTAAATAGTCTAGCGATTTGCTTTGTTGTGATTATCTTCTATGGTTTAGTTGATTTGGTGATATTTTAACATTCAGTTGTGTTATGGCACGAAAATAAGGAACTTGTGTGGATAAGGTTCTCTGTGCACCAGGACGGGGTGCAAGGTTCTATAGAATAAGATAATGAATTCTCTGTAACAGTTTGCCCCCGAAACAGTAAATAGTCTAGCGATTTGCTTTGTTGTGATTATCTTCTATGGTTTAGTTGATTTGGTGATATTTTAACATTCAGTTGTGTTATGGCACGAAAATAAGGAACTTGTGTGGATAAGGTTCTCTGTGCACCAGGACGGGGTGCAAAGTTCTATAGAATAAAATAATGAATTCTCTGTAACAGTTTGCCCCCGAAACAGTAAATAGTCTAGCGATTTGCTTTGTTGTGATTATCTTCTATGGTTTAGTTGATTTGGTGATATTTTAACATTCAGTTGTGTTATGGCACGAAAATAAGGAACTTGTGTGGATAAGGCTCTCTGTGCACCAGGACGGGGTGCAAGGTTCTATAGAATAGGATAATGGACTCTCTGTAACAGTTTGCCCCCGGAACAGTAAATAGTCTAGCGATTTGCTTTGTTGTGATTATCTTCTATGGTTTAGTTGATTTGGTGATATTTTAACATTCAGTTGTGTTATGGCACGAAAATAAGGAACTTGTGTGGATAAGGTTCTCTGTGCACCAGGACGGGGTGCAAGGTTCTATAGAATAAGATAATGAATTCTCTGTAACAGTTTGCCCCCGAAACAGTAAATAGTCTAGCGATTTGCTTTGTTGTGATTATCTTCTATGGTTTAGTTGATTTGGTGATATTTTAACATTCAGTTGTGTTATGGCACGAAAATAAGGAACTTGTGTGGATAAGGTTCTCTGTGCACCAGGACGGGGTGCAAGGTTCTATAGAATAAGATAATGAATTCTCTGTAACAGTTTGCCCCCGAAACAGTAAATAGTCTAGCGATTTGCTTTGTTGTGATTATCTTCTATGGTTTAGTTGATTTGGTGATATTTTAACATTCAGTTGTGTTATGGCACGAAAATAAGGAACTTGTGTGGATAAGGTTCTCTGTGCACCAGGACGGGGTGCAAGGTTCTATAGAATAGGATAATGGACTCTCTGTAACAGTTTGCCCCCGAAACAGTAAATAGTCTAGCGATTTGCTTTGTTGTGATTATCTTCTATGGTTTAGTTGATTTGGTGATATTTTAACATTCAGTTGTGTTATGGCACGAAAATAAGGAACTTGTGTGGATAAGGTTCTCTGTGCACCAGGACGGGGTGCAAGGTTCTATAGAATAAGATAATGGACTCTCTGTAACAGTTTGCCCCCGAAACAGTAAATAGTCTAGCGATTTGCTTTGTTGTGATTATCTTCTATGGTTTAGTTGATTTGGTGATATTTTAACATTCAGTTGTGTTATGGCACGAAAATAAGGAACTTGTGTGGATAAGGTTCTCTGTGCACCAGGACGGGGTGCAAGGTTCTATAGAATAGGATAATGGACTCTCTGTAACAGTTTGCCCCCGAAACAGTAAATAGTCTAGCGATTTGCTTTGTTGTGATTATCTTCTATGGTTTAGTTGATTTGGTGATATTTTAACATTCAGTTGTGTTATGGCACGAAAATAAGGAACTTGTGTGGATAAGGTTCTCTGTGCACCAGGACGGGGTGCAAGGTTCTATAGAATAAGATAATGAATTCTCTGTAACAGTTTGCCCCCGAAACAGTAAATAGTCTAGCGATTTGCTTTGTTGTGATTATCTTCTATGGTTTAGTTGATTTGGTGATATTTTAACATTCAGTTGTGTTATGGCACGAAAATAAGGAACTTGTGTGGATAAGGTTCTCTGTGCACCAGGACGGGGTGCAAGGTTCTATAGAATAAGATAATGAATTCTCTGTAACAGTTTGCCCCCGAAACAGTAAATAGTCTAGCGATTTGCTTTGTTGTGATTATCTTCTATGGTTTAGTTGATTTGGTGATATTTTAACATTCAGTTGTGTTATGGCACGAAAATAAGGAACTTGTGTGGATAAGGTTCTCTGTGCACCAGGACGGGGTGCAAGGTTCTATAGAATAGGATAATGGACTCTCTGTAACAGTTTGCCCCCGAAACAGTAAATAGTCTAGCGATTTGCTTTGTTGTGATTATCTTCTATGGTTTAGTTGATTTGGTGATATTTTAACATTCAGTTGTGTTATGGCACGAAAATAAGGAACTTGTGTGGATAAGGTTCTCTGTGCACCAGGACGGGGTGCAAGGTTCTATAGAATAGGATAATGGACTCTCTGTAACAGTTTGCCCCCGAAACAGTAAATAGTCTAGCGATTTGCTTTGTTGTGATTATCTTCTATGGTTTAGTTGATTTGGTGATATTTTAACATTCAGTTGTGTTATGGCACGAAAATAAGGAACTTGTGTGGATAAGGTTCTCTGTGCACCAGGACGGGGTGCAAGGTTCTATAGAATAAGATAATGGACTCTCTGTAACAGTTTGCCCCCGAAACAGTAAATAGTCTAGCGATTTGCTTTGTTGTGATTATCTTCTATGGTTTAGTTGATTTGGTGATATTTTAACATTCAGTTGTGTTATGGCACGAAAATAAGGAACTTGTGTGGATAAGGTTCTCTGTGCACCAGGACGGGGTGCAAGGTTCTATAGAATAGGATAATGGACTCTCTGTAACAGTTTGCCCCCGAAACAGTAAATAGTCTAGCGATTTGCTTTGTTGTGATTATCTTCTATGGTTTAGTTGATTTGGTGATATTTTAACATTCAGTTGTGTTATGGCACGAAAATAAGGAACTTGTGTGGATAAGGTTCTCTGTGCACCAGGACGGGGTGCAAGGTTCTATAGAATAGGATAATGGACTCTCTGTAACAGTTTGCCCCCGAAACAGTAAATAGTCTAGCGATTTGCTTTGTTGTGATTATCTTCTATGGTTTAGTTGATTTGGTGATATTTTAACATTCAGTTGTGTTATGGCACGAAAATAAGGAACTTGTGTGGATAAGGTTCTCTGTGCAACAGGACGGAGTGCAAGGTTCTATAGAATAGGATAATGGACTCTCTGTAACAGTTTGCCCCCGAAACAGTAAATAGTCTAGCGATTTGCTTTGTTGTGATTATCTTCTATGGTTTAGTTGATTTGGTGATATTTTAACATTCAGTTGTGTTATGGCACGAAAATAAGGAACTTGTGTGGATAAGGTTCTCTGTGCACCAGGACGGGGTGCAAGGTTCTATAGAATAGGATAATGGACTCTCTGTAACAGTTTGCCCCCGAAACAGTAAATAGTCTAGCGATTTGCTTTGTTGTGATTATCTTCTATGGTTTAGTTGATTTGGTGATATTTTAACATTCAGTTGTGTTATGGCACGAAAATAAGGAACTTGTGTGGATAAGGTTCTCTGTGCACCAGGACGGGGTGCAAGGTTCTATAGAATAGGATAATGGACTCTCTGTAACAGTTTGCCCCCGAAACAGTAAATAGTCTAGCGATTTGCTTTGTTGTGATTATCTTCTATGGTTTAGTTGATTTGGTGATATTTTAACATTCAGTTGTGTTATGGCACGAAAATAAGGAACTTGTGTGGATAAGGTTCTCTGTGCACCAGGACGGGGTGCAAGGTTCTATAGAATAGGATAATGGACTCTCTGTAACAGTTTGCCCCCGAAACAGTAAATAGTCTAGCGATTTGCTTTGTTGTGATTATCTTCTATGGTTTAGTTGATTTGGTGATATTTTAACATTCAGTTGTGTTATGGCACGAAAATAAGGAACTTGTGTGGATAAGGTTCTCTGTGCACCAGGACGGGGTGCAAGGTTCTATAGAATAGGATAATGGACTCTCTGTAACAGTTTGCCCCCGAAACAGTAAATAGTCTAGCGATTTGCTTTGTTGTGATTATCTTCTATGGTTTAGTTGATTTGGTGATATTTTAACATTCAGTTGTGTTATGGCACGAAAATAAGGAACTTGTGTGGATAAGGTTCTCTGTGCACCAGGGCGGGGTGCAAGGTTCTATAGAATAAGATAATGGACTCTCTGTAACAGTTTGCCCCCGAAACAGTAAATAGTCTAGCGATTTGCTTTGTTGTGATTATCTTCTATGGTTTAGTTGATTTGGTGATATTTTAACATTCAGTTGTGTTATGGCACGAAAATAAGGAACTTGTGTGGATAAGGTTCTCTGTGCACCAGGACGGGGTGCAAGGTTCTATAGAATAAGATAATGAATTCTCTGTAACAGTTTGCCCCCGAAACAGTAAATAGTCTAGCGATTTGCTTTGTTGTGATTATCTTCTATGGTTTAGTTGATTTGGTGATATTTTAACATTCAGTTGTGTTATGGCACGAAAATAAGGAACTTGTGTGGATAAGGTTCTCTGTGCACCAGGACGGGGTGCAAAGTTCTATAGAATAAAATAATGAATTCTCTGTAACAGTTTGCCCCCGAAACAGTAAATAGTCTAGCGATTTGCTTTGTTGTGATTATCTTCTATGGTTTAGTTGATTTGGTGATATTTTAACATTCAGTTGTGTTATGGCACGAAAATAAGGAACTTGTGTGGATAAGGCTCTCTGTGCACCAGGACGGGGTGCAAGGTTCTATAGAATAGGATAATGGACTCTCTGTAACAGTTTGCCCCCGGAACAGTAAATAGTCTAGCGATTTGCTTTGTTGTGATTATCTTCTATGGTTTAGTTGATTTGGTGATATTTTAACATTCAGTTGTGTTATGGCACGAAAATAAGGAACTTGTGTGGATAAGGTTCTCTGTGCACCAGGACGGGGTGCAAGGTTCTATAGAATAAGATAATGAATTCTCTGTAACAGTTTGCCCCCGAAACAGTAAATAGTCTAGCGATTTGCTTTGTTGTGATTATCTTCTATGGTTTAGTTGATTTGGTGATATTTTAACATTCAGTTGTGTTATGGCACGAAAATAAGGAACTTGTGTGGATAAGGTTCTCTGTGCACCAGGACGGGGTGCAAGGTTCTATAGAATAAGATAATGAATTCTCTGTAACAGTTTGCCCCCGAAACAGTAAATAGTCTAGCGATTTGCTTTGTTGTGATTATCTTCTATGGTTTAGTTGATTTGGTGATATTTTAACATTCAGTTGTGTTATGGCACGAAAATAAGGAACTTGTGTGGATAAGGTTCTCTGTGCACCAGGACGGGGTGCAAGGTTCTATAGAATAGGATAATGGACTCTCTGTAACAGTTTGCCCCCGAAACAGTAAATAGTCTAGCGATTTGCTTTGTTGTGATTATCTTCTATGGTTTAGTTGATTTGGTGATATTTTAACATTCAGTTGTGTTATGGCACGAAAATAAGGAACTTGTGTGGATAAGGTTCTCTGTGCACCAGGACGGGGTGCAAGGTTCTATAGAATAAGATAATGGACTCTCTGTAACAGTTTGCCCCCGAAACAGTAAATAGTCTAGCGATTTGCTTTGTTGTGATTATCTTCTATGGTTTAGTTGATTTGGTGATATTTTAACATTCAGTTGTGTTATGGCACGAAAATAAGGAACTTGTGTGGATAAGGTTCTCTGTGCACCAGGACGGGGTGCAAGGTTCTATAGAATAGGATAATGGACTCTCTGTAACAGTTTGCCCCCGAAACAGTAAATAGTCTAGCGATTTGCTTTGTTGTGATTATCTTCTATGGTTTAGTTGATTTGGTGATATTTTAACATTCAGTTGTGTTATGGCACGAAAATAAGGAACTTGTGTGGATAAGGTTCTCTGTGCACCAGGACGGGGTGCAAGGTTCTATAGAATAAGATAATGAATTCTCTGTAACAGTTTGCCCCCGAAACAGTAAATAGTCTAGCGATTTGCTTTGTTGTGATTATCTTCTATGGTTTAGTTGATTTGGTGATATTTTAACATTCAGTTGTGTTATGGCACGAAAATAAGGAACTTGTGTGGATAAGGTTCTCTGTGCACCAGGACGGGGTGCAAGGTTCTATAGAATAAGATAATGAATTCTCTGTAACAGTTTGCCCCCGAAACAGTAAATAGTCTAGCGATTTGCTTTGTTGTGATTATCTTCTATGGTTTAGTTGATTTGGTGATATTTTAACATTCAGTTGTGTTATGGCACGAAAATAAGGAACTTGTGTGGATAAGGTTCTCTGTGCACCAGGACGGGGTGCAAGGTTCTATAGAATAGGATAATGGACTCTCTGTAACAGTTTGCCCCCGAAACAGTAAATAGTCTAGCGATTTGCTTTGTTGTGATTATCTTCTATGGTTTAGTTGATTTGGTGATATTTTAACATTCAGTTGTGTTATGGCACGAAAATAAGGAACTTGTGTGGATAAGGTTCTCTGTGCACCAGGACGGGGTGCAAGGTTCTATAGAATAGGATAATGGACTCTCTGTAACAGTTTGCCCCCGAAACAGTAAATAGTCTAGCGATTTGCTTTGTTGTGATTATCTTCTATGGTTTAGTTGATTTGGTGATATTTTAACATTCAGTTGTGTTATGGCACGAAAATAAGGAACTTGTGTGGATAAGGTTCTCTGTGCACCAGGACGGGGTGCAAGGTTCTATAGAATAAGATAATGGACTCTCTGTAACAGTTTGCCCCCGAAACAGTAAATAGTCTAGCGATTTGCTTTGTTGTGATTATCTTCTATGGTTTAGTTGATTTGGTGATATTTTAACATTCAGTTGTGTTATGGCACGAAAATAAGGAACTTGTGTGGATAAGGTTCTCTGTGCACCAGGACGGGGTGCAAGGTTCTATAGAATAGGATAATGGACTCTCTGTAACAGTTTGCCCCCGAAACAGTAAATAGTCTAGCGATTTGCTTTGTTGTGATTATCTTCTATGGTTTAGTTGATTTGGTGATATTTTAACATTCAGTTGTGTTATGGCACGAAAATAAGGAACTTGTGTGGATAAGGTTCTCTGTGCACCAGGACGGGGTGCAAGGTTCTATAGAATAGGATAATGGACTCTCTGTAACAGTTTGCCCCCGAAACAGTAAATAGTCTAGCGATTTGCTTTGTTGTGATTATCTTCTATGGTTTAGTTGATTTGGTGATATTTTAACATTCAGTTGTGTTATGGCACGAAAATAAGGAACTTGTGTGGATAAGGTTCTCTGTGCAACAGGACGGAGTGCAAGGTTCTATAGAATAGGATAATGGACTCTCTGTAACAGTTTGCCCCCGAAACAGTAAATAGTCTAGCGATTTGCTTTGTTGTGATTATCTTCTATGGTTTAGTTGATTTGGTGATATTTTAACATTCAGTTGTGTTATGGCACGAAAATAAGGAACCTGTGTGGATAAGGTTCTCTGTGCACCAGGACGGGTGCAAGGTTCTATAGAATAGGATAATGGACTCTCTGTAACAGTTTGCCCCCGAAACAGTAAATAGTCTAGCGATTTGCTTTGTTGTGATTATCTTCTATGGTTTAGTTGATTTGGTGATATTTTAACATTCAGTTGTGTTATGGCACGAAAATAAGGAACTTGTGTGGATAAGGTTCTCTGTGCACCAGGACGGGGTGCAAGGTTCTATAGAATAGGATAATGGACTCTCTGTAACAGTTTGCCCCCGAAACAGTAAATAGTCTAGCGATTTGCTTTGTTGTGATTATCTTCTATGGTTTAGTTGATTTGGTGATATTTTAACATTCAGTTGTGTTATGGCACGAAAATAAGGAACTTGTGTGGATAAGGTTCTCTGTGCAACAGGACGGAGTGCAAGGTTCTATAGAATAGGATAATGGACTCTCTGTAACAGTTTGCCCCCGAAACAGTAAATAGTCTAGCGATTTGCTTTGTTGTGATTATCTTCTATGGTTTAGTTGATTTGGTGATATTTTAACATTCAGTTGTGTTATGGCACGAAAATAAGGAACTTGTGTGGATAAGGTTCTCTGTGCACCAGGACGGGGTGCAAGGTTCTATAGAATAGGATAATGGACTCTCTGTAACAGTTTGCCCCCGAAACAGTAAATAGTCTAGCGATTTGCTTTGTTGTGATTATCTTCTATGGTTTAGTTGATTTGGTGATATTTTAACATTCAGTTGTGTTATGGCACGAAAATAAGGAACTTGTGTGGATAAGGTTCTCTGTGCACCAGGACGGGGTGCAAGGTTCTATAGAATAGGATAATGGACTCTCTGTAACAGTTTGCCCCCGAAACAGTAAATAGTCTAGCGATTTGCTTTGTTGTGATTATCTTCTATGGTTTAGTTGATTTGGTGATATTTTAACATTCAGTTGTGTTATGGCACGAAAATAAGGAACTTGTGTGGATAAGGTTCTCTGTGCACCAGGACGGGGTGCAAGGTTCTATAGAATAGGATAATGGACTCTCTGTAACAGTTTGCCCCCGAAACAGTAAATAGTCTAGCGATTTGCTTTGTTGTGATTATCTTCTATGGTTTAGTTGATTTGGTGATATTTTAACATTCAGTTGTGTTATGGCACGAAAATAAGGAACTTGTGTGGATAAGGTTCTCTGTGCACCAGGACGGGGTGCAAGGTTCTATAGAATAGGATAATGGACTCTCTGTAACAGTTTGCCCCCGAAACAGTAAATAGTCTAGCGATTTGCTTTGTTGTGATTATCTTCTATGGTTTAGTTGATTTGGTGATATTTTAACATTCAGTTGTGTTATGGCACGAAAATAAGGAACTTGTGTGGATAAGGTTCTCTGTGCACCAGGACGGGGTGCAAGGTTCTATAGAATAGGATAATGGACTCTCTGTAACAGTTTGCCCCCGAAACAGTAAATAGTCTAGCGATTTGCTTTGTTGTGATTATCTTCTATGGTTTAGTTGATTTGGTGATATTTTAACATTCAGTTGTGTTATGGCACGAAAATAAGGAACTTGTGTGGATAAGGTTCTCTGTGCACCAGGGCGGGGTGCAAGGTTCTATAGAATAAGATAATGGACTCTCTGTAACAGTTTGCCCCCGAAACAGTAAATAGTCTAGCGATTTGCTTTGTTGTGATTATCTTCTATGGTTTAGTTGATTTGGTGATATTTTAACATTCAGTTGTGTTATGGCACGAAAATAAGGAACTTGTGTGGATAAGGTTCTCTGTGCACCAGGACGGGGTGCAAGGTTCTATAGAATAAGATAATGAATTCTCTGTAACAGTTTGCCCCCGAAACAGTAAATAGTCTAGCGATTTGCTTTGTTGTGATTATCTTCTATGGTTTAGTTGATTTGGTGATATTTTAACATTCAGTTGTGTTATGGCACGAAAATAAGGAACTTGTGTGGATAAGGTTCTCTGTGCACCAGGACGGGGTGCAAAGTTCTATAGAATAAAATAATGAATTCTCTGTAACAGTTTGCCCCCGAAACAGTAAATAGTCTAGCGATTTGCTTTGTTGTGATTATCTTCTATGGTTTAGTTGATTTGGTGATATTTTAACATTCAGTTGTGTTATGGCACGAAAATAAGGAACTTGTGTGGATAAGGCTCTCTGTGCACCAGGACGGGGTGCAAGGTTCTATAGAATAGGATAATGGACTCTCTGTAACAGTTTGCCCCCGGAACAGTAAATAGTCTAGCGATTTGCTTTGTTGTGATTATCTTCTATGGTTTAGTTGATTTGGTGATATTTTAACATTCAGTTGTGTTATGGCACGAAAATAAGGAACTTGTGTGGATAAGGTTCTCTGTGCACCAGGACGGGGTGCAAGGTTCTATAGAATAAGATAATGAATTCTCTGTAACAGTTTGCCCCCGAAACAGTAAATAGTCTAGCGATTTGCTTTGTTGTGATTATCTTCTATGGTTTAGTTGATTTGGTGATATTTTAACATTCAGTTGTGTTATGGCACGAAAATAAGGAACTTGTGTGGATAAGGTTCTCTGTGCACCAGGACGGGGTGCAAGGTTCTATAGAATAAGATAATGAATTCTCTGTAACAGTTTGCCCCCGAAACAGTAAATAGTCTAGCGATTTGCTTTGTTGTGATTATCTTCTATGGTTTAGTTGATTTGGTGATATTTTAACATTCAGTTGTGTTATGGCACGAAAATAAGGAACTTGTGTGGATAAGGTTCTCTGTGCACCAGGACGGGGTGCAAGGTTCTATAGAATAGGATAATGGACTCTCTGTAACAGTTTGCCCCCGAAACAGTAAATAGTCTAGCGATTTGCTTTGTTGTGATTATCTTCTATGGTTTAGTTGATTTGGTGATATTTTAACATTCAGTTGTGTTATGGCACGAAAATAAGGAACTTGTGTGGATAAGGTTCTCTGTGCACCAGGACGGGGTGCAAGGTTCTATAGAATAGGATAATGGACTCTCTGTAACAGTTTGCCCCCGAAACAGTAAATAGTCTAGCGATTTGCTTTGTTGTGATTATCTTCTATGGTTTAGTTGATTTGGTGATATTTTAACATTCAGTTGTGTTATGGCACGAAAATAAGGAACTTGTGTGGATAAGGTTCTCTGTGCACCAGGACGGGGTGCAAGGTTCTATAGAATAAGATAATGGACTCTCTGTAACAGTTTGCCCCCGAAACAGTAAATAGTCTAGCGATTTGCTTTGTTGTGATTATCTTCTATGGTTTAGTTGATTTGGTGATATTTTAACATTCAGTTGTGTTATGGCACGAAAATAAGGAACTTGTGTGGATAAGGTTCTCTGTGCACCAGGACGGGGTGCAAGGTTCTATAGAATAGGATAATGGACTCTCTGTAACAGTTTGCCCCCGAAACAGTAAATAGTCTAGCGATTTGCTTTGTTGTGATTATCTTCTATGGTTTAGTTGATTTGGTGATATTTTAACATTCAGTTGTGTTATGGCACGAAAATAAGGAACTTGTGTGGATAAGGTTCTCTGTGCACCAGGACGGGGTGCAAGGTTCTATAGAATAAGATAATGAATTCTCTGTAACAGTTTGCCCCCGAAACAGTAAATAGTCTAGCGATTTGCTTTGTTGTGATTATCTTCTATGGTTTAGTTGATTTGGTGATATTTTAACATTCAGTTGTGTTATGGCACGAAAATAAGGAACTTGTGTGGATAAGGTTCTCTGTGCACCAGGACGGGGTGCAAGGTTCTATAGAATAAGATAATGAATTCTCTGTAACAGTTTGCCCCCGAAACAGTAAATAGTCTAGCGATTTGCTTTGTTGTGATTATCTTCTATGGTTTAGTTGATTTGGTGATATTTTAACATTCAGTTGTGTTATGGCACGAAAATAAGGAACTTGTGTGGATAAGGTTCTCTGTGCACCAGGACGGGGTGCAAGGTTCTATAGAATAGGATAATGGACTCTCTGTAACAGTTTGCCCCCGAAACAGTAAATAGTCTAGCGATTTGCTTTGTTGTGATTATCTTCTATGGTTTAGTTGATTTGGTGATATTTTAACATTCAGTTGTGTTATGGCACGAAAATAAGGAACTTGTGTGGATAAGGTTCTCTGTGCACCAGGACGGGGTGCAAGGTTCTATAGAATAGGATAATGGACTCTCTGTAACAGTTTGCCCCCGAAACAGTAAATAGTCTAGCGATTTGCTTTGTTGTGATTATCTTCTATGGTTTAGTTGATTTGGTGATATTTTAACATTCAGTTGTGTTATGGCACGAAAATAAGGAACTTGTGTGGATAAGGTTCTCTGTGCACCAGGACGGGGTGCAAGGTTCTATAGAATAAGATAATGGACTCTCTGTAACAGTTTGCCCCCGAAACAGTAAATAGTCTAGCGATTTGCTTTGTTGTGATTATCTTCTATGGTTTAGTTGATTTGGTGATATTTTAACATTCAGTTGTGTTATGGCACGAAAATAAGGAACTTGTGTGGATAAGGTTCTCTGTGCACCAGGACGGGGTGCAAGGTTCTATAGAATAGGATAATGGACTCTCTGTAACAGTTTGCCCCCGAAACAGTAAATAGTCTAGCGATTTGCTTTGTTGTGATTATCTTCTATGGTTTAGTTGATTTGGTGATATTTTAACATTCAGTTGTGTTATGGCACGAAAATAAGGAACTTGTGTGGATAAGGTTCTCTGTGCACCAGGACGGGGTGCAAGGTTCTATAGAATAGGATAATGGACTCTCTGTAACAGTTTGCCCCCGAAACAGTAAATAGTCTAGCGATTTGCTTTGTTGTGATTATCTTCTATGGTTTAGTTGATTTGGTGATATTTTAACATTCAGTTGTGTTATGGCACGAAAATAAGGAACTTGTGTGGATAAGGTTCTCTGTGCAACAGGACGGAGTGCAAGGTTCTATAGAATAGGATAATGGACTCTCTGTAACAGTTTGCCCCCGAAACAGTAAATAGTCTAGCGATTTGCTTTGTTGTGATTATCTTCTATGGTTTAGTTGATTTGGTGATATTTTAACATTCAGTTGTGTTATGGCACGAAAATAAGGAACCTGTGTGGATAAGGTTCTCTGTGCACCAGGACGGGTGCAAGGTTCTATAGAATAGGATAATGGACTCTCTGTAACAGTTTGCCCCCGAAACAGTAAATAGTCTAGCGATTTGCTTTGTTGTGATTATCTTCTATGGTTTAGTTGATTTGGTGATATTTTAACATTCAGTTGTGTTATGGCACGAAAATAAGGAACTTGTGTGGATAAGGTTCTCTGTGCACCAGGACGGGGTGCAAGGTTCTATAGAATAGGATAATGGACTCTCTGTAACAGTTTGCCCCCGAAACAGTAAATAGTCTAGCGATTTGCTTTGTTGTGATTATCTTCTATGGTTTAGTTGATTTGGTGATATTTTAACATTCAGTTGTGTTATGGCACGAAAATAAGGAACTTGTGTGGATAAGGTTCTCTGTGCAACAGGACGGAGTGCAAGGTTCTATAGAATAGGATAATGGACTCTCTGTAACAGTTTGCCCCCGAAACAGTAAATAGTCTAGCGATTTGCTTTGTTGTGATTATCTTCTATGGTTTAGTTGATTTGGTGATATTTTAACATTCAGTTGTGTTATGGCACGAAAATAAGGAACTTGTGTGGATAAGGTTCTCTGTGCACCAGGACGGGGTGCAAGGTTCTATAGAATAGGATAATGGACTCTCTGTAACAGTTTGCCCCCGAAACAGTAAATAGTCTAGCGATTTGCTTTGTTGTGATTATCTTCTATGGTTTAGTTGATTTGGTGATATTTTAACATTCAGTTGTGTTATGGCACGAAAATAAGGAACTTGTGTGGATAAGGCTCTCTGTGCACCAGGACGGGGTGCAAGGTTCTATAGAATAGGATAATGGACTCTCTGTAACAGTTTGCCCCCGAAACAGTAAATAGTCTAGCGATTTGCTTTGTTGTGATTATCTTCTATGGTTTAGTTGATTTGGTGATATTTTAACATTCAGTTGTGTTATGGCACGAAAATAAGGAACTTGTGTGGATAAGGTTCTCTGTGCACCAGGACGGGGTGCAAGGTTCTATAGAATAGGATAATGGACTCTCTGTAACAGTTTGCCCCCGAAACAGTAAATAGTCTAGCGATTTGCTTTGTTGTGATTATCTTCTATGGTTTAGTTGATTTGGTGATATTTTAACATTCAGTTGTGTTATGGCACGAAAATAAGGAACTTGTGTGGATAAGGTTCTCTGTGCACCAGGACGGGGTGCAAGGTTCTATAGAATAGGATAATGGACTCTCTGTAACAGTTTGCCCCCGAAACAGTAAATAGTCTAGCGATTTGCTTTGTTGTGATTATCTTCTATGGTTTAGTTGATTTGGTGATATTTTAACATTCAGTTGTGTTATGGCACGAAAATAAGGAACCTGTGTGGATAAGGTTCTCTGTGCACCAGGACGGGTGCAAGGTTCTATAGAATAGGATAATGGACTCTCTGTAACAGTTTGCCCCCGAAGCAGTAAATAGTCTAGCGATTTGCTTTGTTGTGATTATCTTCTATGGTTTAGTTGATTTGGTGATATTTTAACATTCAGTTGTGTTATGGCACGAAAATAAGGAACTTGTGTGGATAAGGTTCTCTGTGCACCAGGACGGGGTGCAAGGTTCTATAGAATAGGATAATGGACTCTCTGTAACAGTTTGCCCCCGAAACAGTAAATAGTCTAGCGATTTGCTTTGTTGTGATTATCTTCTATGGTTTAGTTGATTTGGTGATATTTTAACATTCAGTTGTGTTATGGCACGAAAATAAGGAACTTGTGTGGATAAGGTTCTCTGTGCAACAGGACGGAGTGCAAGGTTCTATAGAATAGGATAATGGACTCTCTGTAACAGTTTGCCCCCGAAACAGTAAATAGTCTAGCGATTTGCTTTGTTGTGATTATCTTCTATGGTTTAGTTGATTTGGTGATATTTTAACATTCAGTTGTGTTATGGCACGAAAATAAGGAACTTGTGTGGATAAGGTTCTCTGTGCACCAGGACGGGGTGCAAGGTTCTATAGAATAGGATAATGGACTCTCTGTAACAGTTTGCCCCCGAAACAGTAAATAGTCTAGCGATTTGCTTTGTTGTGATTATCTTCTATGGTTTAGTTGATTTGGTGATATTTTAACATTCAGTTGTGTTATGGCACGAAAATAAGGAACTTGTGTGGATAAGGTTCTCTGTGCACCAGGACGGGGTGCAAGGTTCTATAGAATAGGATAATGGACTCTCTGTAACAGTTTGCCCCCGAAACAGTAAATAGTCTAGCGATTTGCTTTGTTGTGATTATCTTCTATGGTTTAGTTGATTTGGTGATATTTTAACATTCAGTTGTGTTATGGCACGAAAATAAGGAACTTGTGTGGATAAGGTTCTCTGTGCACCAGGACGGGGTGCAAGGTTCTATAGAATAAGATAATGAATTCTCTGTAACAGTTTGCCCCCGAAACAGTAAATAGTCTAGCGATTTGCTTTGTTGTGATTATCTTCTATGGTTTAGTTGATTTGGTGATATTTTAACATTCAGTTGTGTTATGGCACGAAAATAAGGAACTTGTGTGGATAAGGTTCTCTGTGCACCAGGACGGGGTGCAAAGTTCTATAGAATAAAATAATGAATTCTCTGTAACAGTTTGCCCCCGAAACAGTAAATAGTCTAGCGATTTGCTTTGTTGTGATTATCTTCTATGGTTTAGTTGATTTGGTGATATTTTAACATTCAGTTGTGTTATGGCACGAAAATAAGGAACTTGTGTGGATAAGGCTCTCTGTGCACCAGGACGGGGTGCAAGGTTCTATAGAATAGGATAATGGACTCTCTGTAACAGTTTGCCCCCGGAACAGTAAATAGTCTAGCGATTTGCTTTGTTGTGATTATCTTCTATGGTTTAGTTGATTTGGTGATATTTTAACATTCAGTTGTGTTATGGCACGAAAATAAGGAACTTGTGTGGATAAGGTTCTCTGTGCACCAGGACGGGGTGCAAGGTTCTATAGAATAAGATAATGAATTCTCTGTAACAGTTTGCCCCCGAAACAGTAAATAGTCTAGCGATTTGCTTTGTTGTGATTATCTTCTATGGTTTAGTTGATTTGGTGATATTTTAACATTCAGTTGTGTTATGGCACGAAAATAAGGAACTTGTGTGGATAAGGTTCTCTGTGCACCAGGACGGGGTGCAAGGTTCTATAGAATAAGATAATGAATTCTCTGTAACAGTTTGCCCCCGAAACAGTAAATAGTCTAGCGATTTGCTTTGTTGTGATTATCTTCTATGGTTTAGTTGATTTGGTGATATTTTAACATTCAGTTGTGTTATGGCACGAAAATAAGGAACTTGTGTGGATAAGGTTCTCTGTGCACCAGGACGGGGTGCAAGGTTCTATAGAATAGGATAATGGACTCTCTGTAACAGTTTGCCCCCGAAACAGTAAATAGTCTAGCGATTTGCTTTGTTGTGATTATCTTCTATGGTTTAGTTGATTTGGTGATATTTTAACATTCAGTTGTGTTATGGCACGAAAATAAGGAACTTGTGTGGATAAGGTTCTCTGTGCACCAGGACGGGGTGCAAGGTTCTATAGAATAGGATAATGGACTCTCTGTAACAGTTTGCCCCCGAAACAGTAAATAGTCTAGCGATTTGCTTTGTTGTGATTATCTTCTATGGTTTAGTTGATTTGGTGATATTTTAACATTCAGTTGTGTTATGGCACGAAAATAAGGAACTTGTGTGGATAAGGTTCTCTGTGCACCAGGACGGGGTGCAAGGTTCTATAGAATAAGATAATGGACTCTCTGTAACAGTTTGCCCCCGAAACAGTAAATAGTCTAGCGATTTGCTTTGTTGTGATTATCTTCTATGGTTTAGTTGATTTGGTGATATTTTAACATTCAGTTGTGTTATGGCACGAAAATAAGGAACTTGTGTGGATAAGGTTCTCTGTGCACCAGGACGGGGTGCAAGGTTCTATAGAATAAGATAATGAATTCTCTGTAACAGTTTGCCCCCGAAACAGTAAATAGTCTAGCGATTTGCTTTGTTGTGATTATCTTCTATGGTTTAGTTGATTTGGTGATATTTTAACATTCAGTTGTGTTATGGCACGAAAATAAGGAACTTGTGTGGATAAGGTTCTCTGTGCACCAGGACGGGGTGCAAGGTTCTATAGAATAGGATAATGGACTCTCTGTAACAGTTTGCCCCCGAAACAGTAAATAGTCTAGCGATTTGCTTTGTTGTGATTATCTTCTATGGTTTAGTTGATTTGGTGATATTTTAACATTCAGTTGTGTTATGGCACGAAAATAAGGAACTTGTGTGGATAAGGTTCTCTGTGCACCAGGACGGGGTGCAAGGTTCTATAGAATAGGATAATGGACTCTCTGTAACAGTTTGCCCCCGAAACAGTAAATAGTCTAGCGATTTGCTTTGTTGTGATTATCTTCTATGGTTTAGTTGATTTGGTGATATTTTAACATTCAGTTGTGTTATGGCACGAAAATAAGGAACTTGTGTGGATAAGGTTCTCTGTGCACCAGGACGGGGTGCAAGGTTCTATAGAATAGGATAATGGACTCTCTGTAACAGTTTGCCCCCGAAACAGTAAATAGTCTAGCGATTTGCTTTGTTGTGATTATCTTCTATGGTTTAGTTGATTTGGTGATATTTTAACATTCAGTTGTGTTATGGCACGAAAATAAGGAACTTGTGTGGATAAGGTTCTCTGTGCACCAGGACGGGGTGCAAGGTTCTATAGAATAGGATAATGGACTCTCTGTAACAGTTTGCCCCCGAAACAGTAAATAGTCTAGCGATTTGCTTTGTTGTGATTATCTTCTATGGTTTAGTTGATTTGGTGATATTTTAACATTCAGTTGTGTTATGGCACGAAAATAAGGAACTTGTGTGGATAAGGTTCTCTGTGCACCAGGACGGGGTGCAAGGTTCTATAGAATAGGATAATGGACTCTCTGTAACAGTTTGCCCCCGAAACAGTAAATAGTCTAGCGATTTGCTTTGTTGTGATTATCTTCTATGGTTTAGTTGATTTGGTGATATTTTAACATTCAGTTGTGTTATGGCACGAAAATAAGGAACTTGTGTGGATAAGGTTCTCTGTGCACCAGGACGGGGTGCAAGGTTCTATAGAATAGGATAATGGACTCTCTGTAACAGTTTGCCCCCGAAACAGTAAATAGTCTAGCGATTTGCTTTGTTGTGATTATCTTCTATGGTTTAGTTGATTTGGTGATATTTTAACATTCAGTTGTGTTATGGCACGAAAATAAGGAACTTGTGTGGATAAGGTTCTCTGTGCACCAGGACGGGGTGCAAAGTTCTATAGAATAAAATAATGAATTCTCTGTAACAGTTTGCCCCCGAAACAGTAAATAGTCTAGCGATTTGCTTTGTTGTGATTATCTTCTATGGTTTAGTTGATTTGGTGATATTTTAACATTCAGTTGTGTTATGGCACGAAAATAAGGAACTTGTGTGGATAAGGTTCTCTGTGCACCAGGACGGGGTGCAAAGTTCTATAGAATAAAATAATGAATTCTCTGTAACAGTTTGCCCCCGAAACAGTAAATAGTCTAGCGATTTGCTTTGTTGTGATTATCTTCTATGGTTTAGTTGATTTGGTGATATTTTAACATTCAGTTGTGTTATCCGTTAAACCCTAGTTATTTATTAAAATTTTATTTTTGATAGACGTCAGAGCAATAGCAGAACAACATCAATTCATTGGCGGATCATAAGGAGCTGGAGAATGAAGAAGTCCGTGACTTTTATGTAGTTTAATTCTCTTTCGATATATAATTTTCTATAAAAATAATAAGTTTCGGTATATATCACGTAGGCCTATCAATTTTAACTTGAACAAGTAAAATATGTACGGTGCTTGTAGTACTTCACCCAAATAACGATAGTATAATGAGCGAATAAGTTCAGTACCAGATTGGTTGTAACAACACGTTTTTTCCCGTATAAACTTGTTATTATTAATTATAACAATACGTCATATTAGCAAGTTTTTATGAATGTTAAATTAAGTGTTGTTTTTTGTCAAACAAGAATTTATCAAGGTTTTTTATTGTGTTCTTTTGTTCATCCTTTGCTCGTGATACCAGCTGTAAATTTATTTTCTTACCACTGTATCGAAAACGAAGTTCCTCTTGAAGGATAGGTAATAAAGATGGAAGAGGGAGACTGGGGCCGGGGGAGCAGATGCTTCAGAGGGGTCCGAGTGGTACGAGTGTCCGAATGGAAATTTCAAAATCGCAATTACTCCTGAAACTCTGTATTTAAAAAATCATCCATAAGGGTTTATGACTATGACTTATAAAGTGCATGCTGTGTAAGTTTGCTGTAACTGCGAACGCCTATGTCACTGCGCATATCTGTTACTGACTCACACGACATAAGTTAACAAGAATGCATTTAACAGCTCTTTTGTTTTATGCTGTGGGAAATTATGTGAGTATGAAATTTGCTAAAACTGTTTCCTTTGATTGTATTCCCAATTCTAACTACAGTTTGTTTGTTTATTTCGATAGCCATAGGAAATAATCCGTGTGATAAAGTTACTAAAACTGTTTCTTTTGATTGTATTCCCAATTCTAACTACAGTTTGTTTGTTTATTTTGATAGCCATAGGAAATAATCCGTGTATTAAATTTACCAAAACTGTTTCTTTTGATAGTATTCTCAATTCTAACTACAATTTGTTTGTTTATTTTGATAACCATAGCTATGTTGACTGTTTGTTATATAAGAGTGTGTTCCAACTAACGTTTCAGAATTACTGTGAATTTGCTGAAGTGTAGTTGCAATTTTCGATTGATGAAATAAAAGCAGATGTTGATACAAAGTCTCCAACGTGGATATAAGAACCAGAAAGTATATTGTACAGTTCACGAATAAACGCGAACCAAATCATTAATTCAATCCTCGTCAGCTGAGGTGAGACAATAAAATTGGTTTATCTATTCATTAGGTGAGTTTATTTCCAGATTATCAAAAACTTCAATAGTTCCTACTGTTTGTATTTTTTGCAATCAATTTCACCGGCAACGGCAACGCAATTCACCAGAATTCTTTTGAACAAGTGCAAATCTTTAGAACTTGACAACAGATACTTTTAATATACACCTTGTATTTGATGTTTAAACTTGTTATGCATAAAATTCTATCTGGTTTCATCATCAGTTGTCTTGTTACCAGTTTCCTCTATGATATTAGAAACATTTAGCCAGAATTGCGCTTTAATGTAACTAGTTTGACTAGGGCTAGCTCCCGTTGAAACCAGATTGTTTAAACCAAATAACTTTTTTATCTGGTTACATCATGTAACCAGTTGTCTTCCAGCCTGTTTTGTCAATGTAACCAGATGCATATAACCCGAATTGCGTTTCTATAAGAAAAGCTTCATTGGGGCTTAGTTCGGGTGTGACCAAATTTCTAAACTGATTTCTCTAACCTGGTTTTTCATTTATTTTACGTAGTTTGATGCGCGTAGCGAGATTGCTTATATCTGGTTACATCTTAAACTTGTTTCACAAAATTAGGGTAAAACTATTGCCAGAGTTAGGTCAAAATTTTAGAATCTTCTTTTTGGCAGCATCTCTCGTGATAAGGGACGAGGGGGGTGCCGCATTCCATAAAGGGAAGGTCTGCTTGTAGTTTGCTGCATTCGCAGCCCGGGGGGGGGGGGGGTCCAGTCCGTTTGATTTTATGTTTAAACTTGTTATGCATAAAATTCTATCTGGTTTCATCATGAAACCAGTTGTCTTGTAACCAGTTTCCTCTATCATATTAGAAACATTTAGCCAGAATTGCGCTTTAATGTAACTAGTTTGACTAGGGCTAGCTCCCGTTGAAACCAGATTGTTTAAACCAAATAACTTTTTTATCTGGTTACATCATTGACCAGTTGTCTTCCAGCCTGTTTTGTCGATGTAACCAGATGCATGCAACCAGAATTGAGTTTTATGAAAGAGTGTCAATAATATTAAACGAGTTTCAATAAGGCTAGTTCCCGTTGAAAGCAGATCGTTTAAACCAGATGGTTTTTCTATCTGGTTACATCATGTAACCAGTTGTCTTCCAGCCGGTTTTTTCGATGTAACCAGATGCATGCAACCAGAATTGATATTTATGAAAGAGTTTCAATAATATAAAACGAGTTTCAATAAGGCTAGTTCCCGTTGAAAGCAGCGCGTTTTAACCAGATGACTTTTTTATCTGGTTACATAATGTAACCAGTTGTCTTCCAGCTTGTTTTGTCAATGTAACCAGATGCATATAACAAGAATTGCGTTTTATGAAAGAGTGTCAGTAATATTAAACGAGTTTCAATAAGGCTAGTTCCCGTTGAAAGCAGATCGTTTAAACCAGATGGTTTTTCTATCTGGTTACATCATGTAACCAGTTGTCTTCCAGCCGGTTTTTTCGATGTAACCAGATGCATGCTACCAGAATTGATATTTATGAAAGAGTTTCAATAATATAAAACGAGTTTCAATAAGGCTAGTCCCCGTTGAAAGCAGCGCGTTTTAACCAGATGACTTTTTTATCTGGTTACATCATGTAACCAGTTGTCTTCCAGCTTGTTTTGTCAATGTAACCAGATGCATATAACTAGAATTGCGTTTTTATAAGAAAAGCTTCATTGGGGCTTGGTTCGGGTGTGACCAAATTTCTAAACCGAATTTCTCTAACCTGGTTTTCCATTTATTTCACGTATTTTGATGGGCGTAGTGAGATCGCGGGGCGATAGAGTAGAAAAAAGTATTTGTAGCAAAACATCATAATTTCCTTTTATTGAATCAGCATATTTTCCTTGTAGGATCAAGCAATTGTCCCTCGTTAAAGAACGAAATGGATTCAAATTTTCATGGCAAGTTGTTTCCTTATCGTTAATTATTTACAATAGAAAGGATGTTTTCTCACAGATTGATGGTCGAAACATATACTTTTGCAACAAGACTTTTTCAACACGATTGCATTTTGTTATCAGTTTTCTTGGAACCAGTTTCCTTTTTATACATGTAACCAGAATATTTTTATTTAGAACCTACCAAAATTCTGGACAGAGATCTGTTTGAAATTGATGGAAATCAATACGTGGCACTGGCGGACGTTAAAACAGATTTCCAGCACATGACTGGATCAGCCTTCAAAACCATGCTCCACCGAATGGGTATAAGGGCTAGATTAGCCCAAGGGACGATATGTGCAAAGCTGCAGTCACGTTTTGGAAAACAGAAAGGGGGACACTGGCTGATAGATATGGGAGATTTTCAAAAACTTAACAGCAAACACAAACAGCAAATCTTCAAACAGCTCCAAAGCACCACAACGATTGAAGCAAACGATAAAATTTCAACGAATGAAATGTGCGGGGAGGCCACAAACTCCATGACTGATGTGGAATCTTTCGAAGATGTTAGAATGGAAGACTACAGCGTTAATTACCGAGATCCACACAATAGTACACATGAAGCTGTTAATAATGAGTTTCCGAAAATTGCTGAATTCTACAGCAAGGTAATCAATCCAGAACGGCCCACTGGAAAAATTGCAGAGGCAACAGTGAAAAAGATCATTGGTAAAGCAAAAGAATACTTTATTTTTGTTGCAGAGACAGAAACACGGAGTCCAAACATTGAAGATTGCCTTAACACGAAAAAAGTGGATGCTTTCGTGCAAACGCGATTGGCCAAACCCTTAAGCTACGGCACGGTGGCAGGCTATGTACAATCGATTTTATATATTGCCAAATATGTGAAGAGAAATAGCGGAAACCTTATGGAAATAAAAGAGATTGTGCAGCTGAAAAGAATACAGTCTCAGCTGCAGGTAAGCATTTAATTTGAAGTCATCTACTTCAGAGTTTATATCTACGTTTCAAGTGAACTAAGAACGGCCAAAGTGACCAAGATTGCCAAATTATCGTCGTCCAATAGCGAATTTGATATAAAATATGCTTTGAAAAGATTACAGCGTTGGTTGTGCTGTCGGTTACTTCTACGCTTTACGCACTTTGTATGCATTTTCCTTCTTGATGGTGTTGTTTTCTTTTGCTGATTGCATTCACTTTTCTTTTAACAGAGAGAGTACGAAAAGGAGAGAAGGAGAAAAAATACAAATACGGACAGAAAAAAAAACTATTACTGGGGACAAGCAATGGAACTATTAAAGAAAATGAAATATGAATTGGAAACATTTTGTGGCACGAGAATAGATAAGGCAAGATTGTATCATGATTTCTTAATTCTTTTAATGTTTGCCACTGTTAATCCGGCAAGAAACACTGACATGATAAGACTTAAAATAGTGCAAGAGAAGGATGAAGAGCGAGATAGAAATAACAACTATCTTATATTCAAAGAAGATGGCACAGTGGAATTGGAAATAAACATTTTTAAAACCTCTTCGACTTATGGGTGCAATCGGATCTCGGTTTCGAGCGTCGATTATTTAGAGCGCTATTTGCGAACATTTATAGATAAAGAAAGGAGGATACTCCTTAAAGATAAGAAACACGACTTTCTTTTCATGCGTAAAAGTGGAGAGCCATTTGAAAGTTCCGAATCATTTACAGTTTATCTCTCCAAGTCATTCTCACAACATTCGGATGATCAATTGCATGTAACTACAGGAACCCTTCGTAAAAGTTTAGTTAACTGGGTTCTGTCTGAGGAAAAGGACAAAAACATAGAAGCAGCTATCGCAAGACTTATGTCACACAGTCAGAGAACTCAGAGACTAAGATACTATACCATGGAAACTGAGAACAAAATTAAAAAGGGTGTAAGACACTTGGCAGATAATACAGCTAACTGTTTAGGGATTCGTCGAAAATTGTCCTGTTGGAACTACCCCATTAGAGATCAAATTGTTGCTCTAATTACAAATGATTCGACTTTGGCTGTTCCAAACATTTTAGTAGGTAAGGTAATCGATGTGAACTACGACGAGAAAACTGTATTAATGGCCGAGATGGAAGAGACTGACGAAAGCTACACGTATAAAATGAAAATTGGCATCACCTTCAAAGAAAGTATAGAGGCTGTAGTTCACCCCATTGATTGTGTATATGATGCGGACAGTAACACTTATCATCTCCGAACACGTAAGCATGAAATATACGAGGCAGTCATGGAAGGGATGCGACAACAAATGGATGAAAGTTCATCGGAATCAGACAATGACTTTATTTAAATTTTGTAACATCATTACACATTATACTATTATTTGCGAACATTTGTGACACCTTCATAGATTAATTAGAGGTTGTAGTTCTCTCCATTGATTGTGTTACGATTTATTCCTTTTGAAGTATCAACGCTATAAAGATATTTTTTTCATGTAGCTACATAACAAAAAGTTTTCTTTAAGTTTTCAAAGTAGAAAAAGTGTCTACCAAAGAACAACTTTTCATTTTTGTTTCTTTACGTGTCTTCTAAATACATGCATTGATATATACAGGCCCCTTAAATTATGTGTTTTAAAGCCCTTCAAAACCAATTGCTAGCGCTAATTTAAGTTTAAAATGATGTATGAAAGTTATTTCACATTGATACTAACTCCCTGATGGCCCCTAGGTTAGGGGTATTTCCCAATACCAAAGTTAAAGATACCCACAATCAAAAGCAGAACAGAACATTTAATGAATTGAAGTGAATTGAATTGGTCATAACCCACCTAGGGAATGACCAAACTTTAGATGCAATTTACACCAAAACCATATAGAATTTCCAAGACCTCTGGTACTATGCTAGAGATGAAGTATATTTACCCATTGTATCAAAAGCTGGTAATCTTAAAAGCTAATTTACTATTTTTCCATATTTTTCGAACATTCCTTACTTCACTACTATAGAGGGGTTTTAGCGGCGCGTCCTGGTGAAACAATAGGGCCTCGGTTAAATGTATTAAGGAAGGGGTGATACTTTTCAAAATAAGTGAAAAAATCATTAAATGTTTCTGGTGTAGAAAATTACGCTGAGTTGATTGACACTCTAGATAAAGGGTCTTAAATGCACCGTTTTCGAAATAATTGGGGTTGAAGTGGGGCAAAACAATAGGGAAAACAATAGGCCAAACTAAGGAAAAATGACCACTAGCATCAAATAGAGGCTGCACCATGCTCAATATAAACAAAATGGCGCTTCAATTCCGCGCGCTAAGTTGCTTCGGAGAGTGTAAAATGGATAGGAATGATACTACTCAGATTACTTTGGTTTAGGTGAGACTCCTTTTAAGCTACATCTTGACATGATTTAAAAGGGTTCATCATTTTGTCCCGAATTGATTTCACCATTTGACATTTCTAACAGTCTTTATGTTGGGCCTAGGCCTTTATGTTGAGTTGCTTACATTGCCATGGTACAAGCTTTGAGATCTTTATCATGCTGAGACTTTTAACAAATATGAACTCTCTTTAACACAAATATGTTACAGTTTGCCCCCGAAACAGTAAATAGTCTAGCGATTTGCTTTGTTGTGATTATCTTCTATGGTTTAGTTGATTTGGTGATATTTTAACATTCAGTTGTGTTATGGCACGAAAATAAGGAACTTGTGTGGATAAGGTTCTCTGTGCACCAGGACGGGGTGCAAGGTTCTATAGAATAGGATAATGGACTCTCTGTAACAGTTTGCCCCCGAAACAGTAAATAGTCTAGCGATTTGCTTTGTTGTGATTATCTTCTATGGTTTAGTTGATTTGGTGATATTTTAACATTCAGTTGTGTTATGGCACGAAAATAAGGAACTTGTGTGGATAAGGTTCTCTGTGCACCAGGACGGGGTGCAAGGTTCTATAGAATAGGATAATGGACTCTCTGTAACAGTTTGCCCCCGAAACAGTAAATAGTCTAGCGATTTGCTTTGTTGTGATTATCTTCTATGGTTTAGTTGATTTGGTGATATTTTAACATTCAGTTGTGTTATGGCACGAAAATAAGGAACTTGTGTGGATAAGGTTCTCTGTGCACCAGGACGGGGTGCAAGGTTCTATAGAATAGGATAATGGACTCTCTGTAACAGTTTGCCCCCGAAACAGTAAATAGTCTAGCGATTTGCTTTGTTGTGATTATCTTCTATGGTTTAGTTGATTTGGTGATATTTTAACATTCAGTTGTGTTATGGCACGAAAATAAGGAACTTGTGTGGATAAGGTTCTCTGTGCACCAGGACGGGGTGCAAGGTTCTATAGAATAGGATAATGGACTCTCTGTAACAGTTTGCCCCCGAAACAGTAAATAGTCTAGCGATTTGCTTTGTTGTGATTATCTTCTATGGTTTAGTTGATTTGGTGATATTTTAACATTCAGTTGTGTTATGGCACGAAAATAAGGAACTTGTGTGGATAAGGTTCTCTGTGCACCAGGACGGGGTGCAAGGTTCTATAGAATAAGATAATGAATTCTCTGTAACAGTTTGCCCCCGAAACAGTAAATAGTCTAGCGATTTGCTTTGTTGTGATTATCTTCTATGGTTTAATTGATTTGGTGATATTTTAACATTCAGTTGTGTTATGGCACGAAAATAAGGAACTTGTGTGGATAAGGTTCTCTGTGCACCAGGGCGGGGTGCAAGGTTCTATAGAATAAGATAATGGACTCTCTGTAACAGTTTGCCCCCGAAACAGTAAATAGTCTAGCGATTTGCTTTGTTGTGATTATCTTCTATGGTTTAGTTGATTTGGTGATATTTTAACATTCAGTTGTGTTATGGCACGAAAATAAGGAACTTGTGTGGATAAGGTTCTCTGTGCACCAGGACGGGGTGCAAGGTTCTATAGAATAAGATAATGAATTCTCTGTAACAGTTTGCCCCCGAAACAGTAAATAGTCTAGCGATTTGCTTTGTTGTGATTATCTTCTATGGTTTAGTTGATTTGGTGATATTTTAACATTCAGTTGTGTTATGGCACGAAAATAAGGAACTTGTGTGGATAAGGTTCTCTGTGCACCAGGACGGGGTGCAAAGTTCTATAGAATAAAATAATGAATTCTCTGTAACAGTTTGCCCCCGAAACAGTAAATAGTCTAGCGATTTGCTTTGTTGTGATTATCTTCTATGGTTTAGTTGATTTGGTGATATTTTAACATTCAGTTGTGTTATGGCACGAAAATAAGGAACTTGTGTGGATAAGGCTCTCTGTGCACCAGGACGGGGTGCAAGGTTCTATAGAATAGGATAATGGACTCTCTGTAACAGTTTGCCCCCGGAACAGTAAATAGTCTAGCGATTTGCTTTGTTGTGATTATCTTCTATGGTTTAGTTGATTTGGTGATATTTTAACATTCAGTTGTGTTATGGCACGAAAATAAGGAACTTGTGTGGATAAGGTTCTCTGTGCACCAGGACGGGGTGCAAGGTTCTATAGAATAAGATAATGAATTCTCTGTAACAGTTTGCCCCCGAAACAGTAAATAGTCTAGCGATTTGCTTTGTTGTGATTATCTTCTATGGTTTAGTTGATTTGGTGATATTTTAACATTCAGTTGTGTTATGGCACGAAAATAAGGAACTTGTGTGGATAAGGTTCTCTGTGCACCAGGACGGGGTGCAAGGTTCTATAGAATAAGATAATGAATTCTCTGTAACAGTTTGCCCCCGAAACAGTAAATAGTCTAGCGATTTGCTTTGTTGTGATTATCTTCTATGGTTTAGTTGATTTGGTGATATTTTAACATTCAGTTGTGTTATGGCACGAAAATAAGGAACTTGTGTGGATAAGGTTCTCTGTGCACCAGGACGGGGTGCAAGGTTCTATAGAATAGGATAATGGACTCTCTGTAACAGTTTGCCCCCGAAACAGTAAATAGTCTAGCGATTTGCTTTGTTGTGATTATCTTCTATGGTTTAGTTGATTTGGTGATATTTTAACATTCAGTTGTGTTATGGCACGAAAATAAGGAACTTGTGTGGATAAGGTTCTCTGTGCACCAGGACGGGGTGCAAGGTTCTATAGAATAGGATAATGGACTCTCTGTAACAGTTTGCCCCCGAAACAGTAAATAGTCTAGCGATTTGCTTTGTTGTGATTATCTTCTATGGTTTAGTTGATTTGGTGATATTTTAACATTCAGTTGTGTTATGGCACGAAAATAAGGAACTTGTGTGGATAAGGTTCTCTGTGCACCAGGACGGGGTGCAAGGTTCTATAGAATAAGATAATGGACTCTCTGTAACAGTTTGCCCCCGAAACAGTAAATAGTCTAGCGATTTGCTTTGTTGTGATTATCTTCTATGGTTTAGTTGATTTGGTGATATTTTAACATTCAGTTGTGTTATGGCACGAAAATAAGGAACTTGTGTGGATAAGGTTCTCTGTGCACCAGGACGGGGTGCAAGGTTCTATAGAATAGGATAATGGACTCTCTGTAACAGTTTGCCCCCGAAACAGTAAATAGTCTAGCGATTTGCTTTGTTGTGATTATCTTCTATGGTTTAGTTGATTTGGTGATATTTTAACATTCAGTTGTGTTATGGCACGAAAATAAGGAACTTGTGTGGATAAGGTTCTCTGTGCACCAGGACGGGGTGCAAGGTTCTATAGAATAGGATAATGGACTCTCTGTAACAGTTTGCCCCCGAAACAGTAAATAGTCTAGCGATTTGCTTTGTTTTGATTATCTTCTATGGTTTAGTTGATTTGGTGATATTTTAACATTCAGTTGTGTTATGGCACGAAAATAAGGAACTTGTGTGGATAAGGTTCTCTGTGCACCAGGACGGGGTGCAAGGTTCTATAGAATAAGATAATGAATTCTCTGTAACAGTTTGCCCCCGAAACAGTAAATAGTCTAGCGATTTGCTTTGTTGTGATTATCTTCTATGGTTAAGTTGATTTGGTGATATTTTAACATTCAGTTGTGTTATGGCACGAAAATAAGGAACTTGTGTGGATAAGGTTCTCTGTGCACCAGGACGGGGTGCAAAGTTCTATAGAATAAAATAATGAATTCTCTGTAACAGTTTGCCCCCGAAACAGTAAATAGTCTAGCGATTTGCTTTGTTGTGATTATCTTCTATGGTTTAGTTGATTTGGTGATATTTTAACATTCAGTTGTGTTATGGCACGAAAATAAGGAACTTGTGTGGATAAGGCTCTCTGTGCACCAGGACGGGGTGCAAGGTTCTATAGAATAGGATAATGGACTCTCTGTAACAGTTTGCCCCCGGAACAGTAAATAGTCTAGCGATTTGCTTTGTTGTGATTATCTTCTATGGTTTAGTTGATTTGGTGATATTTTAACATTCAGTTGTGTTATGGCACGAAAATAAGGAACTTGTGTGGATAAGGTTCTCTGTGCACCAGGACGGGGTGCAAGGTTCTATAGAATAAGATAATGAATTCTCTGTAACAGTTTGCCCCCGAAACAGTAAATAGTCTAGCGATTTGCTTTGTTGTGATTATCTTCTATGGTTTAGTTGATTTGGTGATATTTTAACATTCAGTTGTGTTATGGCACGAAAATAAGGAACTTGTGTGGATAAGGTTCTCTGTGCACCAGGACGGGGTGCAAGGTTCTATAGAATAAGATAATGAATTCTCTGTAACAGTTTGCCCCCGAAACAGTAAATAGTCTAGCGATTTGCTTTGTTGTGATTATCTTCTATGGTTTAGTTGATTTGGTGATATTTTAACATTCAGTTGTGTTATGGCACGAAAATAAGGAACTTGTGTGGATAAGGTTCTCTGTGCACCAGGACGGGGTGCAAGGTTCTATAGAATAGGATAATGGACTCTCTGTAACAGTTTGCCCCCGAAACAGTAAATAGTCTAGCGATTTGCTTTGTTGTGATTATCTTCTATGGTTTAGTTGATTTGGTGATATTTTAACATTCAGTTGTGTTATGGCACGAAAATAAGGAACTTGTGTGGATAAGGTTCTCTGTGCACCAGGACGGGGTGCAAGGTTCTATAGAATAGGATAATGGACTCTCTGTAACAGTTTGCCCCCGAAACAGTAAATAGTCTAGCGATTTGCTTTGTTGTGATTATCTTCTATGGTTTAGTTGATTTGGTGATATTTTAACATTCAGTTGTGTTATGGCACGAAAATAAGGAACTTGTGTGGATAAGGTTCTCTGTGCACCAGGACGGGGTGCAAGGTTCTATAGAATAGGATAATGGACTCTCTGTAACAGTTTGCCCCCGAAACAGTAAATAGTCTAGCGATTTGCTTTGTTGTGATTATCTTCTATGGTTTAGTTGATTTGGTGATATTTTAACATTCAGTTGTGTTATGGCACGAAAATAAGGAACTTGTGTGGATAAGGTTCTCTGTGCACCAGGACGGGGTGCAAGGTTCTATAGAATAGGATAATGGACTCTCTGTAACAGTTTGCCCCCGAAACAGTAAATAGTCTAGCGATTTGCTTTGTTGTGATTATCTTCTATGGTTTAGTTGATTTGGTGATATTTTAACATTCAGTTGTGTTATGGCACGAAAATAAGGAACTTGTGTGGATAAGGTTCTCTGTGCACCAGGACGGGGTGCAAGGTTCTATAGAATAAGATAATGAATTCTCTGTAACAGTTTGCCCCCGAAACAGTAAATAGTCTAGCGATTTGCTTTGTTGTGATTATCTTCTATGGTTTAATTGATTTGGTGATATTTTAACATTCAGTTGTGTTATGGCACGAAAATAAGGAACTTGTGTGGATAAGGTTCTCTGTGCACCAGGGCGGGGTGCAAGGTTCTATAGAATAAGATAATGGACTCTCTGTAACAGTTTGCCCCCGAAACAGTAAATAGTCTAGCGATTTGCTTTGTTGTGATTATCTTCTATGGTTTAGTTGATTTGGTGATATTTTAACATTCAGTTGTGTTATGGCACGAAAATAAGGAACTTGTGTGGATAAGGTTCTCTGTGCACCAGGACGGGGTGCAAGGTTCTATAGAATAAGATAATGAATTCTCTGTAACAGTTTGCCCCCGAAACAGTAAATAGTCTAGCGATTTGCTTTGTTGTGATTATCTTCTATGGTTTAGTTGATTTGGTGATATTTTAACATTCAGTTGTGTTATGGCACGAAAATAAGGAACTTGTGTGGATAAGGTTCTCTGTGCACCAGGACGGGGTGCAAAGTTCTATAGAATAAAATAATGAATTCTCTGTAACAGTTTGCCCCCGAAACAGTAAATAGTCTAGCGATTTGCTTTGTTGTGATTATCTTCTATGGTTTAGTTGATTTGGTGATATTTTAACATTCAGTTGTGTTATGGCACGAAAATAAGGAACTTGTGTGGATAAGGCTCTCTGTGCACCAGGACGGGGTGCAAGGTTCTATAGAATAGGATAATGGACTCTCTGTAACAGTTTGCCCCCGGAACAGTAAATAGTCTAGCGATTTGCTTTGTTGTGATTATCTTCTATGGTTTAGTTGATTTGGTGATATTTTAACATTCAGTTGTGTTATGGCACGAAAATAAGGAACTTGTGTGGATAAGGTTCTCTGTGCACCAGGACGGGGTGCAAGGTTCTATAGAATAAGATAATGAATTCTCTGTAACAGTTTGCCCCCGAAACAGTAAATAGTCTAGCGATTTGCTTTGTTGTGATTATCTTCTATGGTTTAGTTGATTTGGTGATATTTTAACATTCAGTTGTGTTATGGCACGAAAATAAGGAACTTGTGTGGATAAGGTTCTCTGTGCACCAGGACGGGGTGCAAGGTTCTATAGAATAAGATAATGAATTCTCTGTAACAGTTTGCCCCCGAAACAGTAAATAGTCTAGCGATTTGCTTTGTTGTGATTATCTTCTATGGTTTAGTTGATTTGGTGATATTTTAACATTCAGTTGTGTTATGGCACGAAAATAAGGAACTTGTGTGGATAAGGTTCTCTGTGCACCAGGACGGGGTGCAAGGTTCTATAGAATAGGATAATGGACTCTCTGTAACAGTTTGCCCCCGAAACAGTAAATAGTCTAGCGATTTGCTTTGTTGTGATTATCTTCTATGGTTTAGTTGATTTGGTGATATTTTAACATTCAGTTGTGTTATGGCACGAAAATAAGGAACTTGTGTGGATAAGGTTCTCTGTGCACCAGGACGGGGTGCAAGGTTCTATAGAATAGGATAATGGACTCTCTGTAACAGTTTGCCCCCGAAACAGTAAATAGTCTAGCGATTTGCTTTGTTGTGATTATCTTCTATGGTTTAGTTGATTTGGTGATATTTTAACATTCAGTTGTGTTATGGCACGAAAATAAGGAACTTGTGTGGATAAGGTTCTCTGTGCACCAGGACGGGGTGCAAGGTTCTATAGAATAAGATAATGGACTCTCTGTAACAGTTTGCCCCCGAAACAGTAAATAGTCTAGCGATTTGCTTTGTTGTGATTATCTTCTATGGTTTAGTTGATTTGGTGATATTTTAACATTCAGTTGTGTTATGGCACGAAAATAAGGAACTTGTGTGGATAAGGTTCTCTGTGCACCAGGACGGGGTGCAAGGTTCTATAGAATAGGATAATGGACTCTCTGTAACAGTTTGCCCCCGAAACAGTAAATAGTCTAGCGATTTGCTTTGTTGTGATTATCTTCTATGGTTTAGTTGATTTGGTGATATTTTAACATTCAGTTGTGTTATGGCACGAAAATAAGGAACTTGTGTGGATAAGGTTCTCTGTGCACCAGGACGGGGTGCAAGGTTCTATAGAATAGGATAATGGACTCTCTGTAACAGTTTGCCCCCGAAACAGTAAATAGTCTAGCGATTTGCTTTGTTTTGATTATCTTCTATGGTTTAGTTGATTTGGTGATATTTTAACATTCAGTTGTGTTATGGCACGAAAATAAGGAACTTGTGTGGATAAGGTTCTCTGTGCACCAGGACGGGGTGCAAGGTTCTATAGAATAAGATAATGAATTCTCTGTAACAGTTTGCCCCCGAAACAGTAAATAGTCTAGCGATTTGCTTTGTTGTGATTATCTTCTATGGTTTAGTTGATTTGGTGATATTTTAACATTCAGTTGTGTTATGGCACGAAAATAAGGAACTTGTGTGGATAAGGTTCTCTGTGCACCAGGACGGGGTGCAAAGTTCTATAGAATAAAATAATGAATTCTCTGTAACAGTTTGCCCCCGAAACAGTAAATAGTCTAGCGATTTGCTTTGTTGTGATTATCTTCTATGGTTTAGTTGATTTGGTGATATTTTAACATTCAGTTGTGTTATGGCACGAAAATAAGGAACTTGTGTGGATAAGGCTCTCTGTGCACCAGGACGGGGTGCAAGGTTCTATAGAATAGGATAATGGACTCTCTGTAACAGTTTGCCCCCGGAACAGTAAATAGTCTAGCGATTTGCTTTGTTGTGATTATCTTCTATGGTTTAGTTGATTTGGTGATATTTTAACATTCAGTTGTGTTATGGCACGAAAATAAGGAACTTGTGTGGATAAGGTTCTCTGTGCACCAGGACGGGGTGCAAGGTTCTATAGAATAAGATAATGAATTCTCTGTAACAGTTTGCCCCCGAAACAGTAAATAGTCTAGCGATTTGCTTTGTTGTGATTATCTTCTATGGTTTAGTTGATTTGGTGATATTTTAACATTCAGTTGTGTTATGGCACGAAAATAAGGAACTTGTGTGGATAAGGTTCTCTGTGCACCAGGACGGGGTGCAAGGTTCTATAGAATAAGATAATGAATTCTCTGTAACAGTTTGCCCCCGAAACAGTAAATAGTCTAGCGATTTGCTTTGTTGTGATTATCTTCTATGGTTTAGTTGATTTGG
The DNA here is from genome assembly GCF_057945365.1 of Rhopilema esculentum. Classification (NCBI taxonomy): domain Eukaryota; kingdom Metazoa; phylum Cnidaria; class Scyphozoa; order Rhizostomeae; family Rhizostomatidae; genus Rhopilema; species Rhopilema esculentum. The sequence goes on from NC_142820.1 coordinate 14,619,854, forward strand.
TGATATTTTAACATTCAGTTGTGTTATGGCACGAAAATAAGGAACTTGTGTGGATAAGGTTCTCTGTGCACCAGGACGGGGTGCAAGGTTCTATAGAATAGGATAATGGACTCTCTGTAACAGTTTGCCCCCGAAACAGTAAATAGTCTAGCGATTTGCTTTGTTGTGATTATCTTCTATGGTTTAGTTGATTTGGTGATATTTTAACATTCAGTTGTGTTATGGCACGAAAATAAGGAACTTGTGTGGATAAGGTTCTCTGTGCACCAGGACGGGGTGCAAGGTTCTATAGAATAGGATAATGGACTCTCTGTAACAGTTTGCCCCCGAAACAGTAAATAGTCTAGCGATTTGCTTTGTTGTGATTATCTTCTATGGTTTAGTTGATTTGGTGATATTTTAACATTCAGTTGTGTTATGGCACGAAAATAAGGAACTTGTGTGGATAAGGTTCTCTGTGCACCAGGACGGGGTGCAAGGTTCTATAGAATAGGATAATGGACTCTCTGTAACAGTTTGCCCCCGAAACAGTAAATAGTCTAGCGATTTGCTTTGTTGTGATTATCTTCTATGGTTTAGTTGATTTGGTGATATTTTAACATTCAGTTGTGTTATGGCACGAAAATAAGGAACTTGTGTGGATAAGGTTCTCTGTGCACCAGGACGGGGTGCAAGGTTCTATAGAATAAGATAATGGACTCTCTGTAACAGTTTGCCCCCGAAACAGTAAATAGTCTAGCGATTTGCTTTGTTGTGATTATCTTCTATGGTTTAGTTGATTTGGTGATATTTTAACATTCAGTTGTGTTATGGCACGAAAATAAGGAACTTGTGTGGATAAGGTTCTCTGTGCACCAGGACGGGGTGCAAGGTTCTATAGAATAGGATAATGGACTCTCTGTAACAGTTTGCCCCCGAAACAGTAAATAGTCTAGCGATTTGCTTTGTTGTGATTATCTTCTATGGTTTAGTTGATTTGGTGATATTTTAACATTCAGTTGTGTTATGGCACGAAAATAAGGAACTTGTGTGGATAAGGTTCTCTGTGCACCAGGACGGGGTGCAAGGTTCTATAGAATAGGATAATGGACTCTCTGTAACAGTTTGCCCCCGAAACAGTAAATAGTCTAGCGATTTGCTTTGTTGTGATTATCTTCTATGGTTTAGTTGATTTGGTGATATTTTAACATTCAGTTGTGTTATGGCACGAAAATAAGGAACTTGTGTGGATAAGGTTCTCTGTGCACCAGGACGGGGTGCAAGGTTCTATAGAATAAGATAATGAATTCTCTGTAACAGTTTGCCCCCGAAACAGTAAATAGTCTAGCGATTTGCTTTGTTGTGATTATCTTCTATGGTTTAGTTGATTTGGTGATATTTTAACATTCAGTTGTGTTATGGCACGAAAATAAGGAACTTGTGTGGATAAGGTTCTCTGTGCACCAGGACGGGGTGCAAAGTTCTATAGAATAAAATAATGAATTCTCTGTAACAGTTTGCCCCCGAAACAGTAAATAGTCTAGCGATTTGCTTTGTTGTGATTATCTTCTATGGTTTAGTTGATTTGGTGATATTTTAACATTCAGTTGTGTTATGGCACGAAAATAAGGAACTTGTGTGGATAAGGCTCTCTGTGCACCAGGACGGGGTGCAAGGTTCTATAGAATAGGATAATGGACTCTCTGTAACAGTTTGCCCCCGGAACAGTAAATAGTCTAGCGATTTGCTTTGTTGTGATTATCTTCTATGGTTTAGTTGATTTGGTGATATTTTAACATTCAGTTGTGTTATGGCACGAAAATAAGGAACTTGTGTGGATAAGGTTCTCTGTGCACCAGGACGGGGTGCAAGGTTCTATAGAATAAGATAATGAATTCTCTGTAACAGTTTGCCCCCGAAACAGTAAATAGTCTAGCGATTTGCTTTGTTGTGATTATCTTCTATGGTTTAGTTGATTTGGTGATATTTTAACATTCAGTTGTGTTATGGCACGAAAATAAGGAACTTGTGTGGATAAGGTTCTCTGTGCACCAGGACGGGGTGCAAGGTTCTATAGAATAAGATAATGAATTCTCTGTAACAGTTTGCCCCCGAAACAGTAAATAGTCTAGCGATTTGCTTTGTTGTGATTATCTTCTATGGTTTAGTTGATTTGGTGATATTTTAACATTCAGTTGTGTTATGGCACGAAAATAAGGAACTTGTGTGGATAAGGTTCTCTGTGCACCAGGACGGGGTGCAAGGTTCTATAGAATAGGATAATGGACTCTCTGTAACAGTTTGCCCCCGAAACAGTAAATAGTCTAGCGATTTGCTTTGTTGTGATTATCTTCTATGGTTTAGTTGATTTGGTGATATTTTAACATTCAGTTGTGTTATGGCACGAAAATAAGGAACTTGTGTGGATAAGGTTCTCTGTGCACCAGGACGGGGTGCAAGGTTCTATAGAATAGGATAATGGACTCTCTGTAACAGTTTGCCCCCGAAACAGTAAATAGTCTAGCGATTTGCTTTGTTGTGATTATCTTCTATGGTTTAGTTGATTTGGTGATATTTTAACATTCAGTTGTGTTATGGCACGAAAATAAGGAACTTGTGTGGATAAGGTTCTCTGTGCACCAGGACGGGGTGCAAGGTTCTATAGAATAAGATAATGAATTCTCTGTAACAGTTTGCCCCCGAAACAGTAAATAGTCTAGCGATTTGCTTTGTTGTGATTATCTTCTATGGTTTAGTTGATTTGGTGATATTTTAACATTCAGTTGTGTTATGGCACGAAAATAAGGAACTTGTGTGGATAAGGTTCTCTGTGCACCAGGACGGGGTGCAAGGTTCTATAGAATAAGATAATGAATTCTCTGTAACAGTTTGCCCCCGAAACAGTAAATAGTCTAGCGATTTGCTTTGTTGTGATTATCTTCTATGGTTTAGTTGATTTGGTGATATTTTAACATTCAGTTGTGTTATGGCACGAAAATAAGGAACTTGTGTGGATAAGGTTCTCTGTGCACCAGGACGGGGTGCAAGGTTCTATAGAATAGGATAATGGACTCTCTGTAACAGTTTGCCCCCGAAACAGTAAATAGTCTAGCGATTTGCTTTGTTGTGATTATCTTCTATGGTTTAGTTGATTTGGTGATATTTTAACATTCAGTTGTGTTATGGCACGAAAATAAGGAACTTGTGTGGATAAGGTTCTCTGTGCAACAGGACGGAGTGCAAGGTTCTATAGAATAGGATAATGGACTCTCTGTAACAGTTTGCCCCCGAAACAGTAAATAGTCTAGCGATTTGCTTTGTTGTGATTATCTTCTATGGTTTAGTTGATTTGGTGATATTTTAACATTCAGTTGTGTTATGGCACGAAAATAAGGAACTTGTGTGGATAAGGTTCTCTGTGCACCAGGACGGGGTGCAAGGTTCTATAGAATAAGATAATGAATTCTCTGTAACAGTTTGCCCCCGAAACAGTAAATAGTCTAGCGATTTGCTTTGTTGTGATTATCTTCTATGGTTTAGTTGATTTGGTGATATTTTAACATTCAGTTGTGTTATGGCACGAAAATAAGGAACTTGTGTGGATAAGGTTCTCTGTGCACCAGGACGGGGTGCAAAGTTCTATAGAATAAAATAATGAATTCTCTGTAACAGTTTGCCCCCGAAACAGTAAATAGTCTAGCGATTTGCTTTGTTGTGATTATCTTCTATGGTTTAGTTGATTTGGTGATATTTTAACATTCAGTTGTGTTATGGCACGAAAATAAGGAACTTGTGTGGATAAGGCTCTCTGTGCACCAGGACGGGGTGCAAGGTTCTATAGAATAGGATAATGGACTCTCTGTAACAGTTTGCCCCCGGAACAGTAAATAGTCTAGCGATTTGCTTTGTTGTGATTATCTTCTATGGTTTAGTTGATTTGGTGATATTTTAACATTCAGTTGTGTTATGGCACGAAAATAAGGAACTTGTGTGGATAAGGTTCTCTGTGCACCAGGACGGGGTGCAAGGTTCTATAGAATAAGATAATGAATTCTCTGTAACAGTTTGCCCCCGAAACAGTAAATAGTCTAGCGATTTGCTTTGTTGTGATTATCTTCTATGGTTTAGTTGATTTGGTGATATTTTAACATTCAGTTGTGTTATGGCACGAAAATAAGGAACTTGTGTGGATAAGGTTCTCTGTGCACCAGGACGGGGTGCAAGGTTCTATAGAATAGGATAATGGACTCTCTGTAACAGTTTGCCCCCGAAACAGTAAATAGTCTAGCGATTTGCTTTGTTGTGATTATCTTCTATGGTTTAGTTGATTTGGTGATATTTTAACATTCAGTTGTGTTATGGCACGAAAATAAGGAACTTGTGTGGATAAGGTTCTCTGTGCACCAGGACGGGGTGCAAGGTTCTATAGAATAGGATAATGGACTCTCTGTAACAGTTTGCCCCCGAAACAGTAAATAGTCTAGCGATTTGCTTTGTTTTGATTATCTTCTATGGTTTAGTTGATTTGGTGATATTTTAACATTCAGTTGTGTTATGGCACGAAAATAAGGAACTTGTGTGGATAAGGTTCTCTGTGCACCAGGACGGGGTGCAAGGTTCTATAGAATAAGATAATGAATTCTCTGTAACAGTTTGCCCCCGAAACAGTAAATAGTCTAGCGATTTGCTTTGTTGTGATTATCTTCTATGGTTTAGTTGATTTGGTGATATTTTAACATTCAGTTGTGTTATGGCACGAAAATAAGGAACTTGTGTGGATAAGGTTCTCTGTGCACCAGGACGGGGTGCAAAGTTCTATAGAATAAAATAATGAATTCTCTGTAACAGTTTGCCCCCGAAACAGTAAATAGTCTAGCGATTTGCTTTGTTGTGATTATCTTCTATGGTTTAGTTGATTTGGTGATATTTTAACATTCAGTTGTGTTATGGCACGAAAATAAGGAACTTGTGTGGATAAGGCTCTCTGTGCACCAGGACGGGGTGCAAGGTTCTATAGAATAGGATAATGGACTCTCTGTAACAGTTTGCCCCCGGAACAGTAAATAGTCTAGCGATTTGCTTTGTTGTGATTATCTTCTATGGTTTAGTTGATTTGGTGATATTTTAACATTCAGTTGTGTTATGGCACGAAAATAAGGAACTTGTGTGGATAAGGTTCTCTGTGCACCAGGACGGGGTGCAAGGTTCTATAGAATAAGATAATGAATTCTCTGTAACAGTTTGCCCCCGAAACAGTAAATAGTCTAGCGATTTGCTTTGTTGTGATTATCTTCTATGGTTTAGTTGATTTGGTGATATTTTAACATTCAGTTGTGTTATGGCACGAAAATAAGGAACTTGTGTGGATAAGGTTCTCTGTGCACCAGGACGGGGTGCAAGGTTCTATAGAATAAGATAATGAATTCTCTGTAACAGTTTGCCCCCGAAACAGTAAATAGTCTAGCGATTTGCTTTGTTGTGATTATCTTCTATGGTTTAGTTGATTTGGTGATATTTTAACATTCAGTTGTGTTATGGCACGAAAATAAGGAACTTGTGTGGATAAGGTTCTCTGTGCACCAGGACGGGGTGCAAGGTTCTATAGAATAGGATAATGGACTCTCTGTAACAGTTTGCCCCCGAAACAGTAAATAGTCTAGCGATTTGCTTTGTTGTGATTATCTTCTATGGTTTAGTTGATTTGGTGATATTTTAACATTCAGTTGTGTTATGGCACGAAAATAAGGAACTTGTGTGGATAAGGTTCTCTGTGCACCAGGACGGGGTGCAAGGTTCTATAGAATAGGATAATGGACTCTCTGTAACAGTTTGCCCCCGAAACAGTAAATAGTCTAGCGATTTGCTTTGTTGTGATTATCTTCTATGGTTTAGTTGATTTGGTGATATTTTAACATTCAGTTGTGTTATGGCACGAAAATAAGGAACTTGTGTGGATAAGGTTCTCTGTGCACCAGGACGGGGTGCAAGGTTCTATAGAATAGGATAATGGACTCTCTGTAACAGTTTGCCCCCGAAACAGTAAATAGTCTAGCGATTTGCTTTGTTGTGATTATCTTCTATGGTTTAGTTGATTTGGTGATATTTTAACATTCAGTTGTGTTATGGCACGAAAATAAGGAACTTGTGTGGATAAGGTTCTCTGTGCACCAGGACGGGGTGCAAGGTTCTATAGAATAGGATAATGGACTCTCTGTAACAGTTTGCCCCCGAAACAGTAAATAGTCTAGCGATTTGCTTTGTTGTGATTATCTTCTATGGTTTAGTTGATTTGGTGATATTTTAACATTCAGTTGTGTTATGGCACGAAAATAAGGAACTTGTGTGGATAAGGTTCTCTGTGCACCAGGACGGGGTGCAAAGTTCTATAGAATAAAATAATGAATTCTCTGTAACAGTTTGCCCCCGAAACAGTAAATAGTCTAGCGATTTGCTTTGTTGTGATTATCTTCTATGGTTTAGTTGATTTGGTGATATTTTAACATTCAGTTGTGTTATGGCACGAAAATAAGGAACTTGTGTGGATAAGGTTCTCTGTGCACCAGGACGGGGTGCAAGGTTCTATAGAATAGGATAATGGACTCTCTGTAACAGTTTGCCCCCGAAACAGTAAATAGTCTAGCGATTTGCTTTGTTGTGATTATCTTCTATGGTTTAGTTGATTTGGTGATATTTTAACATTCAGTTGTGTTATGGCACGAAAATAAGGAACTTGTGTGGATAAGGTTCTCTGTGCACCAGGACGGGGTGCAAGGTTCTATAGAATAAGATAATGAATTCTCTGTAACAGTTTGCCCCCGAAACAGTAAATAGTCTAGCGATTTGCTTTGTTGTGATTATCTTCTATGGTTTAGTTGATTTGGTGATATTTTAACATTCAGTTGTGTTATGGCACGAAAATAAGGAACTTGTGTGGATAAGGTTCTCTGTGCACCAGGACGGGGTGCAAGGTTCTATAGAATAGGATAATGGACTCTCTGTAACAGTTTGCCCCCGAAACAGTAAATAGTCTAGCGATTTGCTTTGTTGTGATTATCTTCTATGGTTTAGTTGATTTGGTGATATTTTAACATTCAGTTGTGTTATGGCACGAAAATAAGGAACTTGTGTGGATAAGGTTCTCTGTGCACCAGGACGGGGTGCAAGGTTCTATAGAATAGGATAATGGACTCTCTGTAACAGTTTGCCCCCGAAACAGTAAATAGTCTAGCGATTTGCTTTGTTGTGATTATCTTCTATGGTTTAGTTGATTTGGTGATATTTTAACATTCAGTTGTGTTATGGCACGAAAATAAGGAACTTGTGTGGATAAGGTTCTCTGTGCAACAGGACGGAGTGCAAGGTTCTATAGAATAGGATAATGGACTCTCTGTAACAGTTTGCCCCCGAAACAGTAAATAGTCTAGCGATTTGCTTTGTTGTGATTATCTTCTATGGTTTAGTTGATTTGGTGATATTTTAACATTCAGTTGTGTTATGGCACGAAAATAAGGAACTTGTGTGGATAAGGTTCTCTGTGCACCAGGACGGGGTGCAAGGTTCTATAGAATAAGATAATGAATTCTCTGTAACAGTTTGCCCCCGAAACAGTAAATAGTCTAGCGATTTGCTTTGTTGTGATTATCTTCTATGGTTTAGTTGATTTGGTGATATTTTAACATTCAGTTGTGTTATGGCACGAAAATAAGGAACTTGTGTGGATAAGGTTCTCTGTGCACCAGGACGGGGTGCAAAGTTCTATAGAATAAAATAATGAATTCTCTGTAACAGTTTGCCCCCGAAACAGTAAATAGTCTAGCGATTTGCTTTGTTGTGATTATCTTCTATGGTTTAGTTGATTTGGTGATATTTTAACATTCAGTTGTGTTATGGCACGAAAATAAGGAACTTGTGTGGATAAGGCTCTCTGTGCACCAGGACGGGGTGCAAGGTTCTATAGAATAGGATAATGGACTCTCTGTAACAGTTTGCCCCCGGAACAGTAAATAGTCTAGCGATTTGCTTTGTTGTGATTATCTTCTATGGTTTAGTTGATTTGGTGATATTTTAACATTCAGTTGTGTTATGGCACGAAAATAAGGAACTTGTGTGGATAAGGTTCTCTGTGCACCAGGACGGGGTGCAAGGTTCTATAGAATAAGATAATGAATTCTCTGTAACAGTTTGCCCCCGAAACAGTAAATAGTCTAGCGATTTGCTTTGTTGTGATTATCTTCTATGGTTTAGTTGATTTGGTGATATTTTAACATTCAGTTGTGTTATGGCACGAAAATAAGGAACTTGTGTGGATAAGGTTCTCTGTGCACCAGGACGGGGTGCAAGGTTCTATAGAATAAGATAATGAATTCTCTGTAACAGTTTGCCCCCGAAACAGTAAATAGTCTAGCGATTTGCTTTGTTGTGATTATCTTCTATGGTTTAGTTGATTTGGTGATATTTTAACATTCAGTTGTGTTATGGCACGAAAATAAGGAACTTGTGTGGATAAGGTTCTCTGTGCACCAGGACGGGGTGCAAGGTTCTATAGAATAGGATAATGGACTCTCTGTAACAGTTTGCCCCCGAAACAGTAAATAGTCTAGCGATTTGCTTTGTTGTGATTATCTTCTATGGTTTAGTTGATTTGGTGATATTTTAACATTCAGTTGTGTTATGGCACGAAAATAAGGAACTTGTGTGGATAAGGTTCTCTGTGCACCAGGACGGGGTGCAAGGTTCTATAGAATAGGATAATGGACTCTCTGTAACAGTTTGCCCCCGAAACAGTAAATAGTCTAGCGATTTGCTTTGTTGTGATTATCTTCTATGGTTTAGTTGATTTGGTGATATTTTAACATTCAGTTGTGTTATGGCACGAAAATAAGGAACTTGTGTGGATAAGGTTCTCTGTGCACCAGGACGGGGTGCAAGGTTCTATAGAATAAGATAATGGACTCTCTGTAACAGTTTGCCCCCGAAACAGTAAATAGTCTAGCGATTTGCTTTGTTGTGATTATCTTCTATGGTTTAGTTGATTTGGTGATATTTTAACATTCAGTTGTGTTATGGCACGAAAATAAGGAACTTGTGTGGATAAGGTTCTCTGTGCACCAGGACGGGGTGCAAGGTTCTATAGAATAGGATAATGGACTCTCTGTAACAGTTTGCCCCCGAAACAGTAAATAGTCTAGCGATTTGCTTTGTTGTGATTATCTTCTATGGTTTAGTTGATTTGGTGATATTTTAACATTCAGTTGTGTTATGGCACGAAAATAAGGAACTTGTGTGGATAAGGTTCTCTGTGCACCAGGACGGGGTGCAAGGTTCTATAGAATAGGATAATGGACTCTCTGTAACAGTTTGCCCCCGAAACAGTAAATAGTCTAGCGATTTGCTTTGTTTTGATTATCTTCTATGGTTTAGTTGATTTGGTGATATTTTAACATTCAGTTGTGTTATGGCACGAAAATAAGGAACTTGTGTGGATAAGGTTCTCTGTGCACCAGGACGGGGTGCAAGGTTCTATAGAATAAGATAATGAATTCTCTGTAACAGTTTGCCCCCGAAACAGTAAATAGTCTAGCGATTTGCTTTGTTGTGATTATCTTCTATGGTTTAGTTGATTTGGTGATATTTTAACATTCAGTTGTGTTATGGCACGAAAATAAGGAACTTGTGTGGATAAGGTTCTCTGTGCACCAGGACGGGGTGCAAAGTTCTATAGAATAAAATAATGAATTCTCTGTAACAGTTTGCCCCCGAAACAGTAAATAGTCTAGCGATTTGCTTTGTTGTGATTATCTTCTATGGTTTAGTTGATTTGGTGATATTTTAACATTCAGTTGTGTTATGGCACGAAAATAAGGAACTTGTGTGGATAAGGCTCTCTGTGCACCAGGACGGGGTGCAAGGTTCTATAGAATAGGATAATGGACTCTCTGTAACAGTTTGCCCCCGGAACAGTAAATAGTCTAGCGATTTGCTTTGTTGTGATTATCTTCTATGGTTTAGTTGATTTGGTGATATTTTAACATTCAGTTGTGTTATGGCACGAAAATAAGGAACTTGTGTGGATAAGGTTCTCTGTGCACCAGGACGGGGTGCAAGGTTCTATAGAATAAGATAATGAATTCTCTGTAACAGTTTGCCCCCGAAACAGTAAATAGTCTAGCGATTTGCTTTGTTGTGATTATCTTCTATGGTTTAGTTGATTTGGTGATATTTTAACATTCAGTTGTGTTATGGCACGAAAATAAGGAACTTGTGTGGATAAGGTTCTCTGTGCACCAGGACGGGGTGCAAGGTTCTATAGAATAAGATAATGAATTCTCTGTAACAGTTTGCCCCCGAAACAGTAAATAGTCTAGCGATTTGCTTTGTTGTGATTATCTTCTATGGTTTAGTTGATTTGGTGATATTTTAACATTCAGTTGTGTTATGGCACGAAAATAAGGAACTTGTGTGGATAAGGTTCTCTGTGCACCAGGACGGGGTGCAAGGTTCTATAGAATAGGATAATGGACTCTCTGTAACAGTTTGCCCCCGAAACAGTAAATAGTCTAGCGATTTGCTTTGTTGTGATTATCTTCTATGGTTTAGTTGATTTGGTGATATTTTAACATTCAGTTGTGTTATGGCACGAAAATAAGGAACTTGTGTGGATAAGGTTCTCTGTGCACCAGGACGGGGTGCAAGGTTCTATAGAATAGGATAATGGACTCTCTGTAACAGTTTGCCCCCGAAACAGTAAATAGTCTAGCGATTTGCTTTGTTGTGATTATCTTCTATGGTTTAGTTGATTTGGTGATATTTTAACATTCAGTTGTGTTATGGCACGAAAATAAGGAACTTGTGTGGATAAGGTTCTCTGTGCACCAGGACGGGGTGCAAGGTTCTATAGAATAGGATAATGGACTCTCTGTAACAGTTTGCCCCCGAAACAGTAAATAGTCTAGCGATTTGCTTTGTTGTGATTATCTTCTATGGTTTAGTTGATTTGGTGATATTTTAACATTCAGTTGTGTTATGGCACGAAAATAAGGAACTTGTGTGGATAAGGTTCTCTGTGCACCAGGACGGGGTGCAAGGTTCTATAGAATAAGATAATGGACTCTCTGTAACAGTTTGCCCCCGAAACAGTAAATAGTCTAGCGATTTGCTTTGTTGTGATTATCTTCTATGGTTTAGTTGATTTGGTGATATTTTAACATTCAGTTGTGTTATGGCACGAAAATAAGGAACTTGTGTGGATAAGGTTCTCTGTGCACCAGGACGGGGTGCAAGGTTCTATAGAATAGGATAATGGACTCTCTGTAACAGTTTGCCCCCGAAACAGTAAATAGTCTAGCGATTTGCTTTGTTGTGATTATCTTCTATGGTTTAGTTGATTTGGTGATATTTTAACATTCAGTTGTGTTATGGCACGAAAATAAGGAACTTGTGTGGATAAGGTTCTCTGTGCACCAGGACGGGGTGCAAGGTTCTATAGAATAGGATAATGGACTCTCTGTAACAGTTTGCCCCCGAAACAGTAAATAGTCTAGCGATTTGCTTTGTTGTGATTATCTTCTATGGTTTAGTTGATTTGGTGATATTTTAACATTCAGTTGTGTTATGGCACGAAAATAAGGAACTTGTGTGGATAAGGTTCTCTGTGCACCAGGACGGGGTGCAAGGTTCTATAGAATAAGATAATGAATTCTCTGTAACAGTTTGCCCCCGAAACAGTAAATAGTCTAGCGATTTGCTTTGTTGTGATTATCTTCTATGGTTTAGTTGATTTGGTGATATTTTAACATTCAGTTGTGTTATGGCACGAAAATAAGGAACTTGTGTGGATAAGGTTCTCTGTGCACCAGGACGGGGTGCAAAGTTCTATAGAATAAAATAATGAATTCTCTGTAACAGTTTGCCCCCGAAACAGTAAATAGTCTAGCGATTTGCTTTGTTGTGATTATCTTCTATGGTTTAGTTGATTTGGTGATATTTTAACATTCAGTTGTGTTATGGCACGAAAATAAGGAACTTGTGTGGATAAGGCTCTCTGTGCACCAGGACGGGGTGCAAGGTTCTATAGAATAGGATAATGGACTCTCTGTAACAGTTTGCCCCCGGAACAGTAAATAGTCTAGCGATTTGCTTTGTTGTGATTATCTTCTATGGTTTAGTTGATTTGGTGATATTTTAACATTCAGTTGTGTTATGGCACGAAAATAAGGAACTTGTGTGGATAAGGTTCTCTGTGCACCAGGACGGGGTGCAAGGTTCTATAGAATAAGATAATGAATTCTCTGTAACAGTTTGCCCCCGAAACAGTAAATAGTCTAGCGATTTGCTTTGTTGTGATTATCTTCTATGGTTTAGTTGATTTGGTGATATTTTAACATTCAGTTGTGTTATGGCACGAAAATAAGGAACTTGTGTGGATAAGGTTCTCTGTGCACCAGGACGGGGTGCAAGGTTCTATAGAATAAGATAATGAATTCTCTGTAACAGTTTGCCCCCGAAACAGTAAATAGTCTAGCGATTTGCTTTGTTGTGATTATCTTCTATGGTTTAGTTGATTTGGTGATATTTTAACATTCAGTTGTGTTATGGCACGAAAATAAGGAACTTGTGTGGATAAGGTTCTCTGTGCACCAGGACGGGGTGCAAGGTTCTATAGAATAGGATAATGGACTCTCTGTAACAGTTTGCCCCCGAAACAGTAAATAGTCTAGCGATTTGCTTTGTTGTGATTATCTTCTATGGTTTAGTTGATTTGGTGATATTTTAACATTCAGTTGTGTTATGGCACGAAAATAAGGAACTTGTGTGGATAAGGTTCTCTGTGCACCAGGACGGGGTGCAAGGTTCTATAGAATAGGATAATGGACTCTCTGTAACAGTTTGCCCCCGAAACAGTAAATAGTCTAGCGATTTGCTTTGTTGTGATTATCTTCTATGGTTTAGTTGATTTGGTGATATTTTAACATTCAGTTGTGTTATGGCACGAAAATAAGGAACTTGTGTGGATAAGGTTCTCTGTGCACCAGGACGGGGTGCAAGGTTCTATAGAATAAGATAATGAATTCTCTGTAACAGTTTGCCCCCGAAACAGTAAATAGTCTAGCGATTTGCTTTGTTGTGATTATCTTCTATGGTTTAGTTGATTTGGTGATATTTTAACATTCAGTTGTGTTATGGCACGAAAATAAGGAACTTGTGTGGATAAGGTTCTCTGTGCACCAGGACGGGGTGCAAGGTTCTATAGAATAAGATAATGAATTCTCTGTAACAGTTTGCCCCCGAAACAGTAAATAGTCTAGCGATTTGCTTTGTTGTGATTATCTTCTATGGTTTAGTTGATTTGGTGATATTTTAACATTCAGTTGTGTTATGGCACGAAAATAAGGAACTTGTGTGGATAAGGTTCTCTGTGCACCAGGACGGGGTGCAAGGTTCTATAGAATAGGATAATGGACTCTCTGTAACAGTTTGCCCCCGAAACAGTAAATAGTCTAGCGATTTGCTTTGTTGTGATTATCTTCTATGGTTTAGTTGATTTGGTGATATTTTAACATTCAGTTGTGTTATGGCACGAAAATAAGGAACTTGTGTGGATAAGGTTCTCTGTGCAACAGGACGGAGTGCAAGGTTCTATAGAATAGGATAATGGACTCTCTGTAACAGTTTGCCCCCGAAACAGTAAATAGTCTAGCGATTTGCTTTGTTGTGATTATCTTCTATGGTTTAGTTGATTTGGTGATATTTTAACATTCAGTTGTGTTATGGCACGAAAATAAGGAACTTGTGTGGATAAGGTTCTCTGTGCACCAGGACGGGGTGCAAGGTTCTATAGAATAAGATAATGAATTCTCTGTAACAGTTTGCCCCCGAAACAGTAAATAGTCTAGCGATTTGCTTTGTTGTGATTATCTTCTATGGTTTAGTTGATTTGGTGATATTTTAACATTCAGTTGTGTTATGGCACGAAAATAAGGAACTTGTGTGGATAAGGTTCTCTGTGCACCAGGACGGGGTGCAAAGTTCTATAGAATAAAATAATGAATTCTCTGTAACAGTTTGCCCCCGAAACAGTAAATAGTCTAGCGATTTGCTTTGTTGTGATTATCTTCTATGGTTTAGTTGATTTGGTGATATTTTAACATTCAGTTGTGTTATGGCACGAAAATAAGGAACTTGTGTGGATAAGGCTCTCTGTGCACCAGGACGGGGTGCAAGGTTCTATAGAATAGGATAATGGACTCTCTGTAACAGTTTGCCCCCGGAACAGTAAATAGTCTAGCGATTTGCTTTGTTGTGATTATCTTCTATGGTTTAGTTGATTTGGTGATATTTTAACATTCAGTTGTGTTATGGCACGAAAATAAGGAACTTGTGTGGATAAGGTTCTCTGTGCACCAGGACGGGGTGCAAGGTTCTATAGAATAAGATAATGAATTCTCTGTAACAGTTTGCCCCCGAAACAGTAAATAGTCTAGCGATTTGCTTTGTTGTGATTATCTTCTATGGTTTAGTTGATTTGGTGATATTTTAACATTCAGTTGTGTTATGGCACGAAAATAAGGAACTTGTGTGGATAAGGTTCTCTGTGCACCAGGACGGGGTGCAAGGTTCTATAGAATAAGATAATGAATTCTCTGTAACAGTTTGCCCCCGAAACAGTAAATAGTCTAGCGATTTGCTTTGTTGTGATTATCTTCTATGGTTTAGTTGATTTGGTGATATTTTAACATTCAGTTGTGTTATGGCACGAAAATAAGGAACTTGTGTGGATAAGGTTCTCTGTGCACCAGGACGGGGTGCAAGGTTCTATAGAATAGGATAATGGACTCTCTGTAACAGTTTGCCCCCGAAACAGTAAATAGTCTAGCGATTTGCTTTGTTGTGATTATCTTCTATGGTTTAGTTGATTTGGTGATATTTTAACATTCAGTTGTGTTATGGCACGAAAATAAGGAACTTGTGTGGATAAGGTTCTCTGTGCACCAGGACGGGGTGCAAGGTTCTATAGAATAGGATAATGGACTCTCTGTAACAGTTTGCCCCCGAAACAGTAAATAGTCTAGCGATTTGCTTTGTTGTGATTATCTTCTATGGTTTAGTTGATTTGGTGATATTTTAACATTCAGTTGTGTTATGGCACGAAAATAAGGAACTTGTGTGGATAAGGTTCTCTGTGCACCAGGACGGGGTGCAAGGTTCTATAGAATAAGATAATGAATTCTCTGTAACAGTTTGCCCCCGAAACAGTAAATAGTCTAGCGATTTGCTTTGTTGTGATTATCTTCTATGGTTTAGTTGATTTGGTGATATTTTAACATTCAGTTGTGTTATGGCACGAAAATAAGGAACTTGTGTGGATAAGGTTCTCTGTGCACCAGGACGGGGTGCAAGGTTCTATAGAATAAGATAATGAATTCTCTGTAACAGTTTGCCCCCGAAACAGTAAATAGTCTAGCGATTTGCTTTGTTGTGATTATCTTCTATGGTTTAGTTGATTTGGTGATATTTTAACATTCAGTTGTGTTATGGCACGAAAATAAGGAACTTGTGTGGATAAGGTTCTCTGTGCACCAGGACGGGGTGCAAGGTTCTATAGAATAGGATAATGGACTCTCTGTAACAGTTTGCCCCCGAAACAGTAAATAGTCTAGCGATTTGCTTTGTTGTGATTATCTTCTATGGTTTAGTTGATTTGGTGATATTTTAACATTCAGTTGTGTTATGGCACGAAAATAAGGAACTTGTGTGGATAAGGTTCTCTGTGCACCAGGACGGGGTGCAAGGTTCTATAGAATAGGATAATGGACTCTCTGTAACAGTTTGCCCCCGAAACAGTAAATAGTCTAGCGATTTGCTTTGTTGTGATTATCTTCTATGGTTTAGTTGATTTGGTGATATTTTAACATTCAGTTGTGTTATGGCACGAAAATAAGGAACTTGTGTGGATAAGGTTCTCTGTGCACCAGGACGGGGTGCAAGGTTCTATAGAATAAGATAATGGACTCTCTGTAACAGTTTGCCCCCGAAACAGTAAATAGTCTAGCGATTTGCTTTGTTGTGATTATCTTCTATGGTTTAGTTGATTTGGTGATATTTTAACATTCAGTTGTGTTATGGCACGAAAATAAGGAACTTGTGTGGATAAGGTTCTCTGTGCACCAGGACGGGGTGCAAGGTTCTATAGAATAAGATAATGAATTCTCTGTAACAGTTTGCCCCCGAAACAGTAAATAGTCTAGCGATTTGCTTTGTTGTGATTATCTTCTATGGTTTAGTTGATTTGGTGATATTTTAACATTCAGTTGTGTTATGGCACGAAAATAAGGAACTTGTGTGGATAAGGTTCTCTGTGCACCAGGACGGGGTGCAAGGTTCTATAGAATAGGATAATGGACTCTCTGTAACAGTTTGCCCCCGAAACAGTAAATAGTCTAGCGATTTGCTTTGTTGTGATTATCTTCTATGGTTTAGTTGATTTGGTGATATTTTAACATTCAGTTGTGTTATGGCACGAAAATAAGGAACTTGTGTGGATAAGGTTCTCTGTGCACCAGGACGGGGTGCAAGGTTCTATAGAATAGGATAATGGACTCTCTGTAACAGTTTGCCCCCGAAACAGTAAATAGTCTAGCGATTTGCTTTGTTGTGATTATCTTCTATGGTTTAGTTGATTTGGTGATATTTTAACATTCAGTTGTGTTATGGCACGAAAATAAGGAACTTGTGTGGATAAGGTTCTCTGTGCACCAGGACGGGGTGCAAGGTTCTATAGAATAGGATAATGGACTCTCTGTAACAGTTTGCCCCCGAAACAGTAAATAGTCTAGCGATTTGCTTTGTTGTGATTATCTTCTATGGTTTAGTTGATTTGGTGATATTTTAACATTCAGTTGTGTTATGGCACGAAAATAAGGAACTTGTGTGGATAAGGTTCTCTGTGCACCAGGACGGGGTGCAAAGTTCTATAGAATAAAATAATGAATTCTCTGTAACAGTTTGCCCCCGAAACAGTAAATAGTCTAGCGATTTGCTTTGTTGTGATTATCTTCTATGGTTTAGTTGATTTGGTGATATTTTAACATTCAGTTGTGTTATGGCACGAAAATAAGGAACTTGTGTGGATAAGGCTCTCTGTGCACCAGGACGGGGTGCAAGGTTCTATAGAATAGGATAATGGACTCTCTGTAACAGTTTGCCCCCGGAACAGTAAATAGTCTAGCGATTTGCTTTGTTGTGATTATCTTCTATGGTTTAGTTGATTTGGTGATATTTTAACATTCAGTTGTGTTATGGCACGAAAATAAGGAACTTGTGTGGATAAGGTTCTCTGTGCACCAGGACGGGGTGCAAGGTTCTATAGAATAAGATAATGAATTCTCTGTAACAGTTTGCCCCCGAAACAGTAAATAGTCTAGCGATTTGCTTTGTTGTGATTATCTTCTATGGTTTAGTTGATTTGGTGATATTTTAACATTCAGTTGTGTTATGGCACGAAAATAAGGAACTTGTGTGGATAAGGTTCTCTGTGCACCAGGACGGGGTGCAAGGTTCTATAGAATAAGATAATGAATTCTCTGTAACAGTTTGCCCCCGAAACAGTAAATAGTCTAGCGATTTGCTTTGTTGTGATTATCTTCTATGGTTTAGTTGATTTGGTGATATTTTAACATTCAGTTGTGTTATGGCACGAAAATAAGGAACTTGTGTGGATAAGGTTCTCTGTGCACCAGGACGGGGTGCAAGGTTCTATAGAATAGGATAATGGACTCTCTGTAACAGTTTGCCCCCGAAACAGTAAATAGTCTAGCGATTTGCTTTGTTGTGATTATCTTCTATGGTTTAGTTGATTTGGTGATATTTTAACATTCAGTTGTGTTATGGCACGAAAATAAGGAACTTGTGTGGATAAGGTTCTCTGTGCACCAGGACGGGGTGCAAGGTTCTATAGAATAGGATAATGGACTCTCTGTAACAGTTTGCCCCCGAAACAGTAAATAGTCTAGCGATTTGCTTTGTTGTGATTATCTTCTATGGTTTAGTTGATTTGGTGATATTTTAACATTCAGTTGTGTTATGGCACGAAAATAAGGAACTTGTGTGGATAAGGTTCTCTGTGCACCAGGACGGGGTGCAAGGTTCTATAGAATAAGATAATGAATTCTCTGTAACAGTTTGCCCCCGAAACAGTAAATAGTCTAGCGATTTGCTTTGTTGTGATTATCTTCTATGGTTTAGTTGATTTGGTGATATTTTAACATTCAGTTGTGTTATGGCACGAAAATAAGGAACTTGTGTGGATAAGGTTCTCTGTGCACCAGGACGGGGTGCAAGGTTCTATAGAATAAGATAATGAATTCTCTGTAACAGTTTGCCCCCGAAACAGTAAATAGTCTAGCGATTTGCTTTGTTGTGATTATCTTCTATGGTTTAGTTGATTTGGTGATATTTTAACATTCAGTTGTGTTATGGCACGAAAATAAGGAACTTGTGTGGATAAGGTTCTCTGTGCACCAGGACGGGGTGCAAGGTTCTATAGAATAGGATAATGGACTCTCTGTAACAGTTTGCCCCCGAAACAGTAAATAGTCTAGCGATTTGCTTTGTTGTGATTATCTTCTATGGTTTAGTTGATTTGGTGATATTTTAACATTCAGTTGTGTTATGGCACGAAAATAAGGAACTTGTGTGGATAAGGTTCTCTGTGCACCAGGACGGGGTGCAAGGTTCTATAGAATAGGATAATGGACTCTCTGTAACAGTTTGCCCCCGAAACAGTAAATAGTCTAGCGATTTGCTTTGTTGTGATTATCTTCTATGGTTTAGTTGATTTGGTGATATTTTAACATTCAGTTGTGTTATGGCACGAAAATAAGGAACTTGTGTGGATAAGGTTCTCTGTGCACCAGGACGGGGTGCAAGGTTCTATAGAATAAGATAATGGACTCTCTGTAACAGTTTGCCCCCGAAACAGTAAATAGTCTAGCGATTTGCTTTGTTGTGATTATCTTCTATGGTTTAGTTGATTTGGTGATATTTTAACATTCAGTTGTGTTATGGCACGAAAATAAGGAACTTGTGTGGATAAGGTTCTCTGTGCACCAGGACGGGGTGCAAGGTTCTATAGAATAAGATAATGAATTCTCTGTAACAGTTTGCCCCCGAAACAGTAAATAGTCTAGCGATTTGCTTTGTTGTGATTATCTTCTATGGTTTAGTTGATTTGGTGATATTTTAACATTCAGTTGTGTTATGGCACGAAAATAAGGAACTTGTGTGGATAAGGTTCTCTGTGCACCAGGACGGGGTGCAAGGTTCTATAGAATAGGATAATGGACTCTCTGTAACAGTTTGCCCCCGAAACAGTAAATAGTCTAGCGATTTGCTTTGTTGTGATTATCTTCTATGGTTTAGTTGATTTGGTGATATTTTAACATTCAGTTGTGTTATGGCACGAAAATAAGGAACTTGTGTGGATAAGGTTCTCTGTGCACCAGGACGGGGTGCAAGGTTCTATAGAATAGGATAATGGACTCTCTGTAACAGTTTGCCCCCGAAACAGTAAATAGTCTAGCGATTTGCTTTGTTGTGATTATCTTCTATGGTTTAGTTGATTTGGTGATATTTTAACATTCAGTTGTGTTATGGCACGAAAATAAGGAACTTGTGTGGATAAGGTTCTCTGTGCACCAGGACGGGGTGCAAGGTTCTATAGAATAGGATAATGGACTCTCTGTAACAGTTTGCCCCCGAAACAGTAAATAGTCTAGCGATTTGCTTTGTTGTGATTATCTTCTATGGTTTAGTTGATTTGGTGATATTTTAACATTCAGTTGTGTTATGGCACGAAAATAAGGAACTTGTGTGGATAAGGTTCTCTGTGCACCAGGACGGGGTGCAAAGTTCTATAGAATAAAATAATGAATTCTCTGTAACAGTTTGCCCCCGAAACAGTAAATAGTCTAGCGATTTGCTTTGTTGTGATTATCTTCTATGGTTTAGTTGATTTGGTGATATTTTAACATTCAGTTGTGTTATGGCACGAAAATAAGGAACTTGTGTGGATAAGGTTCTCTGTGCACCAGGACGGGGTGCAAAGTTCTATAGAATAAAATAATGAATTCTCTGTAACAGTTTGCCCCCGAAACAGTAAATAGTCTAGCGATTTGCTTTGTTGTGATTATCTTCTATGGTTTAGTTGATTTGGTGATATTTTAACATTCAGTTGTGTTATCCGTTAAACCCTAGTTATTTATTAAAATTTTATTTTTGATAGACGTCAGAGCAATAGCAGAACAACATCAATTCATTGGCGGATCATAAGGAGCTGGAGAATGAAGAAGTCCGTGACTTTTATGTAGTTTAATTCTCTTTCGATATATAATTTTCTATAAAAATAATAAGTTTCGGTATATATCACGTAGGCCTATCAATTTTAACTTGAACAAGTAAAATATGTACGGTGCTTGTAGTACTTCACCCAAATAACGATAGTATAATGAGCGAATAAGTTCAGTACCAGATTGGTTGTAACAACACGTTTTTTCCCGTATAAACTTGTTATTATTAATTATAACAATACGTCATATTAGCAAGTTTTTATGAATGTTAAATTAAGTGTTGTTTTTTGTCAAACAAGAATTTATCAAGGTTTTTTATTGTGTTCTTTTGTTCATCCTTTGCTCGTGATACCAGCTGTAAATTTATTTTCTTACCACTGTATCGAAAACGAAGTTCCTCTTGAAGGATAGGTAATAAAGATGGAAGAGGGAGACTGGGGCCGGGGGAGCAGATGCTTCAGAGGGGTCCGAGTGGTACGAGTGTCCGAATGGAAATTTCAAAATCGCAATTACTCCTGAAACTCTGTATTTAAAAAATCATCCATAAGGGTTTATGACTATGACTTATAAAGTGCATGCTGTGTAAGTTTGCTGTAACTGCGAACGCCTATGTCACTGCGCATATCTGTTACTGACTCACACGACATAAGTTAACAAGAATGCATTTAACAGCTCTTTTGTTTTATGCTGTGGGAAATTATGTGAGTATGAAATTTGCTAAAACTGTTTCCTTTGATTGTATTCCCAATTCTAACTACAGTTTGTTTGTTTATTTCGATAGCCATAGGAAATAATCCGTGTGATAAAGTTACTAAAACTGTTTCTTTTGATTGTATTCCCAATTCTAACTACAGTTTGTTTGTTTATTTTGATAGCCATAGGAAATAATCCGTGTATTAAATTTACCAAAACTGTTTCTTTTGATAGTATTCTCAATTCTAACTACAATTTGTTTGTTTATTTTGATAACCATAGCTATGTTGACTGTTTGTTATATAAGAGTGTGTTCCAACTAACGTTTCAGAATTACTGTGAATTTGCTGAAGTGTAGTTGCAATTTTCGATTGATGAAATAAAAGCAGATGTTGATACAAAGTCTCCAACGTGGATATAAGAACCAGAAAGTATATTGTACAGTTCACGAATAAACGCGAACCAAATCATTAATTCAATCCTCGTCAGCTGAGGTGAGACAATAAAATTGGTTTATCTATTCATTAGGTGAGTTTATTTCCAGATTATCAAAAACTTCAATAGTTCCTACTGTTTGTATTTTTTGCAATCAATTTCACCGGCAACGGCAACGCAATTCACCAGAATTCTTTTGAACAAGTGCAAATCTTTAGAACTTGACAACAGATACTTTTAATATACACCTTGTATTTGATGTTTAAACTTGTTATGCATAAAATTCTATCTGGTTTCATCATCAGTTGTCTTGTTACCAGTTTCCTCTATGATATTAGAAACATTTAGCCAGAATTGCGCTTTAATGTAACTAGTTTGACTAGGGCTAGCTCCCGTTGAAACCAGATTGTTTAAACCAAATAACTTTTTTATCTGGTTACATCATGTAACCAGTTGTCTTCCAGCCTGTTTTGTCAATGTAACCAGATGCATATAACCCGAATTGCGTTTCTATAAGAAAAGCTTCATTGGGGCTTAGTTCGGGTGTGACCAAATTTCTAAACTGATTTCTCTAACCTGGTTTTTCATTTATTTTACGTAGTTTGATGCGCGTAGCGAGATTGCTTATATCTGGTTACATCTTAAACTTGTTTCACAAAATTAGGGTAAAACTATTGCCAGAGTTAGGTCAAAATTTTAGAATCTTCTTTTTGGCAGCATCTCTCGTGATAAGGGACGAGGGGGGTGCCGCATTCCATAAAGGGAAGGTCTGCTTGTAGTTTGCTGCATTCGCAGCCCGGGGGGGGGGGGGTCCAGTCCGTTTGATTTTATGTTTAAACTTGTTATGCATAAAATTCTATCTGGTTTCATCATGAAACCAGTTGTCTTGTAACCAGTTTCCTCTATCATATTAGAAACATTTAGCCAGAATTGCGCTTTAATGTAACTAGTTTGACTAGGGCTAGCTCCCGTTGAAACCAGATTGTTTAAACCAAATAACTTTTTTATCTGGTTACATCATTGACCAGTTGTCTTCCAGCCTGTTTTGTCGATGTAACCAGATGCATGCAACCAGAATTGAGTTTTATGAAAGAGTGTCAATAATATTAAACGAGTTTCAATAAGGCTAGTTCCCGTTGAAAGCAGATCGTTTAAACCAGATGGTTTTTCTATCTGGTTACATCATGTAACCAGTTGTCTTCCAGCCGGTTTTTTCGATGTAACCAGATGCATGCAACCAGAATTGATATTTATGAAAGAGTTTCAATAATATAAAACGAGTTTCAATAAGGCTAGTTCCCGTTGAAAGCAGCGCGTTTTAACCAGATGACTTTTTTATCTGGTTACATAATGTAACCAGTTGTCTTCCAGCTTGTTTTGTCAATGTAACCAGATGCATATAACAAGAATTGCGTTTTATGAAAGAGTGTCAGTAATATTAAACGAGTTTCAATAAGGCTAGTTCCCGTTGAAAGCAGATCGTTTAAACCAGATGGTTTTTCTATCTGGTTACATCATGTAACCAGTTGTCTTCCAGCCGGTTTTTTCGATGTAACCAGATGCATGCTACCAGAATTGATATTTATGAAAGAGTTTCAATAATATAAAACGAGTTTCAATAAGGCTAGTCCCCGTTGAAAGCAGCGCGTTTTAACCAGATGACTTTTTTATCTGGTTACATCATGTAACCAGTTGTCTTCCAGCTTGTTTTGTCAATGTAACCAGATGCATATAACTAGAATTGCGTTTTTATAAGAAAAGCTTCATTGGGGCTTGGTTCGGGTGTGACCAAATTTCTAAACCGAATTTCTCTAACCTGGTTTTCCATTTATTTCACGTATTTTGATGGGCGTAGTGAGATCGCGGGGCGATAGAGTAGAAAAAAGTATTTGTAGCAAAACATCATAATTTCCTTTTATTGAATCAGCATATTTTCCTTGTAGGATCAAGCAATTGTCCCTCGTTAAAGAACGAAATGGATTCAAATTTTCATGGCAAGTTGTTTCCTTATCGTTAATTATTTACAATAGAAAGGATGTTTTCTCACAGATTGATGGTCGAAACATATACTTTTGCAACAAGACTTTTTCAACACGATTGCATTTTGTTATCAGTTTTCTTGGAACCAGTTTCCTTTTTATACATGTAACCAGAATATTTTTATTTAGAACCTACCAAAATTCTGGACAGAGATCTGTTTGAAATTGATGGAAATCAATACGTGGCACTGGCGGACGTTAAAACAGATTTCCAGCACATGACTGGATCAGCCTTCAAAACCATGCTCCACCGAATGGGTATAAGGGCTAGATTAGCCCAAGGGACGATATGTGCAAAGCTGCAGTCACGTTTTGGAAAACAGAAAGGGGGACACTGGCTGATAGATATGGGAGATTTTCAAAAACTTAACAGCAAACACAAACAGCAAATCTTCAAACAGCTCCAAAGCACCACAACGATTGAAGCAAACGATAAAATTTCAACGAATGAAATGTGCGGGGAGGCCACAAACTCCATGACTGATGTGGAATCTTTCGAAGATGTTAGAATGGAAGACTACAGCGTTAATTACCGAGATCCACACAATAGTACACATGAAGCTGTTAATAATGAGTTTCCGAAAATTGCTGAATTCTACAGCAAGGTAATCAATCCAGAACGGCCCACTGGAAAAATTGCAGAGGCAACAGTGAAAAAGATCATTGGTAAAGCAAAAGAATACTTTATTTTTGTTGCAGAGACAGAAACACGGAGTCCAAACATTGAAGATTGCCTTAACACGAAAAAAGTGGATGCTTTCGTGCAAACGCGATTGGCCAAACCCTTAAGCTACGGCACGGTGGCAGGCTATGTACAATCGATTTTATATATTGCCAAATATGTGAAGAGAAATAGCGGAAACCTTATGGAAATAAAAGAGATTGTGCAGCTGAAAAGAATACAGTCTCAGCTGCAGGTAAGCATTTAATTTGAAGTCATCTACTTCAGAGTTTATATCTACGTTTCAAGTGAACTAAGAACGGCCAAAGTGACCAAGATTGCCAAATTATCGTCGTCCAATAGCGAATTTGATATAAAATATGCTTTGAAAAGATTACAGCGTTGGTTGTGCTGTCGGTTACTTCTACGCTTTACGCACTTTGTATGCATTTTCCTTCTTGATGGTGTTGTTTTCTTTTGCTGATTGCATTCACTTTTCTTTTAACAGAGAGAGTACGAAAAGGAGAGAAGGAGAAAAAATACAAATACGGACAGAAAAAAAAACTATTACTGGGGACAAGCAATGGAACTATTAAAGAAAATGAAATATGAATTGGAAACATTTTGTGGCACGAGAATAGATAAGGCAAGATTGTATCATGATTTCTTAATTCTTTTAATGTTTGCCACTGTTAATCCGGCAAGAAACACTGACATGATAAGACTTAAAATAGTGCAAGAGAAGGATGAAGAGCGAGATAGAAATAACAACTATCTTATATTCAAAGAAGATGGCACAGTGGAATTGGAAATAAACATTTTTAAAACCTCTTCGACTTATGGGTGCAATCGGATCTCGGTTTCGAGCGTCGATTATTTAGAGCGCTATTTGCGAACATTTATAGATAAAGAAAGGAGGATACTCCTTAAAGATAAGAAACACGACTTTCTTTTCATGCGTAAAAGTGGAGAGCCATTTGAAAGTTCCGAATCATTTACAGTTTATCTCTCCAAGTCATTCTCACAACATTCGGATGATCAATTGCATGTAACTACAGGAACCCTTCGTAAAAGTTTAGTTAACTGGGTTCTGTCTGAGGAAAAGGACAAAAACATAGAAGCAGCTATCGCAAGACTTATGTCACACAGTCAGAGAACTCAGAGACTAAGATACTATACCATGGAAACTGAGAACAAAATTAAAAAGGGTGTAAGACACTTGGCAGATAATACAGCTAACTGTTTAGGGATTCGTCGAAAATTGTCCTGTTGGAACTACCCCATTAGAGATCAAATTGTTGCTCTAATTACAAATGATTCGACTTTGGCTGTTCCAAACATTTTAGTAGGTAAGGTAATCGATGTGAACTACGACGAGAAAACTGTATTAATGGCCGAGATGGAAGAGACTGACGAAAGCTACACGTATAAAATGAAAATTGGCATCACCTTCAAAGAAAGTATAGAGGCTGTAGTTCACCCCATTGATTGTGTATATGATGCGGACAGTAACACTTATCATCTCCGAACACGTAAGCATGAAATATACGAGGCAGTCATGGAAGGGATGCGACAACAAATGGATGAAAGTTCATCGGAATCAGACAATGACTTTATTTAAATTTTGTAACATCATTACACATTATACTATTATTTGCGAACATTTGTGACACCTTCATAGATTAATTAGAGGTTGTAGTTCTCTCCATTGATTGTGTTACGATTTATTCCTTTTGAAGTATCAACGCTATAAAGATATTTTTTTCATGTAGCTACATAACAAAAAGTTTTCTTTAAGTTTTCAAAGTAGAAAAAGTGTCTACCAAAGAACAACTTTTCATTTTTGTTTCTTTACGTGTCTTCTAAATACATGCATTGATATATACAGGCCCCTTAAATTATGTGTTTTAAAGCCCTTCAAAACCAATTGCTAGCGCTAATTTAAGTTTAAAATGATGTATGAAAGTTATTTCACATTGATACTAACTCCCTGATGGCCCCTAGGTTAGGGGTATTTCCCAATACCAAAGTTAAAGATACCCACAATCAAAAGCAGAACAGAACATTTAATGAATTGAAGTGAATTGAATTGGTCATAACCCACCTAGGGAATGACCAAACTTTAGATGCAATTTACACCAAAACCATATAGAATTTCCAAGACCTCTGGTACTATGCTAGAGATGAAGTATATTTACCCATTGTATCAAAAGCTGGTAATCTTAAAAGCTAATTTACTATTTTTCCATATTTTTCGAACATTCCTTACTTCACTACTATAGAGGGGTTTTAGCGGCGCGTCCTGGTGAAACAATAGGGCCTCGGTTAAATGTATTAAGGAAGGGGTGATACTTTTCAAAATAAGTGAAAAAATCATTAAATGTTTCTGGTGTAGAAAATTACGCTGAGTTGATTGACACTCTAGATAAAGGGTCTTAAATGCACCGTTTTCGAAATAATTGGGGTTGAAGTGGGGCAAAACAATAGGGAAAACAATAGGCCAAACTAAGGAAAAATGACCACTAGCATCAAATAGAGGCTGCACCATGCTCAATATAAACAAAATGGCGCTTCAATTCCGCGCGCTAAGTTGCTTCGGAGAGTGTAAAATGGATAGGAATGATACTACTCAGATTACTTTGGTTTAGGTGAGACTCCTTTTAAGCTACATCTTGACATGATTTAAAAGGGTTCATCATTTTGTCCCGAATTGATTTCACCATTTGACATTTCTAACAGTCTTTATGTTGGGCCTAGGCCTTTATGTTGAGTTGCTTACATTGCCATGGTACAAGCTTTGAGATCTTTATCATGCTGAGACTTTTAACAAATATGAACTCTCTTTAACACAAATATGTTACAGTTTGCCCCCGAAACAGTAAATAGTCTAGCGATTTGCTTTGTTGTGATTATCTTCTATGGTTTAGTTGATTTGGTGATATTTTAACATTCAGTTGTGTTATGGCACGAAAATAAGGAACTTGTGTGGATAAGGTTCTCTGTGCACCAGGACGGGGTGCAAGGTTCTATAGAATAGGATAATGGACTCTCTGTAACAGTTTGCCCCCGAAACAGTAAATAGTCTAGCGATTTGCTTTGTTGTGATTATCTTCTATGGTTTAGTTGATTTGGTGATATTTTAACATTCAGTTGTGTTATGGCACGAAAATAAGGAACTTGTGTGGATAAGGTTCTCTGTGCACCAGGACGGGGTGCAAGGTTCTATAGAATAGGATAATGGACTCTCTGTAACAGTTTGCCCCCGAAACAGTAAATAGTCTAGCGATTTGCTTTGTTGTGATTATCTTCTATGGTTTAGTTGATTTGGTGATATTTTAACATTCAGTTGTGTTATGGCACGAAAATAAGGAACTTGTGTGGATAAGGTTCTCTGTGCACCAGGACGGGGTGCAAGGTTCTATAGAATAGGATAATGGACTCTCTGTAACAGTTTGCCCCCGAAACAGTAAATAGTCTAGCGATTTGCTTTGTTGTGATTATCTTCTATGGTTTAGTTGATTTGGTGATATTTTAACATTCAGTTGTGTTATGGCACGAAAATAAGGAACTTGTGTGGATAAGGTTCTCTGTGCACCAGGACGGGGTGCAAGGTTCTATAGAATAGGATAATGGACTCTCTGTAACAGTTTGCCCCCGAAACAGTAAATAGTCTAGCGATTTGCTTTGTTGTGATTATCTTCTATGGTTTAGTTGATTTGGTGATATTTTAACATTCAGTTGTGTTATGGCACGAAAATAAGGAACTTGTGTGGATAAGGTTCTCTGTGCACCAGGACGGGGTGCAAGGTTCTATAGAATAAGATAATGAATTCTCTGTAACAGTTTGCCCCCGAAACAGTAAATAGTCTAGCGATTTGCTTTGTTGTGATTATCTTCTATGGTTTAATTGATTTGGTGATATTTTAACATTCAGTTGTGTTATGGCACGAAAATAAGGAACTTGTGTGGATAAGGTTCTCTGTGCACCAGGGCGGGGTGCAAGGTTCTATAGAATAAGATAATGGACTCTCTGTAACAGTTTGCCCCCGAAACAGTAAATAGTCTAGCGATTTGCTTTGTTGTGATTATCTTCTATGGTTTAGTTGATTTGGTGATATTTTAACATTCAGTTGTGTTATGGCACGAAAATAAGGAACTTGTGTGGATAAGGTTCTCTGTGCACCAGGACGGGGTGCAAGGTTCTATAGAATAAGATAATGAATTCTCTGTAACAGTTTGCCCCCGAAACAGTAAATAGTCTAGCGATTTGCTTTGTTGTGATTATCTTCTATGGTTTAGTTGATTTGGTGATATTTTAACATTCAGTTGTGTTATGGCACGAAAATAAGGAACTTGTGTGGATAAGGTTCTCTGTGCACCAGGACGGGGTGCAAAGTTCTATAGAATAAAATAATGAATTCTCTGTAACAGTTTGCCCCCGAAACAGTAAATAGTCTAGCGATTTGCTTTGTTGTGATTATCTTCTATGGTTTAGTTGATTTGGTGATATTTTAACATTCAGTTGTGTTATGGCACGAAAATAAGGAACTTGTGTGGATAAGGCTCTCTGTGCACCAGGACGGGGTGCAAGGTTCTATAGAATAGGATAATGGACTCTCTGTAACAGTTTGCCCCCGGAACAGTAAATAGTCTAGCGATTTGCTTTGTTGTGATTATCTTCTATGGTTTAGTTGATTTGGTGATATTTTAACATTCAGTTGTGTTATGGCACGAAAATAAGGAACTTGTGTGGATAAGGTTCTCTGTGCACCAGGACGGGGTGCAAGGTTCTATAGAATAAGATAATGAATTCTCTGTAACAGTTTGCCCCCGAAACAGTAAATAGTCTAGCGATTTGCTTTGTTGTGATTATCTTCTATGGTTTAGTTGATTTGGTGATATTTTAACATTCAGTTGTGTTATGGCACGAAAATAAGGAACTTGTGTGGATAAGGTTCTCTGTGCACCAGGACGGGGTGCAAGGTTCTATAGAATAAGATAATGAATTCTCTGTAACAGTTTGCCCCCGAAACAGTAAATAGTCTAGCGATTTGCTTTGTTGTGATTATCTTCTATGGTTTAGTTGATTTGGTGATATTTTAACATTCAGTTGTGTTATGGCACGAAAATAAGGAACTTGTGTGGATAAGGTTCTCTGTGCACCAGGACGGGGTGCAAGGTTCTATAGAATAGGATAATGGACTCTCTGTAACAGTTTGCCCCCGAAACAGTAAATAGTCTAGCGATTTGCTTTGTTGTGATTATCTTCTATGGTTTAGTTGATTTGGTGATATTTTAACATTCAGTTGTGTTATGGCACGAAAATAAGGAACTTGTGTGGATAAGGTTCTCTGTGCACCAGGACGGGGTGCAAGGTTCTATAGAATAGGATAATGGACTCTCTGTAACAGTTTGCCCCCGAAACAGTAAATAGTCTAGCGATTTGCTTTGTTGTGATTATCTTCTATGGTTTAGTTGATTTGGTGATATTTTAACATTCAGTTGTGTTATGGCACGAAAATAAGGAACTTGTGTGGATAAGGTTCTCTGTGCACCAGGACGGGGTGCAAGGTTCTATAGAATAAGATAATGGACTCTCTGTAACAGTTTGCCCCCGAAACAGTAAATAGTCTAGCGATTTGCTTTGTTGTGATTATCTTCTATGGTTTAGTTGATTTGGTGATATTTTAACATTCAGTTGTGTTATGGCACGAAAATAAGGAACTTGTGTGGATAAGGTTCTCTGTGCACCAGGACGGGGTGCAAGGTTCTATAGAATAGGATAATGGACTCTCTGTAACAGTTTGCCCCCGAAACAGTAAATAGTCTAGCGATTTGCTTTGTTGTGATTATCTTCTATGGTTTAGTTGATTTGGTGATATTTTAACATTCAGTTGTGTTATGGCACGAAAATAAGGAACTTGTGTGGATAAGGTTCTCTGTGCACCAGGACGGGGTGCAAGGTTCTATAGAATAGGATAATGGACTCTCTGTAACAGTTTGCCCCCGAAACAGTAAATAGTCTAGCGATTTGCTTTGTTTTGATTATCTTCTATGGTTTAGTTGATTTGGTGATATTTTAACATTCAGTTGTGTTATGGCACGAAAATAAGGAACTTGTGTGGATAAGGTTCTCTGTGCACCAGGACGGGGTGCAAGGTTCTATAGAATAAGATAATGAATTCTCTGTAACAGTTTGCCCCCGAAACAGTAAATAGTCTAGCGATTTGCTTTGTTGTGATTATCTTCTATGGTTAAGTTGATTTGGTGATATTTTAACATTCAGTTGTGTTATGGCACGAAAATAAGGAACTTGTGTGGATAAGGTTCTCTGTGCACCAGGACGGGGTGCAAAGTTCTATAGAATAAAATAATGAATTCTCTGTAACAGTTTGCCCCCGAAACAGTAAATAGTCTAGCGATTTGCTTTGTTGTGATTATCTTCTATGGTTTAGTTGATTTGGTGATATTTTAACATTCAGTTGTGTTATGGCACGAAAATAAGGAACTTGTGTGGATAAGGCTCTCTGTGCACCAGGACGGGGTGCAAGGTTCTATAGAATAGGATAATGGACTCTCTGTAACAGTTTGCCCCCGGAACAGTAAATAGTCTAGCGATTTGCTTTGTTGTGATTATCTTCTATGGTTTAGTTGATTTGGTGATATTTTAACATTCAGTTGTGTTATGGCACGAAAATAAGGAACTTGTGTGGATAAGGTTCTCTGTGCACCAGGACGGGGTGCAAGGTTCTATAGAATAAGATAATGAATTCTCTGTAACAGTTTGCCCCCGAAACAGTAAATAGTCTAGCGATTTGCTTTGTTGTGATTATCTTCTATGGTTTAGTTGATTTGGTGATATTTTAACATTCAGTTGTGTTATGGCACGAAAATAAGGAACTTGTGTGGATAAGGTTCTCTGTGCACCAGGACGGGGTGCAAGGTTCTATAGAATAAGATAATGAATTCTCTGTAACAGTTTGCCCCCGAAACAGTAAATAGTCTAGCGATTTGCTTTGTTGTGATTATCTTCTATGGTTTAGTTGATTTGGTGATATTTTAACATTCAGTTGTGTTATGGCACGAAAATAAGGAACTTGTGTGGATAAGGTTCTCTGTGCACCAGGACGGGGTGCAAGGTTCTATAGAATAGGATAATGGACTCTCTGTAACAGTTTGCCCCCGAAACAGTAAATAGTCTAGCGATTTGCTTTGTTGTGATTATCTTCTATGGTTTAGTTGATTTGGTGATATTTTAACATTCAGTTGTGTTATGGCACGAAAATAAGGAACTTGTGTGGATAAGGTTCTCTGTGCACCAGGACGGGGTGCAAGGTTCTATAGAATAGGATAATGGACTCTCTGTAACAGTTTGCCCCCGAAACAGTAAATAGTCTAGCGATTTGCTTTGTTGTGATTATCTTCTATGGTTTAGTTGATTTGGTGATATTTTAACATTCAGTTGTGTTATGGCACGAAAATAAGGAACTTGTGTGGATAAGGTTCTCTGTGCACCAGGACGGGGTGCAAGGTTCTATAGAATAGGATAATGGACTCTCTGTAACAGTTTGCCCCCGAAACAGTAAATAGTCTAGCGATTTGCTTTGTTGTGATTATCTTCTATGGTTTAGTTGATTTGGTGATATTTTAACATTCAGTTGTGTTATGGCACGAAAATAAGGAACTTGTGTGGATAAGGTTCTCTGTGCACCAGGACGGGGTGCAAGGTTCTATAGAATAGGATAATGGACTCTCTGTAACAGTTTGCCCCCGAAACAGTAAATAGTCTAGCGATTTGCTTTGTTGTGATTATCTTCTATGGTTTAGTTGATTTGGTGATATTTTAACATTCAGTTGTGTTATGGCACGAAAATAAGGAACTTGTGTGGATAAGGTTCTCTGTGCACCAGGACGGGGTGCAAGGTTCTATAGAATAAGATAATGAATTCTCTGTAACAGTTTGCCCCCGAAACAGTAAATAGTCTAGCGATTTGCTTTGTTGTGATTATCTTCTATGGTTTAATTGATTTGGTGATATTTTAACATTCAGTTGTGTTATGGCACGAAAATAAGGAACTTGTGTGGATAAGGTTCTCTGTGCACCAGGGCGGGGTGCAAGGTTCTATAGAATAAGATAATGGACTCTCTGTAACAGTTTGCCCCCGAAACAGTAAATAGTCTAGCGATTTGCTTTGTTGTGATTATCTTCTATGGTTTAGTTGATTTGGTGATATTTTAACATTCAGTTGTGTTATGGCACGAAAATAAGGAACTTGTGTGGATAAGGTTCTCTGTGCACCAGGACGGGGTGCAAGGTTCTATAGAATAAGATAATGAATTCTCTGTAACAGTTTGCCCCCGAAACAGTAAATAGTCTAGCGATTTGCTTTGTTGTGATTATCTTCTATGGTTTAGTTGATTTGGTGATATTTTAACATTCAGTTGTGTTATGGCACGAAAATAAGGAACTTGTGTGGATAAGGTTCTCTGTGCACCAGGACGGGGTGCAAAGTTCTATAGAATAAAATAATGAATTCTCTGTAACAGTTTGCCCCCGAAACAGTAAATAGTCTAGCGATTTGCTTTGTTGTGATTATCTTCTATGGTTTAGTTGATTTGGTGATATTTTAACATTCAGTTGTGTTATGGCACGAAAATAAGGAACTTGTGTGGATAAGGCTCTCTGTGCACCAGGACGGGGTGCAAGGTTCTATAGAATAGGATAATGGACTCTCTGTAACAGTTTGCCCCCGGAACAGTAAATAGTCTAGCGATTTGCTTTGTTGTGATTATCTTCTATGGTTTAGTTGATTTGGTGATATTTTAACATTCAGTTGTGTTATGGCACGAAAATAAGGAACTTGTGTGGATAAGGTTCTCTGTGCACCAGGACGGGGTGCAAGGTTCTATAGAATAAGATAATGAATTCTCTGTAACAGTTTGCCCCCGAAACAGTAAATAGTCTAGCGATTTGCTTTGTTGTGATTATCTTCTATGGTTTAGTTGATTTGGTGATATTTTAACATTCAGTTGTGTTATGGCACGAAAATAAGGAACTTGTGTGGATAAGGTTCTCTGTGCACCAGGACGGGGTGCAAGGTTCTATAGAATAAGATAATGAATTCTCTGTAACAGTTTGCCCCCGAAACAGTAAATAGTCTAGCGATTTGCTTTGTTGTGATTATCTTCTATGGTTTAGTTGATTTGGTGATATTTTAACATTCAGTTGTGTTATGGCACGAAAATAAGGAACTTGTGTGGATAAGGTTCTCTGTGCACCAGGACGGGGTGCAAGGTTCTATAGAATAGGATAATGGACTCTCTGTAACAGTTTGCCCCCGAAACAGTAAATAGTCTAGCGATTTGCTTTGTTGTGATTATCTTCTATGGTTTAGTTGATTTGGTGATATTTTAACATTCAGTTGTGTTATGGCACGAAAATAAGGAACTTGTGTGGATAAGGTTCTCTGTGCACCAGGACGGGGTGCAAGGTTCTATAGAATAGGATAATGGACTCTCTGTAACAGTTTGCCCCCGAAACAGTAAATAGTCTAGCGATTTGCTTTGTTGTGATTATCTTCTATGGTTTAGTTGATTTGGTGATATTTTAACATTCAGTTGTGTTATGGCACGAAAATAAGGAACTTGTGTGGATAAGGTTCTCTGTGCACCAGGACGGGGTGCAAGGTTCTATAGAATAAGATAATGGACTCTCTGTAACAGTTTGCCCCCGAAACAGTAAATAGTCTAGCGATTTGCTTTGTTGTGATTATCTTCTATGGTTTAGTTGATTTGGTGATATTTTAACATTCAGTTGTGTTATGGCACGAAAATAAGGAACTTGTGTGGATAAGGTTCTCTGTGCACCAGGACGGGGTGCAAGGTTCTATAGAATAGGATAATGGACTCTCTGTAACAGTTTGCCCCCGAAACAGTAAATAGTCTAGCGATTTGCTTTGTTGTGATTATCTTCTATGGTTTAGTTG
Source organism: Rhopilema esculentum (assembly GCF_057945365.1). Lineage (NCBI taxonomy): Eukaryota > Metazoa > Cnidaria > Scyphozoa > Rhizostomeae > Rhizostomatidae > Rhopilema > Rhopilema esculentum. The sequence goes on from NC_142820.1 coordinate 14,653,989, forward strand.
ATTTGGTGATATTTTAACATTCAGTTGTGTTATGGCACGAAAATAAGGAACTTGTGTGGATAAGGTTCTCTGTGCACCAGGACGGGGTGCAAGGTTCTATAGAATAGGATAATGGACTCTCTGTAACAGTTTGCCCCCGAAACAGTAAATAGTCTAGCGATTTGCTTTGTTTTGATTATCTTCTATGGTTTAGTTGATTTGGTGATATTTTAACATTCAGTTGTGTTATGGCACGAAAATAAGGAACTTGTGTGGATAAGGTTCTCTGTGCACCAGGACGGGGTGCAAGGTTCTATAGAATAAGATAATGAATTCTCTGTAACAGTTTGCCCCCGAAACAGTAAATAGTCTAGCGATTTGCTTTGTTGTGATTATCTTCTATGGTTTAGTTGATTTGGTGATATTTTAACATTCAGTTGTGTTATGGCACGAAAATAAGGAACTTGTGTGGATAAGGTTCTCTGTGCACCAGGACGGGGTGCAAAGTTCTATAGAATAAAATAATGAATTCTCTGTAACAGTTTGCCCCCGAAACAGTAAATAGTCTAGCGATTTGCTTTGTTGTGATTATCTTCTATGGTTTAGTTGATTTGGTGATATTTTAACATTCAGTTGTGTTATGGCACGAAAATAAGGAACTTGTGTGGATAAGGCTCTCTGTGCACCAGGACGGGGTGCAAGGTTCTATAGAATAGGATAATGGACTCTCTGTAACAGTTTGCCCCCGGAACAGTAAATAGTCTAGCGATTTGCTTTGTTGTGATTATCTTCTATGGTTTAGTTGATTTGGTGATATTTTAACATTCAGTTGTGTTATGGCACGAAAATAAGGAACTTGTGTGGATAAGGTTCTCTGTGCACCAGGACGGGGTGCAAGGTTCTATAGAATAAGATAATGAATTCTCTGTAACAGTTTGCCCCCGAAACAGTAAATAGTCTAGCGATTTGCTTTGTTGTGATTATCTTCTATGGTTTAGTTGATTTGGTGATATTTTAACATTCAGTTGTGTTATGGCACGAAAATAAGGAACTTGTGTGGATAAGGTTCTCTGTGCACCAGGACGGGGTGCAAGGTTCTATAGAATAAGATAATGAATTCTCTGTAACAGTTTGCCCCCGAAACAGTAAATAGTCTAGCGATTTGCTTTGTTGTGATTATCTTCTATGGTTTAGTTGATTTGGTGATATTTTAACATTCAGTTGTGTTATGGCACGAAAATAAGGAACTTGTGTGGATAAGGTTCTCTGTGCACCAGGACGGGGTGCAAGGTTCTATAGAATAGGATAATGGACTCTCTGTAACAGTTTGCCCCCGAAACAGTAAATAGTCTAGCGATTTGCTTTGTTGTGATTATCTTCTATGGTTTAGTTGATTTGGTGATATTTTAACATTCAGTTGTGTTATGGCACGAAAATAAGGAACTTGTGTGGATAAGGTTCTCTGTGCACCAGGACGGGGTGCAAGGTTCTATAGAATAGGATAATGGACTCTCTGTAACAGTTTGCCCCCGAAACAGTAAATAGTCTAGCGATTTGCTTTGTTGTGATTATCTTCTATGGTTTAGTTGATTTGGTGATATTTTAACATTCAGTTGTGTTATGGCACGAAAATAAGGAACTTGTGTGGATAAGGTTCTCTGTGCACCAGGACGGGGTGCAAGGTTCTATAGAATAGGATAATGGACTCTCTGTAACAGTTTGCCCCCGAAACAGTAAATAGTCTAGCGATTTGCTTTGTTGTGATTATCTTCTATGGTTTAGTTGATTTGGTGATATTTTAACATTCAGTTGTGTTATGGCACGAAAATAAGGAACTTGTGTGGATAAGGTTCTCTGTGCACCAGGACGGGGTGCAAGGTTCTATAGAATAAGATAATGGACTCTCTGTAACAGTTTGCCCCCGAAACAGTAAATAGTCTAGCGATTTGCTTTGTTGTGATTATCTTCTATGGTTTAGTTGATTTGGTGATATTTTAACATTCAGTTGTGTTATGGCACGAAAATAAGGAACTTGTGTGGATAAGGTTCTCTGTGCACCAGGACGGGGTGCAAGGTTCTATAGAATAGGATAATGGACTCTCTGTAACAGTTTGCCCCCGAAACAGTAAATAGTCTAGCGATTTGCTTTGTTGTGATTATCTTCTATGGTTTAGTTGATTTGGTGATATTTTAACATTCAGTTGTGTTATGGCACGAAAATAAGGAACTTGTGTGGATAAGGTTCTCTGTGCACCAGGACGGGGTGCAAGGTTCTATAGAATAGGATAATGGACTCTCTGTAACAGTTTGCCCCCGAAACAGTAAATAGTCTAGCGATTTGCTTTGTTGTGATTATCTTCTATGGTTTAGTTGATTTGGTGATATTTTAACATTCAGTTGTGTTATGGCACGAAAATAAGGAACTTGTGTGGATAAGGTTCTCTGTGCACCAGGACGGGGTGCAAGGTTCTATAGAATAAGATAATGAATTCTCTGTAACAGTTTGCCCCCGAAACAGTAAATAGTCTAGCGATTTGCTTTGTTGTGATTATCTTCTATGGTTTAGTTGATTTGGTGATATTTTAACATTCAGTTGTGTTATGGCACGAAAATAAGGAACTTGTGTGGATAAGGTTCTCTGTGCACCAGGACGGGGTGCAAAGTTCTATAGAATAAAATAATGAATTCTCTGTAACAGTTTGCCCCCGAAACAGTAAATAGTCTAGCGATTTGCTTTGTTGTGATTATCTTCTATGGTTTAGTTGATTTGGTGATATTTTAACATTCAGTTGTGTTATGGCACGAAAATAAGGAACTTGTGTGGATAAGGCTCTCTGTGCACCAGGACGGGGTGCAAGGTTCTATAGAATAGGATAATGGACTCTCTGTAACAGTTTGCCCCCGGAACAGTAAATAGTCTAGCGATTTGCTTTGTTGTGATTATCTTCTATGGTTTAGTTGATTTGGTGATATTTTAACATTCAGTTGTGTTATGGCACGAAAATAAGGAACTTGTGTGGATAAGGTTCTCTGTGCACCAGGACGGGGTGCAAGGTTCTATAGAATAAGATAATGAATTCTCTGTAACAGTTTGCCCCCGAAACAGTAAATAGTCTAGCGATTTGCTTTGTTGTGATTATCTTCTATGGTTTAGTTGATTTGGTGATATTTTAACATTCAGTTGTGTTATGGCACGAAAATAAGGAACTTGTGTGGATAAGGTTCTCTGTGCACCAGGACGGGGTGCAAGGTTCTATAGAATAAGATAATGAATTCTCTGTAACAGTTTGCCCCCGAAACAGTAAATAGTCTAGCGATTTGCTTTGTTGTGATTATCTTCTATGGTTTAGTTGATTTGGTGATATTTTAACATTCAGTTGTGTTATGGCACGAAAATAAGGAACTTGTGTGGATAAGGTTCTCTGTGCACCAGGACGGGGTGCAAGGTTCTATAGAATAGGATAATGGACTCTCTGTAACAGTTTGCCCCCGAAACAGTAAATAGTCTAGCGATTTGCTTTGTTGTGATTATCTTCTATGGTTTAGTTGATTTGGTGATATTTTAACATTCAGTTGTGTTATGGCACGAAAATAAGGAACTTGTGTGGATAAGGTTCTCTGTGCACCAGGACGGGGTGCAAGGTTCTATAGAATAGGATAATGGACTCTCTGTAACAGTTTGCCCCCGAAACAGTAAATAGTCTAGCGATTTGCTTTGTTGTGATTATCTTCTATGGTTTAGTTGATTTGGTGATATTTTAACATTCAGTTGTGTTATGGCACGAAAATAAGGAACTTGTGTGGATAAGGTTCTCTGTGCACCAGGACGGGGTGCAAGGTTCTATAGAATAAGATAATGAATTCTCTGTAACAGTTTGCCCCCGAAACAGTAAATAGTCTAGCGATTTGCTTTGTTGTGATTATCTTCTATGGTTTAGTTGATTTGGTGATATTTTAACATTCAGTTGTGTTATGGCACGAAAATAAGGAACTTGTGTGGATAAGGTTCTCTGTGCACCAGGACGGGGTGCAAGGTTCTATAGAATAAGATAATGAATTCTCTGTAACAGTTTGCCCCCGAAACAGTAAATAGTCTAGCGATTTGCTTTGTTGTGATTATCTTCTATGGTTTAGTTGATTTGGTGATATTTTAACATTCAGTTGTGTTATGGCACGAAAATAAGGAACTTGTGTGGATAAGGTTCTCTGTGCACCAGGACGGGGTGCAAGGTTCTATAGAATAGGATAATGGACTCTCTGTAACAGTTTGCCCCCGAAACAGTAAATAGTCTAGCGATTTGCTTTGTTGTGATTATCTTCTATGGTTTAGTTGATTTGGTGATATTTTAACATTCAGTTGTGTTATGGCACGAAAATAAGGAACTTGTGTGGATAAGGTTCTCTGTGCAACAGGACGGAGTGCAAGGTTCTATAGAATAGGATAATGGACTCTCTGTAACAGTTTGCCCCCGAAACAGTAAATAGTCTAGCGATTTGCTTTGTTGTGATTATCTTCTATGGTTTAGTTGATTTGGTGATATTTTAACATTCAGTTGTGTTATGGCACGAAAATAAGGAACTTGTGTGGATAAGGTTCTCTGTGCACCAGGACGGGGTGCAAGGTTCTATAGAATAAGATAATGAATTCTCTGTAACAGTTTGCCCCCGAAACAGTAAATAGTCTAGCGATTTGCTTTGTTGTGATTATCTTCTATGGTTTAGTTGATTTGGTGATATTTTAACATTCAGTTGTGTTATGGCACGAAAATAAGGAACTTGTGTGGATAAGGTTCTCTGTGCACCAGGACGGGGTGCAAAGTTCTATAGAATAAAATAATGAATTCTCTGTAACAGTTTGCCCCCGAAACAGTAAATAGTCTAGCGATTTGCTTTGTTGTGATTATCTTCTATGGTTTAGTTGATTTGGTGATATTTTAACATTCAGTTGTGTTATGGCACGAAAATAAGGAACTTGTGTGGATAAGGCTCTCTGTGCACCAGGACGGGGTGCAAGGTTCTATAGAATAGGATAATGGACTCTCTGTAACAGTTTGCCCCCGGAACAGTAAATAGTCTAGCGATTTGCTTTGTTGTGATTATCTTCTATGGTTTAGTTGATTTGGTGATATTTTAACATTCAGTTGTGTTATGGCACGAAAATAAGGAACTTGTGTGGATAAGGTTCTCTGTGCACCAGGACGGGGTGCAAGGTTCTATAGAATAAGATAATGAATTCTCTGTAACAGTTTGCCCCCGAAACAGTAAATAGTCTAGCGATTTGCTTTGTTGTGATTATCTTCTATGGTTTAGTTGATTTGGTGATATTTTAACATTCAGTTGTGTTATGGCACGAAAATAAGGAACTTGTGTGGATAAGGTTCTCTGTGCACCAGGACGGGGTGCAAGGTTCTATAGAATAGGATAATGGACTCTCTGTAACAGTTTGCCCCCGAAACAGTAAATAGTCTAGCGATTTGCTTTGTTGTGATTATCTTCTATGGTTTAGTTGATTTGGTGATATTTTAACATTCAGTTGTGTTATGGCACGAAAATAAGGAACTTGTGTGGATAAGGTTCTCTGTGCACCAGGACGGGGTGCAAGGTTCTATAGAATAGGATAATGGACTCTCTGTAACAGTTTGCCCCCGAAACAGTAAATAGTCTAGCGATTTGCTTTGTTTTGATTATCTTCTATGGTTTAGTTGATTTGGTGATATTTTAACATTCAGTTGTGTTATGGCACGAAAATAAGGAACTTGTGTGGATAAGGTTCTCTGTGCACCAGGACGGGGTGCAAGGTTCTATAGAATAAGATAATGAATTCTCTGTAACAGTTTGCCCCCGAAACAGTAAATAGTCTAGCGATTTGCTTTGTTGTGATTATCTTCTATGGTTTAGTTGATTTGGTGATATTTTAACATTCAGTTGTGTTATGGCACGAAAATAAGGAACTTGTGTGGATAAGGTTCTCTGTGCACCAGGACGGGGTGCAAAGTTCTATAGAATAAAATAATGAATTCTCTGTAACAGTTTGCCCCCGAAACAGTAAATAGTCTAGCGATTTGCTTTGTTGTGATTATCTTCTATGGTTTAGTTGATTTGGTGATATTTTAACATTCAGTTGTGTTATGGCACGAAAATAAGGAACTTGTGTGGATAAGGCTCTCTGTGCACCAGGACGGGGTGCAAGGTTCTATAGAATAGGATAATGGACTCTCTGTAACAGTTTGCCCCCGGAACAGTAAATAGTCTAGCGATTTGCTTTGTTGTGATTATCTTCTATGGTTTAGTTGATTTGGTGATATTTTAACATTCAGTTGTGTTATGGCACGAAAATAAGGAACTTGTGTGGATAAGGTTCTCTGTGCACCAGGACGGGGTGCAAGGTTCTATAGAATAAGATAATGAATTCTCTGTAACAGTTTGCCCCCGAAACAGTAAATAGTCTAGCGATTTGCTTTGTTGTGATTATCTTCTATGGTTTAGTTGATTTGGTGATATTTTAACATTCAGTTGTGTTATGGCACGAAAATAAGGAACTTGTGTGGATAAGGTTCTCTGTGCACCAGGACGGGGTGCAAGGTTCTATAGAATAAGATAATGAATTCTCTGTAACAGTTTGCCCCCGAAACAGTAAATAGTCTAGCGATTTGCTTTGTTGTGATTATCTTCTATGGTTTAGTTGATTTGGTGATATTTTAACATTCAGTTGTGTTATGGCACGAAAATAAGGAACTTGTGTGGATAAGGTTCTCTGTGCACCAGGACGGGGTGCAAGGTTCTATAGAATAGGATAATGGACTCTCTGTAACAGTTTGCCCCCGAAACAGTAAATAGTCTAGCGATTTGCTTTGTTGTGATTATCTTCTATGGTTTAGTTGATTTGGTGATATTTTAACATTCAGTTGTGTTATGGCACGAAAATAAGGAACTTGTGTGGATAAGGTTCTCTGTGCACCAGGACGGGGTGCAAGGTTCTATAGAATAGGATAATGGACTCTCTGTAACAGTTTGCCCCCGAAACAGTAAATAGTCTAGCGATTTGCTTTGTTGTGATTATCTTCTATGGTTTAGTTGATTTGGTGATATTTTAACATTCAGTTGTGTTATGGCACGAAAATAAGGAACTTGTGTGGATAAGGTTCTCTGTGCACCAGGACGGGGTGCAAGGTTCTATAGAATAGGATAATGGACTCTCTGTAACAGTTTGCCCCCGAAACAGTAAATAGTCTAGCGATTTGCTTTGTTGTGATTATCTTCTATGGTTTAGTTGATTTGGTGATATTTTAACATTCAGTTGTGTTATGGCACGAAAATAAGGAACTTGTGTGGATAAGGTTCTCTGTGCACCAGGACGGGGTGCAAGGTTCTATAGAATAGGATAATGGACTCTCTGTAACAGTTTGCCCCCGAAACAGTAAATAGTCTAGCGATTTGCTTTGTTGTGATTATCTTCTATGGTTTAGTTGATTTGGTGATATTTTAACATTCAGTTGTGTTATGGCACGAAAATAAGGAACTTGTGTGGATAAGGTTCTCTGTGCACCAGGACGGGGTGCAAAGTTCTATAGAATAAAATAATGAATTCTCTGTAACAGTTTGCCCCCGAAACAGTAAATAGTCTAGCGATTTGCTTTGTTGTGATTATCTTCTATGGTTTAGTTGATTTGGTGATATTTTAACATTCAGTTGTGTTATGGCACGAAAATAAGGAACTTGTGTGGATAAGGTTCTCTGTGCACCAGGACGGGGTGCAAGGTTCTATAGAATAGGATAATGGACTCTCTGTAACAGTTTGCCCCCGAAACAGTAAATAGTCTAGCGATTTGCTTTGTTGTGATTATCTTCTATGGTTTAGTTGATTTGGTGATATTTTAACATTCAGTTGTGTTATGGCACGAAAATAAGGAACTTGTGTGGATAAGGTTCTCTGTGCACCAGGACGGGGTGCAAGGTTCTATAGAATAAGATAATGAATTCTCTGTAACAGTTTGCCCCCGAAACAGTAAATAGTCTAGCGATTTGCTTTGTTGTGATTATCTTCTATGGTTTAGTTGATTTGGTGATATTTTAACATTCAGTTGTGTTATGGCACGAAAATAAGGAACTTGTGTGGATAAGGTTCTCTGTGCACCAGGACGGGGTGCAAGGTTCTATAGAATAGGATAATGGACTCTCTGTAACAGTTTGCCCCCGAAACAGTAAATAGTCTAGCGATTTGCTTTGTTGTGATTATCTTCTATGGTTTAGTTGATTTGGTGATATTTTAACATTCAGTTGTGTTATGGCACGAAAATAAGGAACTTGTGTGGATAAGGTTCTCTGTGCACCAGGACGGGGTGCAAGGTTCTATAGAATAGGATAATGGACTCTCTGTAACAGTTTGCCCCCGAAACAGTAAATAGTCTAGCGATTTGCTTTGTTGTGATTATCTTCTATGGTTTAGTTGATTTGGTGATATTTTAACATTCAGTTGTGTTATGGCACGAAAATAAGGAACTTGTGTGGATAAGGTTCTCTGTGCAACAGGACGGAGTGCAAGGTTCTATAGAATAGGATAATGGACTCTCTGTAACAGTTTGCCCCCGAAACAGTAAATAGTCTAGCGATTTGCTTTGTTGTGATTATCTTCTATGGTTTAGTTGATTTGGTGATATTTTAACATTCAGTTGTGTTATGGCACGAAAATAAGGAACTTGTGTGGATAAGGTTCTCTGTGCACCAGGACGGGGTGCAAGGTTCTATAGAATAAGATAATGAATTCTCTGTAACAGTTTGCCCCCGAAACAGTAAATAGTCTAGCGATTTGCTTTGTTGTGATTATCTTCTATGGTTTAGTTGATTTGGTGATATTTTAACATTCAGTTGTGTTATGGCACGAAAATAAGGAACTTGTGTGGATAAGGTTCTCTGTGCACCAGGACGGGGTGCAAAGTTCTATAGAATAAAATAATGAATTCTCTGTAACAGTTTGCCCCCGAAACAGTAAATAGTCTAGCGATTTGCTTTGTTGTGATTATCTTCTATGGTTTAGTTGATTTGGTGATATTTTAACATTCAGTTGTGTTATGGCACGAAAATAAGGAACTTGTGTGGATAAGGCTCTCTGTGCACCAGGACGGGGTGCAAGGTTCTATAGAATAGGATAATGGACTCTCTGTAACAGTTTGCCCCCGGAACAGTAAATAGTCTAGCGATTTGCTTTGTTGTGATTATCTTCTATGGTTTAGTTGATTTGGTGATATTTTAACATTCAGTTGTGTTATGGCACGAAAATAAGGAACTTGTGTGGATAAGGTTCTCTGTGCACCAGGACGGGGTGCAAGGTTCTATAGAATAAGATAATGAATTCTCTGTAACAGTTTGCCCCCGAAACAGTAAATAGTCTAGCGATTTGCTTTGTTGTGATTATCTTCTATGGTTTAGTTGATTTGGTGATATTTTAACATTCAGTTGTGTTATGGCACGAAAATAAGGAACTTGTGTGGATAAGGTTCTCTGTGCACCAGGACGGGGTGCAAGGTTCTATAGAATAAGATAATGAATTCTCTGTAACAGTTTGCCCCCGAAACAGTAAATAGTCTAGCGATTTGCTTTGTTGTGATTATCTTCTATGGTTTAGTTGATTTGGTGATATTTTAACATTCAGTTGTGTTATGGCACGAAAATAAGGAACTTGTGTGGATAAGGTTCTCTGTGCACCAGGACGGGGTGCAAGGTTCTATAGAATAGGATAATGGACTCTCTGTAACAGTTTGCCCCCGAAACAGTAAATAGTCTAGCGATTTGCTTTGTTGTGATTATCTTCTATGGTTTAGTTGATTTGGTGATATTTTAACATTCAGTTGTGTTATGGCACGAAAATAAGGAACTTGTGTGGATAAGGTTCTCTGTGCACCAGGACGGGGTGCAAGGTTCTATAGAATAGGATAATGGACTCTCTGTAACAGTTTGCCCCCGAAACAGTAAATAGTCTAGCGATTTGCTTTGTTGTGATTATCTTCTATGGTTTAGTTGATTTGGTGATATTTTAACATTCAGTTGTGTTATGGCACGAAAATAAGGAACTTGTGTGGATAAGGTTCTCTGTGCACCAGGACGGGGTGCAAGGTTCTATAGAATAAGATAATGGACTCTCTGTAACAGTTTGCCCCCGAAACAGTAAATAGTCTAGCGATTTGCTTTGTTGTGATTATCTTCTATGGTTTAGTTGATTTGGTGATATTTTAACATTCAGTTGTGTTATGGCACGAAAATAAGGAACTTGTGTGGATAAGGTTCTCTGTGCACCAGGACGGGGTGCAAGGTTCTATAGAATAGGATAATGGACTCTCTGTAACAGTTTGCCCCCGAAACAGTAAATAGTCTAGCGATTTGCTTTGTTGTGATTATCTTCTATGGTTTAGTTGATTTGGTGATATTTTAACATTCAGTTGTGTTATGGCACGAAAATAAGGAACTTGTGTGGATAAGGTTCTCTGTGCACCAGGACGGGGTGCAAGGTTCTATAGAATAGGATAATGGACTCTCTGTAACAGTTTGCCCCCGAAACAGTAAATAGTCTAGCGATTTGCTTTGTTTTGATTATCTTCTATGGTTTAGTTGATTTGGTGATATTTTAACATTCAGTTGTGTTATGGCACGAAAATAAGGAACTTGTGTGGATAAGGTTCTCTGTGCACCAGGACGGGGTGCAAGGTTCTATAGAATAAGATAATGAATTCTCTGTAACAGTTTGCCCCCGAAACAGTAAATAGTCTAGCGATTTGCTTTGTTGTGATTATCTTCTATGGTTTAGTTGATTTGGTGATATTTTAACATTCAGTTGTGTTATGGCACGAAAATAAGGAACTTGTGTGGATAAGGTTCTCTGTGCACCAGGACGGGGTGCAAAGTTCTATAGAATAAAATAATGAATTCTCTGTAACAGTTTGCCCCCGAAACAGTAAATAGTCTAGCGATTTGCTTTGTTGTGATTATCTTCTATGGTTTAGTTGATTTGGTGATATTTTAACATTCAGTTGTGTTATGGCACGAAAATAAGGAACTTGTGTGGATAAGGCTCTCTGTGCACCAGGACGGGGTGCAAGGTTCTATAGAATAGGATAATGGACTCTCTGTAACAGTTTGCCCCCGGAACAGTAAATAGTCTAGCGATTTGCTTTGTTGTGATTATCTTCTATGGTTTAGTTGATTTGGTGATATTTTAACATTCAGTTGTGTTATGGCACGAAAATAAGGAACTTGTGTGGATAAGGTTCTCTGTGCACCAGGACGGGGTGCAAGGTTCTATAGAATAAGATAATGAATTCTCTGTAACAGTTTGCCCCCGAAACAGTAAATAGTCTAGCGATTTGCTTTGTTGTGATTATCTTCTATGGTTTAGTTGATTTGGTGATATTTTAACATTCAGTTGTGTTATGGCACGAAAATAAGGAACTTGTGTGGATAAGGTTCTCTGTGCACCAGGACGGGGTGCAAGGTTCTATAGAATAAGATAATGAATTCTCTGTAACAGTTTGCCCCCGAAACAGTAAATAGTCTAGCGATTTGCTTTGTTGTGATTATCTTCTATGGTTTAGTTGATTTGGTGATATTTTAACATTCAGTTGTGTTATGGCACGAAAATAAGGAACTTGTGTGGATAAGGTTCTCTGTGCACCAGGACGGGGTGCAAGGTTCTATAGAATAGGATAATGGACTCTCTGTAACAGTTTGCCCCCGAAACAGTAAATAGTCTAGCGATTTGCTTTGTTGTGATTATCTTCTATGGTTTAGTTGATTTGGTGATATTTTAACATTCAGTTGTGTTATGGCACGAAAATAAGGAACTTGTGTGGATAAGGTTCTCTGTGCACCAGGACGGGGTGCAAGGTTCTATAGAATAGGATAATGGACTCTCTGTAACAGTTTGCCCCCGAAACAGTAAATAGTCTAGCGATTTGCTTTGTTGTGATTATCTTCTATGGTTTAGTTGATTTGGTGATATTTTAACATTCAGTTGTGTTATGGCACGAAAATAAGGAACTTGTGTGGATAAGGTTCTCTGTGCACCAGGACGGGGTGCAAGGTTCTATAGAATAGGATAATGGACTCTCTGTAACAGTTTGCCCCCGAAACAGTAAATAGTCTAGCGATTTGCTTTGTTGTGATTATCTTCTATGGTTTAGTTGATTTGGTGATATTTTAACATTCAGTTGTGTTATGGCACGAAAATAAGGAACTTGTGTGGATAAGGTTCTCTGTGCACCAGGACGGGGTGCAAGGTTCTATAGAATAAGATAATGGACTCTCTGTAACAGTTTGCCCCCGAAACAGTAAATAGTCTAGCGATTTGCTTTGTTGTGATTATCTTCTATGGTTTAGTTGATTTGGTGATATTTTAACATTCAGTTGTGTTATGGCACGAAAATAAGGAACTTGTGTGGATAAGGTTCTCTGTGCACCAGGACGGGGTGCAAGGTTCTATAGAATAGGATAATGGACTCTCTGTAACAGTTTGCCCCCGAAACAGTAAATAGTCTAGCGATTTGCTTTGTTGTGATTATCTTCTATGGTTTAGTTGATTTGGTGATATTTTAACATTCAGTTGTGTTATGGCACGAAAATAAGGAACTTGTGTGGATAAGGTTCTCTGTGCACCAGGACGGGGTGCAAGGTTCTATAGAATAGGATAATGGACTCTCTGTAACAGTTTGCCCCCGAAACAGTAAATAGTCTAGCGATTTGCTTTGTTGTGATTATCTTCTATGGTTTAGTTGATTTGGTGATATTTTAACATTCAGTTGTGTTATGGCACGAAAATAAGGAACTTGTGTGGATAAGGTTCTCTGTGCACCAGGACGGGGTGCAAGGTTCTATAGAATAAGATAATGAATTCTCTGTAACAGTTTGCCCCCGAAACAGTAAATAGTCTAGCGATTTGCTTTGTTGTGATTATCTTCTATGGTTTAGTTGATTTGGTGATATTTTAACATTCAGTTGTGTTATGGCACGAAAATAAGGAACTTGTGTGGATAAGGTTCTCTGTGCACCAGGACGGGGTGCAAAGTTCTATAGAATAAAATAATGAATTCTCTGTAACAGTTTGCCCCCGAAACAGTAAATAGTCTAGCGATTTGCTTTGTTGTGATTATCTTCTATGGTTTAGTTGATTTGGTGATATTTTAACATTCAGTTGTGTTATGGCACGAAAATAAGGAACTTGTGTGGATAAGGCTCTCTGTGCACCAGGACGGGGTGCAAGGTTCTATAGAATAGGATAATGGACTCTCTGTAACAGTTTGCCCCCGGAACAGTAAATAGTCTAGCGATTTGCTTTGTTGTGATTATCTTCTATGGTTTAGTTGATTTGGTGATATTTTAACATTCAGTTGTGTTATGGCACGAAAATAAGGAACTTGTGTGGATAAGGTTCTCTGTGCACCAGGACGGGGTGCAAGGTTCTATAGAATAAGATAATGAATTCTCTGTAACAGTTTGCCCCCGAAACAGTAAATAGTCTAGCGATTTGCTTTGTTGTGATTATCTTCTATGGTTTAGTTGATTTGGTGATATTTTAACATTCAGTTGTGTTATGGCACGAAAATAAGGAACTTGTGTGGATAAGGTTCTCTGTGCACCAGGACGGGGTGCAAGGTTCTATAGAATAAGATAATGAATTCTCTGTAACAGTTTGCCCCCGAAACAGTAAATAGTCTAGCGATTTGCTTTGTTGTGATTATCTTCTATGGTTTAGTTGATTTGGTGATATTTTAACATTCAGTTGTGTTATGGCACGAAAATAAGGAACTTGTGTGGATAAGGTTCTCTGTGCACCAGGACGGGGTGCAAGGTTCTATAGAATAGGATAATGGACTCTCTGTAACAGTTTGCCCCCGAAACAGTAAATAGTCTAGCGATTTGCTTTGTTGTGATTATCTTCTATGGTTTAGTTGATTTGGTGATATTTTAACATTCAGTTGTGTTATGGCACGAAAATAAGGAACTTGTGTGGATAAGGTTCTCTGTGCACCAGGACGGGGTGCAAGGTTCTATAGAATAGGATAATGGACTCTCTGTAACAGTTTGCCCCCGAAACAGTAAATAGTCTAGCGATTTGCTTTGTTGTGATTATCTTCTATGGTTTAGTTGATTTGGTGATATTTTAACATTCAGTTGTGTTATGGCACGAAAATAAGGAACTTGTGTGGATAAGGTTCTCTGTGCACCAGGACGGGGTGCAAGGTTCTATAGAATAAGATAATGAATTCTCTGTAACAGTTTGCCCCCGAAACAGTAAATAGTCTAGCGATTTGCTTTGTTGTGATTATCTTCTATGGTTTAGTTGATTTGGTGATATTTTAACATTCAGTTGTGTTATGGCACGAAAATAAGGAACTTGTGTGGATAAGGTTCTCTGTGCACCAGGACGGGGTGCAAGGTTCTATAGAATAAGATAATGAATTCTCTGTAACAGTTTGCCCCCGAAACAGTAAATAGTCTAGCGATTTGCTTTGTTGTGATTATCTTCTATGGTTTAGTTGATTTGGTGATATTTTAACATTCAGTTGTGTTATGGCACGAAAATAAGGAACTTGTGTGGATAAGGTTCTCTGTGCACCAGGACGGGGTGCAAGGTTCTATAGAATAGGATAATGGACTCTCTGTAACAGTTTGCCCCCGAAACAGTAAATAGTCTAGCGATTTGCTTTGTTGTGATTATCTTCTATGGTTTAGTTGATTTGGTGATATTTTAACATTCAGTTGTGTTATGGCACGAAAATAAGGAACTTGTGTGGATAAGGTTCTCTGTGCAACAGGACGGAGTGCAAGGTTCTATAGAATAGGATAATGGACTCTCTGTAACAGTTTGCCCCCGAAACAGTAAATAGTCTAGCGATTTGCTTTGTTGTGATTATCTTCTATGGTTTAGTTGATTTGGTGATATTTTAACATTCAGTTGTGTTATGGCACGAAAATAAGGAACTTGTGTGGATAAGGTTCTCTGTGCACCAGGACGGGGTGCAAGGTTCTATAGAATAAGATAATGAATTCTCTGTAACAGTTTGCCCCCGAAACAGTAAATAGTCTAGCGATTTGCTTTGTTGTGATTATCTTCTATGGTTTAGTTGATTTGGTGATATTTTAACATTCAGTTGTGTTATGGCACGAAAATAAGGAACTTGTGTGGATAAGGTTCTCTGTGCACCAGGACGGGGTGCAAAGTTCTATAGAATAAAATAATGAATTCTCTGTAACAGTTTGCCCCCGAAACAGTAAATAGTCTAGCGATTTGCTTTGTTGTGATTATCTTCTATGGTTTAGTTGATTTGGTGATATTTTAACATTCAGTTGTGTTATGGCACGAAAATAAGGAACTTGTGTGGATAAGGCTCTCTGTGCACCAGGACGGGGTGCAAGGTTCTATAGAATAGGATAATGGACTCTCTGTAACAGTTTGCCCCCGGAACAGTAAATAGTCTAGCGATTTGCTTTGTTGTGATTATCTTCTATGGTTTAGTTGATTTGGTGATATTTTAACATTCAGTTGTGTTATGGCACGAAAATAAGGAACTTGTGTGGATAAGGTTCTCTGTGCACCAGGACGGGGTGCAAGGTTCTATAGAATAAGATAATGAATTCTCTGTAACAGTTTGCCCCCGAAACAGTAAATAGTCTAGCGATTTGCTTTGTTGTGATTATCTTCTATGGTTTAGTTGATTTGGTGATATTTTAACATTCAGTTGTGTTATGGCACGAAAATAAGGAACTTGTGTGGATAAGGTTCTCTGTGCACCAGGACGGGGTGCAAGGTTCTATAGAATAAGATAATGAATTCTCTGTAACAGTTTGCCCCCGAAACAGTAAATAGTCTAGCGATTTGCTTTGTTGTGATTATCTTCTATGGTTTAGTTGATTTGGTGATATTTTAACATTCAGTTGTGTTATGGCACGAAAATAAGGAACTTGTGTGGATAAGGTTCTCTGTGCACCAGGACGGGGTGCAAGGTTCTATAGAATAGGATAATGGACTCTCTGTAACAGTTTGCCCCCGAAACAGTAAATAGTCTAGCGATTTGCTTTGTTGTGATTATCTTCTATGGTTTAGTTGATTTGGTGATATTTTAACATTCAGTTGTGTTATGGCACGAAAATAAGGAACTTGTGTGGATAAGGTTCTCTGTGCACCAGGACGGGGTGCAAGGTTCTATAGAATAGGATAATGGACTCTCTGTAACAGTTTGCCCCCGAAACAGTAAATAGTCTAGCGATTTGCTTTGTTGTGATTATCTTCTATGGTTTAGTTGATTTGGTGATATTTTAACATTCAGTTGTGTTATGGCACGAAAATAAGGAACTTGTGTGGATAAGGTTCTCTGTGCACCAGGACGGGGTGCAAGGTTCTATAGAATAAGATAATGAATTCTCTGTAACAGTTTGCCCCCGAAACAGTAAATAGTCTAGCGATTTGCTTTGTTGTGATTATCTTCTATGGTTTAGTTGATTTGGTGATATTTTAACATTCAGTTGTGTTATGGCACGAAAATAAGGAACTTGTGTGGATAAGGTTCTCTGTGCACCAGGACGGGGTGCAAGGTTCTATAGAATAAGATAATGAATTCTCTGTAACAGTTTGCCCCCGAAACAGTAAATAGTCTAGCGATTTGCTTTGTTGTGATTATCTTCTATGGTTTAGTTGATTTGGTGATATTTTAACATTCAGTTGTGTTATGGCACGAAAATAAGGAACTTGTGTGGATAAGGTTCTCTGTGCACCAGGACGGGGTGCAAGGTTCTATAGAATAGGATAATGGACTCTCTGTAACAGTTTGCCCCCGAAACAGTAAATAGTCTAGCGATTTGCTTTGTTGTGATTATCTTCTATGGTTTAGTTGATTTGGTGATATTTTAACATTCAGTTGTGTTATGGCACGAAAATAAGGAACTTGTGTGGATAAGGTTCTCTGTGCACCAGGACGGGGTGCAAGGTTCTATAGAATAGGATAATGGACTCTCTGTAACAGTTTGCCCCCGAAACAGTAAATAGTCTAGCGATTTGCTTTGTTGTGATTATCTTCTATGGTTTAGTTGATTTGGTGATATTTTAACATTCAGTTGTGTTATGGCACGAAAATAAGGAACTTGTGTGGATAAGGTTCTCTGTGCACCAGGACGGGGTGCAAGGTTCTATAGAATAAGATAATGGACTCTCTGTAACAGTTTGCCCCCGAAACAGTAAATAGTCTAGCGATTTGCTTTGTTGTGATTATCTTCTATGGTTTAGTTGATTTGGTGATATTTTAACATTCAGTTGTGTTATGGCACGAAAATAAGGAACTTGTGTGGATAAGGTTCTCTGTGCACCAGGACGGGGTGCAAGGTTCTATAGAATAAGATAATGAATTCTCTGTAACAGTTTGCCCCCGAAACAGTAAATAGTCTAGCGATTTGCTTTGTTGTGATTATCTTCTATGGTTTAGTTGATTTGGTGATATTTTAACATTCAGTTGTGTTATGGCACGAAAATAAGGAACTTGTGTGGATAAGGTTCTCTGTGCACCAGGACGGGGTGCAAGGTTCTATAGAATAGGATAATGGACTCTCTGTAACAGTTTGCCCCCGAAACAGTAAATAGTCTAGCGATTTGCTTTGTTGTGATTATCTTCTATGGTTTAGTTGATTTGGTGATATTTTAACATTCAGTTGTGTTATGGCACGAAAATAAGGAACTTGTGTGGATAAGGTTCTCTGTGCACCAGGACGGGGTGCAAGGTTCTATAGAATAGGATAATGGACTCTCTGTAACAGTTTGCCCCCGAAACAGTAAATAGTCTAGCGATTTGCTTTGTTGTGATTATCTTCTATGGTTTAGTTGATTTGGTGATATTTTAACATTCAGTTGTGTTATGGCACGAAAATAAGGAACTTGTGTGGATAAGGTTCTCTGTGCACCAGGACGGGGTGCAAGGTTCTATAGAATAGGATAATGGACTCTCTGTAACAGTTTGCCCCCGAAACAGTAAATAGTCTAGCGATTTGCTTTGTTGTGATTATCTTCTATGGTTTAGTTGATTTGGTGATATTTTAACATTCAGTTGTGTTATGGCACGAAAATAAGGAACTTGTGTGGATAAGGTTCTCTGTGCACCAGGACGGGGTGCAAAGTTCTATAGAATAAAATAATGAATTCTCTGTAACAGTTTGCCCCCGAAACAGTAAATAGTCTAGCGATTTGCTTTGTTGTGATTATCTTCTATGGTTTAGTTGATTTGGTGATATTTTAACATTCAGTTGTGTTATGGCACGAAAATAAGGAACTTGTGTGGATAAGGCTCTCTGTGCACCAGGACGGGGTGCAAGGTTCTATAGAATAGGATAATGGACTCTCTGTAACAGTTTGCCCCCGGAACAGTAAATAGTCTAGCGATTTGCTTTGTTGTGATTATCTTCTATGGTTTAGTTGATTTGGTGATATTTTAACATTCAGTTGTGTTATGGCACGAAAATAAGGAACTTGTGTGGATAAGGTTCTCTGTGCACCAGGACGGGGTGCAAGGTTCTATAGAATAAGATAATGAATTCTCTGTAACAGTTTGCCCCCGAAACAGTAAATAGTCTAGCGATTTGCTTTGTTGTGATTATCTTCTATGGTTTAGTTGATTTGGTGATATTTTAACATTCAGTTGTGTTATGGCACGAAAATAAGGAACTTGTGTGGATAAGGTTCTCTGTGCACCAGGACGGGGTGCAAGGTTCTATAGAATAAGATAATGAATTCTCTGTAACAGTTTGCCCCCGAAACAGTAAATAGTCTAGCGATTTGCTTTGTTGTGATTATCTTCTATGGTTTAGTTGATTTGGTGATATTTTAACATTCAGTTGTGTTATGGCACGAAAATAAGGAACTTGTGTGGATAAGGTTCTCTGTGCACCAGGACGGGGTGCAAGGTTCTATAGAATAGGATAATGGACTCTCTGTAACAGTTTGCCCCCGAAACAGTAAATAGTCTAGCGATTTGCTTTGTTGTGATTATCTTCTATGGTTTAGTTGATTTGGTGATATTTTAACATTCAGTTGTGTTATGGCACGAAAATAAGGAACTTGTGTGGATAAGGTTCTCTGTGCACCAGGACGGGGTGCAAGGTTCTATAGAATAGGATAATGGACTCTCTGTAACAGTTTGCCCCCGAAACAGTAAATAGTCTAGCGATTTGCTTTGTTGTGATTATCTTCTATGGTTTAGT
This sequence comes from Rhopilema esculentum, assembly GCF_057945365.1. NCBI lineage: Eukaryota > Metazoa > Cnidaria > Scyphozoa > Rhizostomeae > Rhizostomatidae > Rhopilema > Rhopilema esculentum. The sequence goes on from NC_142820.1 coordinate 14,673,195, forward strand.
TGATTTGGTGATATTTTAACATTCAGTTGTGTTATGGCACGAAAATAAGGAACTTGTGTGGATAAGGTTCTCTGTGCACCAGGACGGGGTGCAAGGTTCTATAGAATAAGATAATGAATTCTCTGTAACAGTTTGCCCCCGAAACAGTAAATAGTCTAGCGATTTGCTTTGTTGTGATTATCTTCTATGGTTTAGTTGATTTGGTGATATTTTAACATTCAGTTGTGTTATGGCACGAAAATAAGGAACTTGTGTGGATAAGGTTCTCTGTGCACCAGGACGGGGTGCAAGGTTCTATAGAATAAGATAATGAATTCTCTGTAACAGTTTGCCCCCGAAACAGTAAATAGTCTAGCGATTTGCTTTGTTGTGATTATCTTCTATGGTTTAGTTGATTTGGTGATATTTTAACATTCAGTTGTGTTATGGCACGAAAATAAGGAACTTGTGTGGATAAGGTTCTCTGTGCACCAGGACGGGGTGCAAGGTTCTATAGAATAGGATAATGGACTCTCTGTAACAGTTTGCCCCCGAAACAGTAAATAGTCTAGCGATTTGCTTTGTTGTGATTATCTTCTATGGTTTAGTTGATTTGGTGATATTTTAACATTCAGTTGTGTTATGGCACGAAAATAAGGAACTTGTGTGGATAAGGTTCTCTGTGCACCAGGACGGGGTGCAAGGTTCTATAGAATAGGATAATGGACTCTCTGTAACAGTTTGCCCCCGAAACAGTAAATAGTCTAGCGATTTGCTTTGTTGTGATTATCTTCTATGGTTTAGTTGATTTGGTGATATTTTAACATTCAGTTGTGTTATGGCACGAAAATAAGGAACTTGTGTGGATAAGGTTCTCTGTGCACCAGGACGGGGTGCAAGGTTCTATAGAATAAGATAATGGACTCTCTGTAACAGTTTGCCCCCGAAACAGTAAATAGTCTAGCGATTTGCTTTGTTGTGATTATCTTCTATGGTTTAGTTGATTTGGTGATATTTTAACATTCAGTTGTGTTATGGCACGAAAATAAGGAACTTGTGTGGATAAGGTTCTCTGTGCACCAGGACGGGGTGCAAGGTTCTATAGAATAAGATAATGAATTCTCTGTAACAGTTTGCCCCCGAAACAGTAAATAGTCTAGCGATTTGCTTTGTTGTGATTATCTTCTATGGTTTAGTTGATTTGGTGATATTTTAACATTCAGTTGTGTTATGGCACGAAAATAAGGAACTTGTGTGGATAAGGTTCTCTGTGCACCAGGACGGGGTGCAAGGTTCTATAGAATAGGATAATGGACTCTCTGTAACAGTTTGCCCCCGAAACAGTAAATAGTCTAGCGATTTGCTTTGTTGTGATTATCTTCTATGGTTTAGTTGATTTGGTGATATTTTAACATTCAGTTGTGTTATGGCACGAAAATAAGGAACTTGTGTGGATAAGGTTCTCTGTGCACCAGGACGGGGTGCAAGGTTCTATAGAATAGGATAATGGACTCTCTGTAACAGTTTGCCCCCGAAACAGTAAATAGTCTAGCGATTTGCTTTGTTGTGATTATCTTCTATGGTTTAGTTGATTTGGTGATATTTTAACATTCAGTTGTGTTATGGCACGAAAATAAGGAACTTGTGTGGATAAGGTTCTCTGTGCACCAGGACGGGGTGCAAGGTTCTATAGAATAGGATAATGGACTCTCTGTAACAGTTTGCCCCCGAAACAGTAAATAGTCTAGCGATTTGCTTTGTTGTGATTATCTTCTATGGTTTAGTTGATTTGGTGATATTTTAACATTCAGTTGTGTTATGGCACGAAAATAAGGAACTTGTGTGGATAAGGTTCTCTGTGCACCAGGACGGGGTGCAAAGTTCTATAGAATAAAATAATGAATTCTCTGTAACAGTTTGCCCCCGAAACAGTAAATAGTCTAGCGATTTGCTTTGTTGTGATTATCTTCTATGGTTTAGTTGATTTGGTGATATTTTAACATTCAGTTGTGTTATGGCACGAAAATAAGGAACTTGTGTGGATAAGGTTCTCTGTGCACCAGGACGGGGTGCAAAGTTCTATAGAATAAAATAATGAATTCTCTGTAACAGTTTGCCCCCGAAACAGTAAATAGTCTAGCGATTTGCTTTGTTGTGATTATCTTCTATGGTTTAGTTGATTTGGTGATATTTTAACATTCAGTTGTGTTATCCGTTAAACCCTAGTTATTTATTAAAATTTTATTTTTGATAGACGTCAGAGCAATAGCAGAACAACATCAATTCATTGGCGGATCATAAGGAGCTGGAGAATGAAGAAGTCCGTGACTTTTATGTAGTTTAATTCTCTTTCGATATATAATTTTCTATAAAAATAATAAGTTTCGGTATATATCACGTAGGCCTATCAATTTTAACTTGAACAAGTAAAATATGTACGGTGCTTGTAGTACTTCACCCAAATAACGATAGTATAATGAGCGAATAAGTTCAGTACCAGATTGGTTGTAACAACACGTTTTTTCCCGTATAAACTTGTTATTATTAATTATAACAATACGTCATATTAGCAAGTTTTTATGAATGTTAAATTAAGTGTTGTTTTTTGTCAAACAAGAATTTATCAAGGTTTTTTATTGTGTTCTTTTGTTCATCCTTTGCTCGTGATACCAGCTGTAAATTTATTTTCTTACCACTGTATCGAAAACGAAGTTCCTCTTGAAGGATAGGTAATAAAGATGGAAGAGGGAGACTGGGGCCGGGGGAGCAGATGCTTCAGAGGGGTCCGAGTGGTACGAGTGTCCGAATGGAAATTTCAAAATCGCAATTACTCCTGAAACTCTGTATTTAAAAAATCATCCATAAGGGTTTATGACTATGACTTATAAAGTGCATGCTGTGTAAGTTTGCTGTAACTGCGAACGCCTATGTCACTGCGCATATCTGTTACTGACTCACACGACATAAGTTAACAAGAATGCATTTAACAGCTCTTTTGTTTTATGCTGTGGGAAATTATGTGAGTATGAAATTTGCTAAAACTGTTTCCTTTGATTGTATTCCCAATTCTAACTACAGTTTGTTTGTTTATTTCGATAGCCATAGGAAATAATCCGTGTGATAAAGTTACTAAAACTGTTTCTTTTGATTGTATTCCCAATTCTAACTACAGTTTGTTTGTTTATTTTGATAGCCATAGGAAATAATCCGTGTATTAAATTTACCAAAACTGTTTCTTTTGATAGTATTCTCAATTCTAACTACAATTTGTTTGTTTATTTTGATAACCATAGCTATGTTGACTGTTTGTTATATAAGAGTGTGTTCCAACTAACGTTTCAGAATTACTGTGAATTTGCTGAAGTGTAGTTGCAATTTTCGATTGATGAAATAAAAGCAGATGTTGATACAAAGTCTCCAACGTGGATATAAGAACCAGAAAGTATATTGTACAGTTCACGAATAAACGCGAACCAAATCATTAATTCAATCCTCGTCAGCTGAGGTGAGACAATAAAATTGGTTTATCTATTCATTAGGTGAGTTTATTTCCAGATTATCAAAAACTTCAATAGTTCCTACTGTTTGTATTTTTTGCAATCAATTTCACCGGCAACGGCAACGCAATTCACCAGAATTCTTTTGAACAAGTGCAAATCTTTAGAACTTGACAACAGATACTTTTAATATACACCTTGTATTTGATGTTTAAACTTGTTATGCATAAAATTCTATCTGGTTTCATCATCAGTTGTCTTGTTACCAGTTTCCTCTATGATATTAGAAACATTTAGCCAGAATTGCGCTTTAATGTAACTAGTTTGACTAGGGCTAGCTCCCGTTGAAACCAGATTGTTTAAACCAAATAACTTTTTTATCTGGTTACATCATGTAACCAGTTGTCTTCCAGCCTGTTTTGTCAATGTAACCAGATGCATATAACCCGAATTGCGTTTCTATAAGAAAAGCTTCATTGGGGCTTAGTTCGGGTGTGACCAAATTTCTAAACTGATTTCTCTAACCTGGTTTTTCATTTATTTTACGTAGTTTGATGCGCGTAGCGAGATTGCTTATATCTGGTTACATCTTAAACTTGTTTCACAAAATTAGGGTAAAACTATTGCCAGAGTTAGGTCAAAATTTTAGAATCTTCTTTTTGGCAGCATCTCTCGTGATAAGGGACGAGGGGGGTGCCGCATTCCATAAAGGGAAGGTCTGCTTGTAGTTTGCTGCATTCGCAGCCCGGGGGGGGGGGGGTCCAGTCCGTTTGATTTTATGTTTAAACTTGTTATGCATAAAATTCTATCTGGTTTCATCATGAAACCAGTTGTCTTGTAACCAGTTTCCTCTATCATATTAGAAACATTTAGCCAGAATTGCGCTTTAATGTAACTAGTTTGACTAGGGCTAGCTCCCGTTGAAACCAGATTGTTTAAACCAAATAACTTTTTTATCTGGTTACATCATTGACCAGTTGTCTTCCAGCCTGTTTTGTCGATGTAACCAGATGCATGCAACCAGAATTGAGTTTTATGAAAGAGTGTCAATAATATTAAACGAGTTTCAATAAGGCTAGTTCCCGTTGAAAGCAGATCGTTTAAACCAGATGGTTTTTCTATCTGGTTACATCATGTAACCAGTTGTCTTCCAGCCGGTTTTTTCGATGTAACCAGATGCATGCAACCAGAATTGATATTTATGAAAGAGTTTCAATAATATAAAACGAGTTTCAATAAGGCTAGTTCCCGTTGAAAGCAGCGCGTTTTAACCAGATGACTTTTTTATCTGGTTACATAATGTAACCAGTTGTCTTCCAGCTTGTTTTGTCAATGTAACCAGATGCATATAACAAGAATTGCGTTTTATGAAAGAGTGTCAGTAATATTAAACGAGTTTCAATAAGGCTAGTTCCCGTTGAAAGCAGATCGTTTAAACCAGATGGTTTTTCTATCTGGTTACATCATGTAACCAGTTGTCTTCCAGCCGGTTTTTTCGATGTAACCAGATGCATGCTACCAGAATTGATATTTATGAAAGAGTTTCAATAATATAAAACGAGTTTCAATAAGGCTAGTCCCCGTTGAAAGCAGCGCGTTTTAACCAGATGACTTTTTTATCTGGTTACATCATGTAACCAGTTGTCTTCCAGCTTGTTTTGTCAATGTAACCAGATGCATATAACTAGAATTGCGTTTTTATAAGAAAAGCTTCATTGGGGCTTGGTTCGGGTGTGACCAAATTTCTAAACCGAATTTCTCTAACCTGGTTTTCCATTTATTTCACGTATTTTGATGGGCGTAGTGAGATCGCGGGGCGATAGAGTAGAAAAAAGTATTTGTAGCAAAACATCATAATTTCCTTTTATTGAATCAGCATATTTTCCTTGTAGGATCAAGCAATTGTCCCTCGTTAAAGAACGAAATGGATTCAAATTTTCATGGCAAGTTGTTTCCTTATCGTTAATTATTTACAATAGAAAGGATGTTTTCTCACAGATTGATGGTCGAAACATATACTTTTGCAACAAGACTTTTTCAACACGATTGCATTTTGTTATCAGTTTTCTTGGAACCAGTTTCCTTTTTATACATGTAACCAGAATATTTTTATTTAGAACCTACCAAAATTCTGGACAGAGATCTGTTTGAAATTGATGGAAATCAATACGTGGCACTGGCGGACGTTAAAACAGATTTCCAGCACATGACTGGATCAGCCTTCAAAACCATGCTCCACCGAATGGGTATAAGGGCTAGATTAGCCCAAGGGACGATATGTGCAAAGCTGCAGTCACGTTTTGGAAAACAGAAAGGGGGACACTGGCTGATAGATATGGGAGATTTTCAAAAACTTAACAGCAAACACAAACAGCAAATCTTCAAACAGCTCCAAAGCACCACAACGATTGAAGCAAACGATAAAATTTCAACGAATGAAATGTGCGGGGAGGCCACAAACTCCATGACTGATGTGGAATCTTTCGAAGATGTTAGAATGGAAGACTACAGCGTTAATTACCGAGATCCACACAATAGTACACATGAAGCTGTTAATAATGAGTTTCCGAAAATTGCTGAATTCTACAGCAAGGTAATCAATCCAGAACGGCCCACTGGAAAAATTGCAGAGGCAACAGTGAAAAAGATCATTGGTAAAGCAAAAGAATACTTTATTTTTGTTGCAGAGACAGAAACACGGAGTCCAAACATTGAAGATTGCCTTAACACGAAAAAAGTGGATGCTTTCGTGCAAACGCGATTGGCCAAACCCTTAAGCTACGGCACGGTGGCAGGCTATGTACAATCGATTTTATATATTGCCAAATATGTGAAGAGAAATAGCGGAAACCTTATGGAAATAAAAGAGATTGTGCAGCTGAAAAGAATACAGTCTCAGCTGCAGGTAAGCATTTAATTTGAAGTCATCTACTTCAGAGTTTATATCTACGTTTCAAGTGAACTAAGAACGGCCAAAGTGACCAAGATTGCCAAATTATCGTCGTCCAATAGCGAATTTGATATAAAATATGCTTTGAAAAGATTACAGCGTTGGTTGTGCTGTCGGTTACTTCTACGCTTTACGCACTTTGTATGCATTTTCCTTCTTGATGGTGTTGTTTTCTTTTGCTGATTGCATTCACTTTTCTTTTAACAGAGAGAGTACGAAAAGGAGAGAAGGAGAAAAAATACAAATACGGACAGAAAAAAAAACTATTACTGGGGACAAGCAATGGAACTATTAAAGAAAATGAAATATGAATTGGAAACATTTTGTGGCACGAGAATAGATAAGGCAAGATTGTATCATGATTTCTTAATTCTTTTAATGTTTGCCACTGTTAATCCGGCAAGAAACACTGACATGATAAGACTTAAAATAGTGCAAGAGAAGGATGAAGAGCGAGATAGAAATAACAACTATCTTATATTCAAAGAAGATGGCACAGTGGAATTGGAAATAAACATTTTTAAAACCTCTTCGACTTATGGGTGCAATCGGATCTCGGTTTCGAGCGTCGATTATTTAGAGCGCTATTTGCGAACATTTATAGATAAAGAAAGGAGGATACTCCTTAAAGATAAGAAACACGACTTTCTTTTCATGCGTAAAAGTGGAGAGCCATTTGAAAGTTCCGAATCATTTACAGTTTATCTCTCCAAGTCATTCTCACAACATTCGGATGATCAATTGCATGTAACTACAGGAACCCTTCGTAAAAGTTTAGTTAACTGGGTTCTGTCTGAGGAAAAGGACAAAAACATAGAAGCAGCTATCGCAAGACTTATGTCACACAGTCAGAGAACTCAGAGACTAAGATACTATACCATGGAAACTGAGAACAAAATTAAAAAGGGTGTAAGACACTTGGCAGATAATACAGCTAACTGTTTAGGGATTCGTCGAAAATTGTCCTGTTGGAACTACCCCATTAGAGATCAAATTGTTGCTCTAATTACAAATGATTCGACTTTGGCTGTTCCAAACATTTTAGTAGGTAAGGTAATCGATGTGAACTACGACGAGAAAACTGTATTAATGGCCGAGATGGAAGAGACTGACGAAAGCTACACGTATAAAATGAAAATTGGCATCACCTTCAAAGAAAGTATAGAGGCTGTAGTTCACCCCATTGATTGTGTATATGATGCGGACAGTAACACTTATCATCTCCGAACACGTAAGCATGAAATATACGAGGCAGTCATGGAAGGGATGCGACAACAAATGGATGAAAGTTCATCGGAATCAGACAATGACTTTATTTAAATTTTGTAACATCATTACACATTATACTATTATTTGCGAACATTTGTGACACCTTCATAGATTAATTAGAGGTTGTAGTTCTCTCCATTGATTGTGTTACGATTTATTCCTTTTGAAGTATCAACGCTATAAAGATATTTTTTTCATGTAGCTACATAACAAAAAGTTTTCTTTAAGTTTTCAAAGTAGAAAAAGTGTCTACCAAAGAACAACTTTTCATTTTTGTTTCTTTACGTGTCTTCTAAATACATGCATTGATATATACAGGCCCCTTAAATTATGTGTTTTAAAGCCCTTCAAAACCAATTGCTAGCGCTAATTTAAGTTTAAAATGATGTATGAAAGTTATTTCACATTGATACTAACTCCCTGATGGCCCCTAGGTTAGGGGTATTTCCCAATACCAAAGTTAAAGATACCCACAATCAAAAGCAGAACAGAACATTTAATGAATTGAAGTGAATTGAATTGGTCATAACCCACCTAGGGAATGACCAAACTTTAGATGCAATTTACACCAAAACCATATAGAATTTCCAAGACCTCTGGTACTATGCTAGAGATGAAGTATATTTACCCATTGTATCAAAAGCTGGTAATCTTAAAAGCTAATTTACTATTTTTCCATATTTTTCGAACATTCCTTACTTCACTACTATAGAGGGGTTTTAGCGGCGCGTCCTGGTGAAACAATAGGGCCTCGGTTAAATGTATTAAGGAAGGGGTGATACTTTTCAAAATAAGTGAAAAAATCATTAAATGTTTCTGGTGTAGAAAATTACGCTGAGTTGATTGACACTCTAGATAAAGGGTCTTAAATGCACCGTTTTCGAAATAATTGGGGTTGAAGTGGGGCAAAACAATAGGGAAAACAATAGGCCAAACTAAGGAAAAATGACCACTAGCATCAAATAGAGGCTGCACCATGCTCAATATAAACAAAATGGCGCTTCAATTCCGCGCGCTAAGTTGCTTCGGAGAGTGTAAAATGGATAGGAATGATACTACTCAGATTACTTTGGTTTAGGTGAGACTCCTTTTAAGCTACATCTTGACATGATTTAAAAGGGTTCATCATTTTGTCCCGAATTGATTTCACCATTTGACATTTCTAACAGTCTTTATGTTGGGCCTAGGCCTTTATGTTGAGTTGCTTACATTGCCATGGTACAAGCTTTGAGATCTTTATCATGCTGAGACTTTTAACAAATATGAACTCTCTTTAACACAAATATGTTACAGTTTGCCCCCGAAACAGTAAATAGTCTAGCGATTTGCTTTGTTGTGATTATCTTCTATGGTTTAGTTGATTTGGTGATATTTTAACATTCAGTTGTGTTATGGCACGAAAATAAGGAACTTGTGTGGATAAGGTTCTCTGTGCACCAGGGCGGGGTGCAAGGTTCTATAGAATAAGATAATGGACTCTCTGTAACAGTTTGCCCCCGAAACAGTAAATAGTCTAGCGATTTGCTTTGTTGTGATTATCTTCTATGGTTTAGTTGATTTGGTGATATTTTAACATTCAGTTGTGTTATGGCACGAAAATAAGGAACTTGTGTGGATAAGGTTCTCTGTGCACCAGGACGGGGTGCAAGGTTCTATAGAATAGGATAATGGACTCTCTGTAACAGTTTGCCCCCGAAACAGTAAATAGTCTAGCGATTTGCTTTGTTGTGATTATCTTCTATGGTTTAGTTGATTTGGTGATATTTTAACATTCAGTTGTGTTATGGCACGAAAATAAGGAACTTGTGTGGATAAGGTTCTCTGTGCACCAGGACGGGGTGCAAGGTTCTATAGAATAGGATAATGGACTCTCTGTAACAGTTTGCCCCCGAAACAGTAAATAGTCTAGCGATTTGCTTTGTTGTGATTATCTTCTATGGTTTAGTTGATTTGGTGATATTTTAACATTCAGTTGTGTTATGGCACGAAAATAAGGAACTTGTGTGGATAAGGTTCTCTGTGCACCAGGACGGGGTGCAAGGTTCTATAGAATAGGATAATGGACTCTCTGTAACAGTTTGCCCCCGAAACAGTAAATAGTCTAGCGATTTGCTTTGTTGTGATTATCTTCTATGGTTTAGTTGATTTGGTGATATTTTAACATTCAGTTGTGTTATGGCACGAAAATAAGGAACTTGTGTGGATAAGGTTCTCTGTGCACCAGGACGGGGTGCAAGGTTCTATAGAATAGGATAATGGACTCTCTGTAACAGTTTGCCCCCGAAACAGTAAATAGTCTAGCGATTTGCTTTGTTGTGATTATCTTCTATGGTTTAGTTGATTTGGTGATATTTTAACATTCAGTTGTGTTATGGCACGAAAATAAGGAACTTGTGTGGATAAGGTTCTCTGTGCACCAGGGCGGGGTGCAAGGTTCTATAGAATAAGATAATGGACTCTCTGTAACAGTTTGCCCCCGAAACAGTAAATAGTCTAGCGATTTGCTTTGTTGTGATTATCTTCTATGGTTTAGTTGATTTGGTGATATTTTAACATTCAGTTGTGTTATGGCACGAAAATAAGGAACTTGTGTGGATAAGGTTCTCTGTGCACCAGGACGGGGTGCAAGGTTCTATAGAATAGGATAATGGACTCTCTGTAACAGTTTGCCCCCGAAACAGTAAATAGTCTAGCGATTTGCTTTGTTGTGATTATCTTCTATGGTTTAGTTGATTTGGTGATATTTTAACATTCAGTTGTGTTATGGCACGAAAATAAGGAACTTGTGTGGATAAGGTTCTCTGTGCACCAGGACGGGGTGCAAAGTTCTATAGAATAAAATAATGAATTCTCTGTAACAGTTTGCCCCCGAAACAGTAAATAGTCTAGCGATTTGCTTTGTTGTGATTATCTTCTATGGTTTAGTTGATTTGGTGATATTTTAACATTCAGTTGTGTTATGGCACGAAAATAAGGAACTTGTGTGGATAAGGCTCTCTGTGCACCAGGACGGGGTGCAAGGTTCTATAGAATAGGATAATGGACTCTCTGTAACAGTTTGCCCCCGGAACAGTAAATAGTCTAGCGATTTGCTTTGTTGTGATTATCTTCTATGGTTTAGTTGATTTGGTGATATTTTAACATTCAGTTGTGTTATGGCACGAAAATAAGGAACTTGTGTGGATAAGGTTCTCTGTGCACCAGGACGGGGTGCAAGGTTCTATAGAATAAGATAATGAATTCTCTGTAACAGTTTGCCCCCGAAACAGTAAATAGTCTAGCGATTTGCTTTGTTGTGATTATCTTCTATGGTTTAGTTGATTTGGTGATATTTTAACATTCAGTTGTGTTATGGCACGAAAATAAGGAACTTGTGTGGATAAGGTTCTCTGTGCACCAGGACGGGGTGCAAGGTTCTATAGAATAAGATAATGAATTCTCTGTAACAGTTTGCCCCCGAAACAGTAAATAGTCTAGCGATTTGCTTTGTTGTGATTATCTTCTATGGTTTAGTTGATTTGGTGATATTTTAACATTCAGTTGTGTTATGGCACGAAAATAAGGAACTTGTGTGGATAAGGTTCTCTGTGCACCAGGACGGGGTGCAAGGTTCTATAGAATAGGATAATGGACTCTCTGTAACAGTTTGCCCCCGAAACAGTAAATAGTCTAGCGATTTGCTTTGTTGTGATTATCTTCTATGGTTTAGTTGATTTGGTGATATTTTAACATTCAGTTGTGTTATGGCACGAAAATAAGGAACTTGTGTGGATAAGGTTCTCTGTGCACCAGGACGGGGTGCAAGGTTCTATAGAATAGGATAATGGACTCTCTGTAACAGTTTGCCCCCGAAACAGTAAATAGTCTAGCGATTTGCTTTGTTGTGATTATCTTCTATGGTTTAGTTGATTTGGTGATATTTTAACATTCAGTTGTGTTATGGCACGAAAATAAGGAACTTGTGTGGATAAGGTTCTCTGTGCACCAGGACGGGGTGCAAGGTTCTATAGAATAGGATAATGGACTCTCTGTAACAGTTTGCCCCCGAAACAGTAAATAGTCTAGCGATTTGCTTTGTTGTGATTATCTTCTATGGTTTAGTTGATTTGGTGATATTTTAACATTCAGTTGTGTTATGGCACGAAAATAAGGAACTTGTGTGGATAAGGTTCTCTGTGCACCAGGACGGGGTGCAAGGTTCTATAGAATAAGATAATGGACTCTCTGTAACAGTTTGCCCCCGAAACAGTAAATAGTCTAGCGATTTGCTTTGTTGTGATTATCTTCTATGGTTTAGTTGATTTGGTGATATTTTAACATTCAGTTGTGTTATGGCACGAAAATAAGGAACTTGTGTGGATAAGGTTCTCTGTGCACCAGGACGGGGTGCAAGGTTCTATAGAATAGGATAATGGACTCTCTGTAACAGTTTGCCCCCGAAACAGTAAATAGTCTAGCGATTTGCTTTGTTGTGATTATCTTCTATGGTTTAGTTGATTTGGTGATATTTTAACATTCAGTTGTGTTATGGCACGAAAATAAGGAACTTGTGTGGATAAGGTTCTCTGTGCACCAGGACGGGGTGCAAGGTTCTATAGAATAAGATAATGAATTCTCTGTAACAGTTTGCCCCCGAAACAGTAAATAGTCTAGCGATTTGCTTTGTTGTGATTATCTTCTATGGTTTAGTTGATTTGGTGATATTTTAACATTCAGTTGTGTTATGGCACGAAAATAAGGAACTTGTGTGGATAAGGTTCTCTGTGCACCAGGACGGGGTGCAAGGTTCTATAGAATAAGATAATGAATTCTCTGTAACAGTTTGCCCCCGAAACAGTAAATAGTCTAGCGATTTGCTTTGTTGTGATTATCTTCTATGGTTTAGTTGATTTGGTGATATTTTAACATTCAGTTGTGTTATGGCACGAAAATAAGGAACTTGTGTGGATAAGGTTCTCTGTGCACCAGGACGGGGTGCAAGGTTCTATAGAATAGGATAATGGACTCTCTGTAACAGTTTGCCCCCGAAACAGTAAATAGTCTAGCGATTTGCTTTGTTGTGATTATCTTCTATGGTTTAGTTGATTTGGTGATATTTTAACATTCAGTTGTGTTATGGCACGAAAATAAGGAACTTGTGTGGATAAGGTTCTCTGTGCACCAGGACGGGGTGCAAGGTTCTATAGAATAGGATAATGGACTCTCTGTAACAGTTTGCCCCCGAAACAGTAAATAGTCTAGCGATTTGCTTTGTTGTGATTATCTTCTATGGTTTAGTTGATTTGGTGATATTTTAACATTCAGTTGTGTTATGGCACGAAAATAAGGAACTTGTGTGGATAAGGTTCTCTGTGCACCAGGACGGGGTGCAAGGTTCTATAGAATAAGATAATGGACTCTCTGTAACAGTTTGCCCCCGAAACAGTAAATAGTCTAGCGATTTGCTTTGTTGTGATTATCTTCTATGGTTTAGTTGATTTGGTGATATTTTAACATTCAGTTGTGTTATGGCACGAAAATAAGGAACTTGTGTGGATAAGGTTCTCTGTGCACCAGGACGGGGTGCAAGGTTCTATAGAATAGGATAATGGACTCTCTGTAACAGTTTGCCCCCGAAACAGTAAATAGTCTAGCGATTTGCTTTGTTGTGATTATCTTCTATGGTTTAGTTGATTTGGTGATATTTTAACATTCAGTTGTGTTATGGCACGAAAATAAGGAACTTGTGTGGATAAGGTTCTCTGTGCACCAGGACGGGGTGCAAGGTTCTATAGAATAGGATAATGGACTCTCTGTAACAGTTTGCCCCCGAAACAGTAAATAGTCTAGCGATTTGCTTTGTTGTGATTATCTTCTATGGTTTAGTTGATTTGGTGATATTTTAACATTCAGTTGTGTTATGGCACGAAAATAAGGAACTTGTGTGGATAAGGTTCTCTGTGCACCAGGACGGGGTGCAAGGTTCTATAGAATAGGATAATGGACTCTCTGTAACAGTTTGCCCCCGAAACAGTAAATAGTCTAGCGATTTGCTTTGTTGTGATTATCTTCTATGGTTTAGTTGATTTGGTGATATTTTAACATTCAGTTGTGTTATGGCACGAAAATAAGGAACTTGTGTGGATAAGGTTCTCTGTGCACCAGGACGGGGTGCAAGGTTCTATAGAATAGGATAATGGACTCTCTGTAACAGTTTGCCCCCGAAACAGTAAATAGTCTAGCGATTTGCTTTGTTGTGATTATCTTCTATGGTTTAGTTGATTTGGTGATATTTTAACATTCAGTTGTGTTATGGCACGAAAATAAGGAACTTGTGTGGATAAGGTTCTCTGTGCACCAGGACGGGGTGCAAGGTTCTATAGAATAGGATAATGGACTCTCTGTAACAGTTTGCCCCCGAAACAGTAAATAGTCTAGCGATTTGCTTTGTTGTGATTATCTTCTATGGTTTAGTTGATTTGGTGATATTTTAACATTCAGTTGTGTTATGGCACGAAAATAAGGAACTTGTGTGGATAAGGTTCTCTGTGCACCAGGACGGGGTGCAAGGTTCTATAGAATAAGATAATGAATTCTCTGTAACAGTTTGCCCCCGAAACAGTAAATAGTCTAGCGATTTGCTTTGTTGTGATTATCTTCTATGGTTTAATTGATTTGGTGATATTTTAACATTCAGTTGTGTTATGGCACGAAAATAAGGAACTTGTGTGGATAAGGTTCTCTGTGCACCAGGGCGGGGTGCAAGGTTCTATAGAATAAGATAATGGACTCTCTGTAACAGTTTGCCCCCGAAACAGTAAATAGTCTAGCGATTTGCTTTGTTGTGATTATCTTCTATGGTTTAGTTGATTTGGTGATATTTTAACATTCAGTTGTGTTATGGCACGAAAATAAGGAACTTGTGTGGATAAGGTTCTCTGTGCACCAGGACGGGGTGCAAGGTTCTATAGAATAAGATAATGAATTCTCTGTAACAGTTTGCCCCCGAAACAGTAAATAGTCTAGCGATTTGCTTTGTTGTGATTATCTTCTATGGTTTAGTTGATTTGGTGATATTTTAACATTCAGTTGTGTTATGGCACGAAAATAAGGAACTTGTGTGGATAAGGTTCTCTGTGCACCAGGACGGGGTGCAAAGTTCTATAGAATAAAATAATGAATTCTCTGTAACAGTTTGCCCCCGAAACAGTAAATAGTCTAGCGATTTGCTTTGTTGTGATTATCTTCTATGGTTTAGTTGATTTGGTGATATTTTAACATTCAGTTGTGTTATGGCACGAAAATAAGGAACTTGTGTGGATAAGGTTCTCTGTGCACCAGGACGGGGTGCAAGGTTCTATAGAATAGGATAATGGACTCTCTGTAACAGTTTGCCCCCGAAACAGTAAATAGTCTAGCGATTTGCTTTGTTGTGATTATCTTCTATGGTTTAGTTGATTTGGTGATATTTTAACATTCAGTTGTGTTATGGCACGAAAATAAGGAACTTGTGTGGATAAGGTTCTCTGTGCACCAGGACGGGGTGCAAGGTTCTATAGAATAGGATAATGGACTCTCTGTAACAGTTTGCCCCCGAAACAGTAAATAGTCTAGCGATTTGCTTTGTTGTGATTATCTTCTATGGTTTAGTTGATTTGGTGATATTTTAACATTCAGTTGTGTTATGGCACGAAAATAAGGAACTTGTGTGGATAAGGTTCTCTGTGCACCAGGACGGGGTGCAAGGTTCTATAGAATAGGATAATGGACTCTCTGTAACAGTTTGCCCCCGAAACAGTAAATAGTCTAGCGATTTGCTTTGTTGTGATTATCTTCTATGGTTTAGTTGATTTGGTGATATTTTAACATTCAGTTGTGTTATGGCACGAAAATAAGGAACTTGTGTGGATAAGGTTCTCTGTGCACCAGGACGGGGTGCAAGGTTCTATAGAATAGGATAATGGACTCTCTGTAACAGTTTGCCCCCGAAACAGTAAATAGTCTAGCGATTTGCTTTGTTGTGATTATCTTCTATGGTTTAGTTGATTTGGTGATATTTTAACATTCAGTTGTGTTATGGCACGAAAATAAGGAACTTGTGTGGATAAGGTTCTCTGTGCACCAGGACGGGGTGCAAGGTTCTATAGAATAAGATAATGAATTCTCTGTAACAGTTTGCCCCCGAAACAGTAAATAGTCTAGCGATTTGCTTTGTTGTGATTATCTTCTATGGTTTAATTGATTTGGTGATATTTTAACATTCAGTTGTGTTATGGCACGAAAATAAGGAACTTGTGTGGATAAGGTTCTCTGTGCACCAGGGCGGGATGCAAGGTTCTATAGAATAAGATAATGGACTCTCTGTAACAGTTTGCCCCCGAAACAGTAAATAGTCTAGCGATTTGCTTTGTTGTGATTATCTTCTATGGTTTAGTTGATTTGGTGATATTTTAACATTCAGTTGTGTTATGGCACGAAAATAAGGAACTTGTGTGGATAAGGTTCTCTGTGCACCAGGACGGGGTGCAAGGTTCTATAGAATAAGATAATGAATTCTCTGTAACAGTTTGCCCCCGAAACAGTAAATAGTCTAGCGATTTGCTTTGTTGTGATTATCTTCTATGGTTTAGTTGATTTGGTGATATTTTAACATTCAGTTGTGTTATGGCACGAAAATAAGGAACCTGTGTGGATAAGGTTCTCTGTGCACCAGGACGGGTGCAAGGTTCTATAGAATAGGATAATGGACTCTCTGTAACAGTTTGCCCCCGAAACAGTAAATAGTCTAGCGATTTGCTTTGTTGTGATTATCTTCTATGGTTTAGTTGATTTGGTGATATTTTAACATTCAGTTGTGTTATGGCACGAAAATAAGGAACTTGTGTGGATAAGGTTCTCTGTGCACCAGGACGGGGTGCAAGGTTCTATAGAATAGGATAATGGACTCTCTGTAACAGTTTGCCCCCGAAACAGTAAATAGTCTAGCGATTTGCTTTGTTGTGATTATCTTCTATGGTTTAGTTGATTTGGTGATATTTTAACATTCAGTTGTGTTATGGCACGAAAATAAGGAACTTGTGTGGATAAGGTTCTCTGTGCAACAGGACGGAGTGCAAGGTTCTATAGAATAGGATAATGGACTCTCTGTAACAGTTTGCCCCCGAAACAGTAAATAGTCTAGCGATTTGCTTTGTTGTGATTATCTTCTATGGTTTAGTTGATTTGGTGATATTTTAACATTCAGTTGTGTTATGGCACGAAAATAAGGAACTTGTGTGGATAAGGTTCTCTGTGCACCAGGACGGGGTGCAAGGTTCTATAGAATAGGATAATGGACTCTCTGTAACAGTTTGCCCCCGAAACAGTAAATAGTCTAGCGATTTGCTTTGTTGTGATTATCTTCTATGGTTTAGTTGATTTGGTGATATTTTAACATTCAGTTGTGTTATGGCACGAAAATAAGGAACTTGTGTGGATAAGGCTCTCTGTGCACCAGGACGGGGTGCAAGGTTCTATAGAATAGGATAATGGACTCTCTGTAACAGTTTGCCCCCGAAACAGTAAATAGTCTAGCGATTTGCTTTGTTGTGATTATCTTCTATGGTTTAGTTGATTTGGTGATATTTTAACATTCAGTTGTGTTATGGCACGAAAATAAGGAACTTGTGTGGATAAGGTTCTCTGTGCACCAGGACGGGGTGCAAGGTTCTATAGAATAGGATAATGGACTCTCTGTAACAGTTTGCCCCCGAAACAGTAAATAGTCTAGCGATTTGCTTTGTTGTGATTATCTTCTATGGTTTAGTTGATTTGGTGATATTTTAACATTCAGTTGTGTTATGGCACGAAAATAAGGAACTTGTGTGGATAAGGTTCTCTGTGCACCAGGACGGGGTGCAAGGTTCTATAGAATAGGATAATGGACTCTCTGTAACAGTTTGCCCCCGAAACAGTAAATAGTCTAGCGATTTGCTTTGTTGTGATTATCTTCTATGGTTTAGTTGATTTGGTGATATTTTAACATTCAGTTGTGTTATGGCACGAAAATAAGGAACTTGTGTGGATAAGGTTCTCTGTGCAACAGGACGGAGTGCAAGGTTCTATAGAATAGGATAATGGACTCTCTGTAACAGTTTGCCCCCGAAACAGTAAATAGTCTAGCGATTTGCTTTGTTGTGATTATCTTCTATGGTTTAGTTGATTTGGTGATATTTTAACATTCAGTTGTGTTATGGCACGAAAATAAGGAACTTGTGTGGATAAGGTTCTCTGTGCACCAGGACGGGGTGCAAGGTTCTATAGAATAGGATAATGGACTCTCTGTAACAGTTTGCCCCCGAAACAGTAAATAGTCTAGCGATTTGCTTTGTTGTGATTATCTTCTATGGTTTAGTTGATTTGGTGATATTTTAACATTCAGTTGTGTTATGGCACGAAAATAAGGAACTTGTGTGGATAAGGCTCTCTGTGCACCAGGACGGGGTGCAAGGTTCTATAGAATAGGATAATGGACTCTCTGTAACAGTTTGCCCCCGAAACAGTAAATAGTCTAGCGATTTGCTTTGTTGTGATTATCTTCTATGGTTTAGTTGATTTGGTGATATTTTAACATTCAGTTGTGTTATGGCACGAAAATAAGGAACTTGTGTGGATAAGGTTCTCTGTGCACCAGGACGGGGTGCAAGGTTCTATAGAATAGGATAATGGACTCTCTGTAACAGTTTGCCCCCGAAACAGTAAATAGTCTAGCGATTTGCTTTGTTGTGATTATCTTCTATGGTTTAGTTGATTTGGTGATATTTTAACATTCAGTTGTGTTATGGCACGAAAATAAGGAACTTGTGTGGATAAGGTTCTCTGTGCACCAGGACGGGGTGCAAGGTTCTATAGAATAGGATAATGGACTCTCTGTAACAGTTTGCCCCCGAAACAGTAAATAGTCTAGCGATTTGCTTTGTTGTGATTATCTTCTATGGTTTAGTTGATTTGGTGATATTTTAACATTCAGTTGTGTTATGGCACGAAAATAAGGAACTTGTGTGGATAAGGTTCTCTGTGCAACAGGACGGAGTGCAAGGTTCTATAGAATAGGATAATGGACTCTCTGTAACAGTTTGCCCCCGAAACAGTAAATAGTCTAGCGATTTGCTTTGTTGTGATTATCTTCTATGGTTTAGTTGATTTGGTGATATTTTAACATTCAGTTGTGTTATGGCACGAAAATAAGGAACTTGTGTGGATAAGGTTCTCTGTGCAACAGGACGGAGTGCAAGGTTCTATAGAATAGGATAATGGACTCTCTGTAACAGTTTGCCCCCGAAACAGTAAATAGTCTAGCGATTTGCTTTGTTGTGATTATCTTCTATGGTTTAGTTGATTTGGTGATATTTTAACATTCAGTTGTGTTATGGCACGAAAATAAGGAACTTGTGTGGATAAGGCTCTCTGTGCACCAGGACGGGGTGCAAGGTTCTATAGAATAGGATAATGGACTCTCTGTAACAGTTTGCCCCCGAAACAGTAAATAGTCTAGCGATTTGCTTTGTTGTGATTATCTTCTATGGTTTAGTTGATTTGGTGATATTTTAACATTCAGTTGTGTTATGGCACGAAAATAAGGAACTTGTGTGGATAAGGTTCTCTGTGCACCAGGACGGGGTGCAAGGTTCTATAGAATAGGATAATGGACTCTCTGTAACAGTTTGCCCCCGAAACAGTAAATAGTCTAGCGATTTGCTTTGTTGTGATTATCTTCTATGGTTTAGTTGATTTGGTGATATTTTAACATTCAGTTGTGTTATGGCACGAAAATAAGGAACTTGTGTGGATAAGGTTCTCTGTGCACCAGGACGGGGTGCAAGGTTCTATAGAATAAGATAATGAATTCTCTGTAACAGTTTGCCCCCGAAACAGTAAATAGTCTAGCGATTTGCTTTGTTGTGATTATCTTCTATGGTTTAGTTGATTTGGTGATATTTTAACATTCAGTTGTGTTATGGCACGAAAATAAGGAACTTGTGTGGATAAGGTTCTCTGTGCACCAGGACGGGGTGCAAGGTTCTATAGAATAGGATAATGGACTCTCTGTAACAGTTTGCCCCCGAAACAGTAAATAGTCTAGCGATTTGCTTTGTTGTGATTATCTTCTATGGTTTAGTTGATTTGGTGATATTTTAACATTCAGTTGTGTTATGGCACGAAAATAAGGAACTTGTGTGGATAAGGTTCTCTGTGCACCAGGACGGGGTGCAAGGTTCTATAGAATAGGATAATGGACTCTCTGTAACAGTTTGCCCCCGAAACAGTAAATAGTCTAGCGATTTGCTTTGTTGTGATTATCTTCTATGGTTTAGTTGATTTGGTGATATTTTAACATTCAGTTGTGTTATGGCACGAAAATAAGGAACTTGTGTGGATAAGGTTCTCTGTGCACCAGGACGGGGTGCAAGGTTCTATAGAATAAGATAATGGACTCTCTGTAACAGTTTGCCCCCGAAACAGTAAATAGTCTAGCGATTTGCTTTGTTGTGATTATCTTCTATGGTTTAGTTGATTTGGTGATATTTTAACATTCAGTTGTGTTATGGCACGAAAATAAGGAACTTGTGTGGATAAGGTTCTCTGTGCACCAGGACGGGGTGCAAGGTTCTATAGAATAGGATAATGGACTCTCTGTAACAGTTTGCCCCCGAAACAGTAAATAGTCTAGCGATTTGCTTTGTTGTGATTATCTTCTATGGTTTAGTTGATTTGGTGATATTTTAACATTCAGTTGTGTTATGGCACGAAAATAAGGAACTTGTGTGGATAAGGTTCTCTGTGCACCAGGACGGGGTGCAAGGTTCTATAGAATAAGATAATGAATTCTCTGTAACAGTTTGCCCCCGAAACAGTAAATAGTCTAGCGATTTGCTTTGTTGTGATTATCTTCTATGGTTTAGTTGATTTGGTGATATTTTAACATTCAGTTGTGTTATGGCACGAAAATAAGGAACTTGTGTGGATAAGGTTCTCTGTGCACCAGGACGGGGTGCAAGGTTCTATAGAATAAGATAATGAATTCTCTGTAACAGTTTGCCCCCGAAACAGTAAATAGTCTAGCGATTTGCTTTGTTGTGATTATCTTCTATGGTTTAGTTGATTTGGTGATATTTTAACATTCAGTTGTGTTATGGCACGAAAATAAGGAACTTGTGTGGATAAGGTTCTCTGTGCACCAGGACGGGGTGCAAGGTTCTATAGAATAGGATAATGGACTCTCTGTAACAGTTTGCCCCCGAAACAGTAAATAGTCTAGCGATTTGCTTTGTTGTGATTATCTTCTATGGTTTAGTTGATTTGGTGATATTTTAACATTCAGTTGTGTTATGGCACGAAAATAAGGAACTTGTGTGGATAAGGTTCTCTGTGCACCAGGACGGGGTGCAAGGTTCTATAGAATAGGATAATGGACTCTCTGTAACAGTTTGCCCCCGAAACAGTAAATAGTCTAGCGATTTGCTTTGTTGTGATTATCTTCTATGGTTTAGTTGATTTGGTGATATTTTAACATTCAGTTGTGTTATGGCACGAAAATAAGGAACTTGTGTGGATAAGGTTCTCTGTGCACCAGGACGGGGTGCAAGGTTCTATAGAATAAGATAATGGACTCTCTGTAACAGTTTGCCCCCGAAACAGTAAATAGTCTAGCGATTTGCTTTGTTGTGATTATCTTCTATGGTTTAGTTGATTTGGTGATATTTTAACATTCAGTTGTGTTATGGCACGAAAATAAGGAACTTGTGTGGATAAGGTTCTCTGTGCACCAGGACGGGGTGCAAGGTTCTATAGAATAGGATAATGGACTCTCTGTAACAGTTTGCCCCCGAAACAGTAAATAGTCTAGCGATTTGCTTTGTTGTGATTATCTTCTATGGTTTAGTTGATTTGGTGATATTTTAACATTCAGTTGTGTTATGGCACGAAAATAAGGAACTTGTGTGGATAAGGTTCTCTGTGCACCAGGACGGGGTGCAAGGTTCTATAGAATAGGATAATGGACTCTCTGTAACAGTTTGCCCCCGAAACAGTAAATAGTCTAGCGATTTGCTTTGTTGTGATTATCTTCTATGGTTTAGTTGATTTGGTGATATTTTAACATTCAGTTGTGTTATGGCACGAAAATAAGGAACTTGTGTGGATAAGGTTCTCTGTGCACCAGGACGGGGTGCAAGGTTCTATAGAATAGGATAATGGACTCTCTGTAACAGTTTGCCCCCGAAACAGTAAATAGTCTAGCGATTTGCTTTGTTGTGATTATCTTCTATGGTTTAGTTGATTTGGTGATATTTTAACATTCAGTTGTGTTATGGCACGAAAATAAGGAACTTGTGTGGATAAGGTTCTCTGTGCACCAGGACGGGGTGCAAGGTTCTATAGAATAGGATAATGGACTCTCTGTAACAGTTTGCCCCCGAAACAGTAAATAGTCTAGCGATTTGCTTTGTTGTGATTATCTTCTATGGTTTAGTTGATTTGGTGATATTTTAACATTCAGTTGTGTTATGGCACGAAAATAAGGAACTTGTGTGGATAAGGTTCTCTGTGCACCAGGACGGGGTGCAAGGTTCTATAGAATAGGATAATGGACTCTCTGTAACAGTTTGCCCCCGAAACAGTAAATAGTCTAGCGATTTGCTTTGTTGTGATTATCTTCTATGGTTTAGTTGATTTGGTGATATTTTAACATTCAGTTGTGTTATGGCACGAAAATAAGGAACTTGTGTGGATAAGGTTCTCTGTGCACCAGGACGGGGTGCAAGGTTCTATAGAATAAGATAATGAATTCTCTGTAACAGTTTGCCCCCGAAACAGTAAATAGTCTAGCGATTTGCTTTGTTGTGATTATCTTCTATGGTTTAATTGATTTGGTGATATTTTAACATTCAGTTGTGTTATGGCACGAAAATAAGGAACTTGTGTGGATAAGGTTCTCTGTGCACCAGGGCGGGGTGCAAGGTTCTATAGAATAAGATAATGGACTCTCTGTAACAGTTTGCCCCCGAAACAGTAAATAGTCTAGCGATTTGCTTTGTTGTGATTATCTTCTATGGTTTAGTTGATTTGGTGATATTTTAACATTCAGTTGTGTTATGGCACGAAAATAAGGAACTTGTGTGGATAAGGTTCTCTGTGCACCAGGACGGGGTGCAAGGTTCTATAGAATAAGATAATGAATTCTCTGTAACAGTTTGCCCCCGAAACAGTAAATAGTCTAGCGATTTGCTTTGTTGTGATTATCTTCTATGGTTTAGTTGATTTGGTGATATTTTAACATTCAGTTGTGTTATGGCACGAAAATAAGGAACTTGTGTGGATAAGGTTCTCTGTGCACCAGGACGGGGTGCAAAGTTCTATAGAATAAAATAATGAATTCTCTGTAACAGTTTGCCCCCGAAACAGTAAATAGTCTAGCGATTTGCTTTGTTGTGATTATCTTCTATGGTTTAGTTGATTTGGTGATATTTTAACATTCAGTTGTGTTATGGCACGAAAATAAGGAACTTGTGTGGATAAGGTTCTCTGTGCACCAGGACGGGGTGCAAGGTTCTATAGAATAGGATAATGGACTCTCTGTAACAGTTTGCCCCCGAAACAGTAAATAGTCTAGCGATTTGCTTTGTTGTGATTATCTTCTATGGTTTAGTTGATTTGGTGATATTTTAACATTCAGTTGTGTTATGGCACGAAAATAAGGAACTTGTGTGGATAAGGTTCTCTGTGCACCAGGACGGGGTGCAAGGTTCTATAGAATAGGATAATGGACTCTCTGTAACAGTTTGCCCCCGAAACAGTAAATAGTCTAGCGATTTGCTTTGTTGTGATTATCTTCTATGGTTTAGTTGATTTGGTGATATTTTAACATTCAGTTGTGTTATGGCACGAAAATAAGGAACTTGTGTGGATAAGGTTCTCTGTGCACCAGGACGGGGTGCAAGGTTCTATAGAATAGGATAATGGACTCTCTGTAACAGTTTGCCCCCGAAACAGTAAATAGTCTAGCGATTTGCTTTGTTGTGATTATCTTCTATGGTTTAGTTGATTTGGTGATATTTTAACATTCAGTTGTGTTATGGCACGAAAATAAGGAACTTGTGTGGATAAGGTTCTCTGTGCACCAGGACGGGGTGCAAGGTTCTATAGAATAGGATAATGGACTCTCTGTAACAGTTTGCCCCCGAAACAGTAAATAGTCTAGCGATTTGCTTTGTTGTGATTATCTTCTATGGTTTAGTTGATTTGGTGATATTTTAACATTCAGTTGTGTTATGGCACGAAAATAAGGAACTTGTGTGGATAAGGTTCTCTGTGCACCAGGACGGGGTGCAAGGTTCTATAGAATAAGATAATGAATTCTCTGTAACAGTTTGCCCCCGAAACAGTAAATAGTCTAGCGATTTGCTTTGTTGTGATTATCTTCTATGGTTTAATTGATTTGGTGATATTTTAACATTCAGTTGTGTTATGGCACGAAAATAAGGAACTTGTGTGGATAAGGTTCTCTGTGCACCAGGGCGGGATGCAAGGTTCTATAGAATAAGATAATGGACTCTCTGTAACAGTTTGCCCCCGAAACAGTAAATAGTCTAGCGATTTGCTTTGTTGTGATTATCTTCTATGGTTTAGTTGATTTGGTGATATTTTAACATTCAGTTGTGTTATGGCACGAAAATAAGGAACTTGTGTGGATAAGGTTCTCTGTGCACCAGGACGGGGTGCAAGGTTCTATAGAATAAGATAATGAATTCTCTGTAACAGTTTGCCCCCGAAACAGTAAATAGTCTAGCGATTTGCTTTGTTGTGATTATCTTCTATGGTTTAGTTGATTTGGTGATATTTTAACATTCAGTTGTGTTATGGCACGAAAATAAGGAACCTGTGTGGATAAGGTTCTCTGTGCACCAGGACGGGTGCAAGGTTCTATAGAATAGGATAATGGACTCTCTGTAACAGTTTGCCCCCGAAACAGTAAATAGTCTAGCGATTTGCTTTGTTGTGATTATCTTCTATGGTTTAGTTGATTTGGTGATATTTTAACATTCAGTTGTGTTATGGCACGAAAATAAGGAACTTGTGTGGATAAGGTTCTCTGTGCACCAGGACGGGGTGCAAGGTTCTATAGAATAGGATAATGGACTCTCTGTAACAGTTTGCCCCCGAAACAGTAAATAGTCTAGCGATTTGCTTTGTTGTGATTATCTTCTATGGTTTAGTTGATTTGGTGATATTTTAACATTCAGTTGTGTTATGGCACGAAAATAAGGAACTTGTGTGGATAAGGTTCTCTGTGCAACAGGACGGAGTGCAAGGTTCTATAGAATAGGATAATGGACTCTCTGTAACAGTTTGCCCCCGAAACAGTAAATAGTCTAGCGATTTGCTTTGTTGTGATTATCTTCTATGGTTTAGTTGATTTGGTGATATTTTAACATTCAGTTGTGTTATGGCACGAAAATAAGGAACTTGTGTGGATAAGGTTCTCTGTGCACCAGGACGGGGTGCAAGGTTCTATAGAATAGGATAATGGACTCTCTGTAACAGTTTGCCCCCGAAACAGTAAATAGTCTAGCGATTTGCTTTGTTGTGATTATCTTCTATGGTTTAGTTGATTTGGTGATATTTTAACATTCAGTTGTGTTATGGCACGAAAATAAGGAACTTGTGTGGATAAGGCTCTCTGTGCACCAGGACGGGGTGCAAGGTTCTATAGAATAGGATAATGGACTCTCTGTAACAGTTTGCCCCCGAAACAGTAAATAGTCTAGCGATTTGCTTTGTTGTGATTATCTTCTATGGTTTAGTTGATTTGGTGATATTTTAACATTCAGTTGTGTTATGGCACGAAAATAAGGAACTTGTGTGGATAAGGTTCTCTGTGCACCAGGACGGGGTGCAAGGTTCTATAGAATAGGATAATGGACTCTCTGTAACAGTTTGCCCCCGAAACAGTAAATAGTCTAGCGATTTGCTTTGTTGTGATTATCTTCTATGGTTTAGTTGATTTGGTGATATTTTAACATTCAGTTGTGTTATGGCACGAAAATAAGGAACTTGTGTGGATAAGGTTCTCTGTGCACCAGGACGGGGTGCAAGGTTCTATAGAATAGGATAATGGACTCTCTGTAACAGTTTGCCCCCGAAACAGTAAATAGTCTAGCGATTTGCTTTGTTGTGATTATCTTCTATGGTTTAGTTGATTTGGTGATATTTTAACATTCAGTTGTGTTATGGCACGAAAATAAGGAACTTGTGTGGATAAGGTTCTCTGTGCACCAGGACGGGGTGCAAGGTTCTATAGAATAGGATAATGGACTCTCTGTAACAGTTTGCCCCCGAAACAGTAAATAGTCTAGCGATTTGCTTTGTTGTGATTATCTTCTATGGTTTAGTTGATTTGGTGATATTTTAACATTCAGTTGTGTTATGGCACGAAAATAAGGAACTTGTGTGGATAAGGTTCTCTGTGCACCAGGACGGGGTGCAAGGTTCTATAGAATAGGATAATGGACTCTCTGTAACAGTTTGCCCCCGAAACAGTAAATAGTCTAGCGATTTGCTTTGTTGTGATTATCTTCTATGGTTTAGTTGATTTGGTGATATTTTAACATTCAGTTGTGTTATGGCACGAAAATAAGGAACTTGTGTGGATAAGGTTCTCTGTGCACCAGGACGGGGTGCAAGGTTCTATAGAATAGGATAATGGACTCTCTGTAACAGTTTGCCCCCGAAACAGTAAATAGTCTAGCGATTTGCTTTGTTGTGATTATCTTCTATGGTTTAGTTGATTTGGTGATATTTTAACATTCAGTTGTGTTATGGCACGAAAATAAGGAACTTGTGTGGATAAGGTTCTCTGTGCACCAGGACGGGGTGCAAGGTTCTATAGAATAAGATAATGAATTCTCTGTAACAGTTTGCCCCCGAAACAGTAAATAGTCTAGCGATTTGCTTTGTTGTGATTATCTTCTATGGTTTAATTGATTTGGTGATATTTTAACATTCAGTTGTGTTATGGCACGAAAATAAGGAACTTGTGTGGATAAGGTTCTCTGTGCACCAGGGCGGGATGCAAGGTTCTATAGAATAAGATAATGGACTCTCTGTAACAGTTTGCCCCCGAAACAGTAAATAGTCTAGCGATTTGCTTTGTTGTGATTATCTTCTATGGTTTAGTTGATTTGGTGATATTTTAACATTCAGTTGTGTTATGGCACGAAAATAAGGAACTTGTGTGGATAAGGTTCTCTGTGCACCAGGACGGGGTGCAAGGTTCTATAGAATAAGATAATGAATTCTCTGTAACAGTTTGCCCCCGAAACAGTAAATAGTCTAGCGATTTGCTTTGTTGTGATTATCTTCTATGGTTTAGTTGATTTGGTGATATTTTAACATTCAGTTGTGTTATGGCACGAAAATAAGGAACCTGTGTGGATAAGGTTCTCTGTGCACCAGGACGGGTGCAAGGTTCTATAGAATAGGATAATGGACTCTCTGTAACAGTTTGCCCCCGAAACAGTAAATAGTCTAGCGATTTGCTTTGTTGTGATTATCTTCTATGGTTTAGTTGATTTGGTGATATTTTAACATTCAGTTGTGTTATGGCACGAAAATAAGGAACTTGTGTGGATAAGGTTCTCTGTGCACCAGGACGGGGTGCAAGGTTCTATAGAATAGGATAATGGACTCTCTGTAACAGTTTGCCCCCGAAACAGTAAATAGTCTAGCGATTTGCTTTGTTGTGATTATCTTCTATGGTTTAGTTGATTTGGTGATATTTTAACATTCAGTTGTGTTATGGCACGAAAATAAGGAACTTGTGTGGATAAGGTTCTCTGTGCAACAGGACGGAGTGCAAGGTTCTATAGAATAGGATAATGGACTCTCTGTAACAGTTTGCCCCCGAAACAGTAAATAGTCTAGCGATTTGCTTTGTTGTGATTATCTTCTATGGTTTAGTTGATTTGGTGATATTTTAACATTCAGTTGTGTTATGGCACGAAAATAAGGAACTTGTGTGGATAAGGTTCTCTGTGCACCAGGACGGGGTGCAAGGTTCTATAGAATAGGATAATGGACTCTCTGTAACAGTTTGCCCCCGAAACAGTAAATAGTCTAGCGATTTGCTTTGTTGTGATTATCTTCTATGGTTTAGTTGATTTGGTGATATTTTAACATTCAGTTGTGTTATGGCACGAAAATAAGGAACTTGTGTGGATAAGGCTCTCTGTGCACCAGGACGGGGTGCAAGGTTCTATAGAATAGGATAATGGACTCTCTGTAACAGTTTGCCCCCGAAACAGTAAATAGTCTAGCGATTTGCTTTGTTGTGATTATCTTCTATGGTTTAGTTGATTTGGTGATATTTTAACATTCAGTTGTGTTATGGCACGAAAATAAGGAACTTGTGTGGATAAGGTTCTCTGTGCACCAGGACGGGGTGCAAGGTTCTATAGAATAGGATAATGGACTCTCTGTAACAGTTTGCCCCCGAAACAGTAAATAGTCTAGCGATTTGCTTTGTTGTGATTATCTTCTATGGTTTAGTTGATTTGGTGATATTTTAACATTCAGTTGTGTTATGGCACGAAAATAAGGAACCTGTGTGGATAAGGTTCTCTGTGCACCAGGACGGGTGCAAGGTTCTATAGAATAGGATAATGGACTCTCTGTAACAGTTTGCCCCCGAAACAGTAAATAGTCTAGCGATTTGCTTTGTTGTGATTATCTTCTATGGTTTAGTTGATTTGGTGATATTTTAACATTCAGTTGTGTTATGGCACGAAAATAAGGAACTTGTGTGGATAAGGTTCTCTGTGCACCAGGACGGGGTGCAAGGTTCTATAGAATAGGATAATGGACTCTCTGTAACAGTTTGCCCCCGAAACAGTAAATAGTCTAGCGATTTGCTTTGTTGTGATTATCTTCTATGGTTTAGTTGATTTGGTGATATTTTAACATTCAGTTGTGTTATGGCACGAAAATAAGGAACTTGTGTGGATAAGGTTCTCTGTGCAACAGGACGGAGTGCAAGGTTCTATAGAATAGGATAATGGACTCTCTGTAACAGTTTGCCCCCGAAACAGTAAATAGTCTAGCGATTTGCTTTGTTGTGATTATCTTCTATGGTTTAGTTGATTTGGTGATATTTTAACATTCAGTTGTGTTATGGCACGAAAATAAGGAACTTGTGTGGATAAGGTTCTCTGTGCACCAGGACGGGGTGCAAGGTTCTATAGAATAGGATAATGGACTCTCTGTAACAGTTTGCCCCCGAAACAGTAAATAGTCTAGCGATTTGCTTTGTTGTGATTATCTTCTATGGTTTAGTTGATTTGGTGATATTTTAACATTCAGTTGTGTTATGGCACGAAAATAAGGAACTTGTGTGGATAAGGCTCTCTGTGCACCAGGACGGGGTGCAAGGTTCTATAGAATAGGATAATGGACTCTCTGTAACAGTTTGCCCCCGAAACAGTAAATAGTCTAGCGATTTGCTTTGTTGTGATTATCTTCTATGGTTTAGTTGATTTGGTGATATTTTAACATTCAGTTGTGTTATGGCACGAAAATAAGGAACTTGTGTGGATAAGGTTCTCTGTGCACCAGGACGGGGTGCAAGGTTCTATAGAATAGGATAATGGACTCTCTGTAACAGTTTGCCCCCGAAACAGTAAATAGTCTAGCGATTTGCTTTGTTGTGATTATCTTCTATGGTTTAGTTGATTTGGTGATATTTTAACATTCAGTTGTGTTATGGCACGAAAATAAGGAACTTGTGTGGATAAGGTTCTCTGTGCACCAGGACGGGGTGCAAGGTTCTATAGAATAGGATAATGGACTCTCTGTAACAGTTTGCCCCCGAAACAGTAAATAGTCTAGCGATTTGCTTTGTTGTGATTATCTTCTATGGTTTAGTTGATTTGGTGATATTTTAACATTCAGTTGTGTTATGGCACGAAAATAAGGAACTTGTGTGGATAAGGTTCTCTGTGCAACAGGACGGAGTGCAAGGTTCTATAGAATAGGATAATGGACTCTCTGTAACAGTTTGCCCCCGAAACAGTAAATAGTCTAGCGATTTGCTTTGTTGTGATTATCTTCTATGGTTTAGTTGATTTGGTGATATTTTAACATTCAGTTGTGTTATGGCACGAAAATAAGGAACTTGTGTGGATAAGGTTCTCTGTGCACCAGGACGGGGTGCAAGGTTCTATAGAATAGGATAATGGACTCTCTGTAACAGTTTGCCCCCGAAACAGTAAATAGTCTAGCGATTTGCTTTGTTGTGATTATCTTCTATGGTTTAGTTGATTTGGTGATATTTTAACATTCAGTTGTGTTATGGCACGAAAATAAGGAACTTGTGTGGATAAGGCTCTCTGTGCACCAGGACGGGGTGCAAGGTTCTATAGAATAGGATAATGGACTCTCTGTAACAGTTTGCCCCCGAAACAGTAAATAGTCTAGCGATTTGCTTTGTTGTGATTATCTTCTATGGTTTAGTTGATTTGGTGATATTTTAACATTCAGTTGTGTTATGGCACGAAAATAAGGAACTTGTGTGGATAAGGTTCTCTGTGCACCAGGACGGGGTGCAAGGTTCTATAGAATAGGATAATGGACTCTCTGTAACAGTTTGCCCCCGAAACAGTAAATAGTCTAGCGATTTGCTTTGTTGTGATTATCTTCTATGGTTTAGTTGATTTGGTGATATTTTAACATTCAGTTGTGTTATGGCACGAAAATAAGGAACTTGTGTGGATAAGGTTCTCTGTGCACCAGGACGGGGTGCAAGGTTCTATAGAATAGGATAATGGACTCTCTGTAACAGTTTGCCCCCGAAACAGTAAATAGTCTAGCGATTTGCTTTGTTGTGATTATCTTCTATGGTTTAGTTGATTTGGTGATATTTTAACATTCAGTTGTGTTATGGCACGAAAATAAGGAACTTGTGTGGATAAGGTTCTCTGTGCAACAGGACGGAGTGCAAGGTTCTATAGAATAGGATAATGGACTCTCTGTAACAGTTTGCCCCCGAAACAGTAAATAGTCTAGCGATTTGCTTTGTTGTGATTATCTTCTATGGTTTAGTTGATTTGGTGATATTTTAACATTCAGTTGTGTTATGGCACGAAAATAAGGAACTTGTGTGGATAAGGTTCTCTGTGCAACAGGACGGAGTGCAAGGTTCTATAGAATAGGATAATGGACTCTCTGTAACAGTTTGCCCCCGAAACAGTAAATAGTCTAGCGATTTGCTTTGTTGTGATTATCTTCTATGGTTTAGTTGATTTGGTGATATTTTAACATTCAGTTGTGTTATGGCACGAAAATAAGGAACTTGTGTGGATAAGGTTCTCTGTGCACCAGGACGGGGTGCAAGGTTCTATAGAATAGGATAATGGACTCTCTGTAACAGTTTGCCCCCGAAACAGTAAATAGTCTAGCGATTTGCTTTGTTGTGATTATCTTCTATGGTTTAGTTGATTTGGTGATATTTTAACATTCAGTTGTGTTATGGCACGAAAATAAGGAACTTGTGTGGATAAGGCTCTCTGTGCACCAGGACGGGGTGCAAGGTTCTATAGAATAGGATAATGGACTCTCTGTAACAGTTTGCCCCCGAAACAGTAAATAGTCTAGCGATTTGCTTTGTTGTGATTATCTTCTATGGTTTAGTTGATTTGGTGATATTTTAACATTCAGTTGTGTTATGGCACGAAAATAAGGAACTTGTGTGGATAAGGTTCTCTGTGCACCAGGACGGGGTGCAAGGTTCTATAGAATAGGATAATGGACTCTCTGTAACAGTTTGCCCCCGAAACAGTAAATAGTCTAGCGATTTGCTTTGTTGTGATTATCTTCTATGGTTTAGTTGATTTGGTGATATTTTAACATTCAGTTGTGTTATGGCACGAAAATAAGGAACTTGTGTGGATAAGGTTCTCTGTGCACCAGGACGGGGTGCAAGGTTCTATAGAATAGGATAATGGACTCTCTGTAACAGTTTGCCCCCGAAACAGTAAATAGTCTAGCGATTTGCTTTGTTGTGATTATCTTCTATGGTTTAGTTGATTTGGTGATATTTTAACATTCAGTTGTGTTATGGCACGAAAATAAGGAACTTGTGTGGATAAGGTTCTCTGTGCAACAGGACGGAGTGCAAGGTTCTATAGAATAGGATAATGGACTCTCTGTAACAGTTTGCCCCCGAAACAGTAAATAGTCTAGCGATTTGCTTTGTTGTGATTATCTTCTATGGTTTAGTTGATTTGGTGATATTTTAACATTCAGTTGTGTTATGGCACGAAAATAAGGAACCTGTGTGGATAAGGCTCTCTGTGCACCAGGACGGGGTGCAAGGTTCTATAGAATAGGATAATGGACTCTCTGTAACAGTTTGCCCCCGAAACAGTAAATAGTTTAGCGATTTGCTTTGTTGTGATTATCTTCTATGGTTTAGTTGATTTGGTGATATTTTAACATTCAGTTGTGTTATGGCACGAAAATAAGGAACCTGTGTGGATAAGGTTCTCTGTGCACCAGGACGGGGTGCAAGGTTCTATAGAATAGGATAATGGACTCTCTGTAACAGTTTGCCCCCGAAACAGTAAATAGTCTAGCGATTTGCTTTGTTGTGATTATCTTCTATGGTTTAGTTGATTTGGTGATATTTTAACATTCAGTTGTGTTATGGCACGAAAATAAGGAACTTGTGTGGATAAGGTTCTCTGTGCAACAGGACGGAGTGCAAGGTTCTATAGAATAGGATAATGGACTCTCTGTAACAGTTTGCCCCCGAAACAGTAAATAGTCTAGCGATTTGCTTTGTTGTGATTATCTTCTATGGTTTAGTTGATTTGGTGATATTTTAACATTCAGTTGTGTTATGGCACGAAAATAAGGAACCTGTGTGGATAAGGTTCTCTGTGCACCAGGACGGGTGCAAGGTTCTATAGAATAGGATAATGGACTCTCTGTAACAGTTTGCCCCCGAAACAGTAAATAGTCTAGCGATTTGCTTTGTTGTGATTATCTTCTATGGTTTAGTTGATTTGGTGATATTTTAACATTCAGTTGTGTTATGGCACGAAAATAAGGAACTTGTGTGGATAAGGTTCTCTGTGCACCAGGACGGGGTGCAAGGTTCTATAGAATAGGATAATGGACTCTCTGTAACAGTTTGCCCCCGAAACAGTAAATAGTCTAGCGATTTGCTTTGTTGTGATTATCTTCTATGGTTTAGTTGATTTGGTGATATTTTAACATTCAGTTGTGTTATGGCACGAAAATAAGGAACTTGTGTGGATAAGGTTCTCTGTGCAACAGGACGGAGTGCAAGGTTCTATAGAATAGGATAATGGACTCTCTGTAACAGTTTGCCCCCGAAACAGTAAATAGTCTAGCGATTTGCTTTGTTGTGATTATCTTCTATGGTTTAGTTGATTTGGTGATATTTTAACATTCAGTTGTGTTATGGCACGAAAATAAGGAACTTGTGTGGATAAGGTTCTCTGTGCACCAGGAAGGGGTGCAAGGTTCTATAGAATAGGATAATGGACTCTCTGTAACAGTTTGCCCCCGAAACAGTAAATAGTCTAGCGATTTGCTTTGTTGTGATTATCTTCTATGGTTTAGTTGATTTGGTGATATTTTAACATTCAGTTGTGTTATGGCACGAAAATAAGGAACTTGTGTGGATAAGGTTCTCTGTGCACCAGGACGGGGTGCAAGGTTCTATAGAATAGGATAATGGACTCTCTGTAACAGTTTGCCCCCGAAACAGTAAATAGTCTAGCGATTTGCTTTGTTGTTATTATCTTCTATGGTTTAGTTGATTTGGTGATATTTTAACATTCAGTTGTGTTATGGCACGAAAATAAGGAACTTGTGTGGATAAGGTTCTCTGTGCACCAGGACGGGGTGCAAGGTTCTATAGAATAGGATAATGGACTCTCTGTAACAGTTTGCCCCCGAAACAGTAAATAGTCTAGCGATTTGCTTTGTTGTGATTATCTTCTATGGTTTAGTTGATTTGGTGATATTTTAACATTCAGTTGTGTTATGGCACGAAAATAAGGAACTTGTGTGGATAAGGTTCTCTGTGCACCAGGACGGGGTGCAAGGTTCTATAGAATAGGATAATGGACTCTCTGTAACAGTTTGCCCCCGAAACAGTAAATAGTCTAGCGATTTGCTTTGTTGTGATTATCTTCTATGGTTTAGTTGATTTGGTGATATTTTAACATTCAGTTGTGTTGTGGCACGAAAATAAGGAACTTGTGTGGATAAGGTTCTCTGTGCACCAGGACGGGGTGCAAGGTTCTATAGAATAGGATAATGGACTCTCTGTAACAGTTTGCCCCCGAAACAGTAAATAGTCTAGCGATTTGCTTTGTTGTGATTATCTTCTATGGTTTAGTTGATTTGGTGATATTTTAACATTCTGTTGTGTTATGGCACGAAAATAAGGAACTTGTGTGGATAAGGTTCTCTGTGCACCAGGACGGGGTGCAAGGTTCTATAGAATAGGATAATGGACTCTCTGTAACAGTTTGCCCCCGAAACAGTAAATAGTCTAGCGATTTGCTTTGTTGTGATTATCTTCTATGGTTTAGTTGATTTGGTGATATTTTAACATTCAGTTGTGTTATGGCACGAAAATAAGGAACTTGTGTGGATAAGGTTCTCTGTGCACCAGGACGGGGTGCAAGGTTCTATAGAATAGGATAATGGACTCTCTGTAACAGTTTGCCCCCGAAACAGTAAATAGTCTAGCGATTTGCTTTGTTGTGATTATCTTCTATGGTTTAGTTGATTTGGTGATATTTTAACATTCAGTTGTGTTGTGGCACGAAAATAAGGAACTTGTGTGGATAAGGTTCTCTGTGCACCAGGACGGGGTGCAAGGTTCTATAGAATAGGATAATGGACTCTCTGTAACAGTTTGCCCCCGAAACAGTAAATAGTCTAGCGATTTGCTTTGTTGTGATTATCTTCTATGGTTTAGTTGATTTGGTGATATTTTAACATTCAGTTGTGTTATGGCACGAAAATAAGGAACCTGTGTGGATAAGGTTCTCTGTGCACCAGGACGGGGTGCAAGGTTCTATAGAATAGGATAATGGACTCTCTGTAACAGTTTGCCCCCGAAACAGTAAATAGTCTAGCGATTTGCTTTGTTGTGATTATCTTCTATGGTTTAGTTGATTTGGTGATATTTTAACATTCAGTTGTGTTATGGCACGAAAATAAGGAACTTGTGTGGATAAGGTTCTCTGTGCACCAGGACGGGGTGCAAGGTTCTATAGAATAGGATAATGGACTCACTGTAACAGTTTGCCCCCGAAACAGTAAATAGTCTAGCGATTTGCTTTGTTGTTATTATCTTCTATGGTTTAGTTGATTTGGTGATATTTTAACATTCAGTTGTGTTATGGCAGGAAAATAAGGAACTTGTGTGGATAAGGTTCTCTGTGCACCAGGACGGGGTGCAAGGTTCTATAGAATAGGATAATGGACTCTCTGTAACAGTTTGCCCCCGAAACAGTAAATAGTCTAGCGATTTGCTTTGTTGTGATTATCTTCTATGGTTTAGTTGATTTGGTGATATTTTAACATTCAGTTGTGTTATGGCACGAAAATAAGGAACTTGTGTGGATAAGGTTCTCTGTGCACCAGGAAGGGGTGCAAGGTTCTATAGAATAGGATAATGGACTCTCTGTAACAGTTTGCCCCCGAAACAGTAAATAGTCTAGCGATTTGCTTTGTTGTGATTATCTTCTATGGTTTAGTTGATTTGGTGATATTTTAACATTCAGTTGTGTTATGGCACGAAAATAAGGAACCTGTGTGGATAAGGTTCTCTGTGCACCAGGACGGGTTGCAAGGTTCTATAGAATAGGATAATGGACTCTCTGTAACAGTTTGCCCCCGAAACAGTAAATAGTCTAGCGATTTGCTTTGTTGTGATTATCTTCTATGGTTTAGTTGATTTGGTGATATTTTAACATTCAGTTGTGTTATGGCACGAAAATAAGGAACTTGTGTGGATAAGGTTCTCTGTGCACCAGGACGGGGTGCAAGGTTCTATAGAATAGGATAATGGACTCTCTGTAACAGTTTGCCCCCGAAACAGTAAATAGTCTAGCGATTTGCTTTGTTGTTATTATCTTCTATGGTTTAGTTGATTTGGTGATATTTTAACATTCAGTTGTGTTATGGCACGAAAATAAGGAACTTGTGTGGATAAGGTTCTCTGTGCACCAGGACGGGGTGCAAGGTTCTATAGAATAGGATAATGGACTCTCTGTAACAGTTTGCCCCCGAAACAGTAAATAGTCTAGCGATTTGCTTTGTTGTGATTATCTTCTATGGTTTAGTTGATTTGGTGATATTTTAACATTCAGTTGTGTTGTGGCACGAAAATAAGGAACTTGTGTGGATAAGGTTCTCTGTGCACCAGGACGGGGTGCAAGGTTCTATAGAATAGGATAATGGACTCTCTGTAACAGTTTGCCCCCGAAACAGTAAATAGTCTAGCGATTTGCTTTGTTGTGATTATCTTCTATGGTTTAGTTGATTTGGTGATATTTTAACATTCTGTTGTGTTATGGCACGAAAATAAGGAACTTGTGTGGATAAGGTTCTCTGTGCACCAGGACGGGGTGCAAGGTTCTATAGAATAGGATAATGGACTCTCTGTAACAGTTTGCCCCCGAAACAGTAAATAGTCTAGCGATTTGCTTTGTTGTGATTATCTTCTATGGTTTAGTTGATTTGGTGATATTTTAACATTCAGTTGTGTTATGGCACGAAAATAAGGAACTTGTGTGGATAAGGTTCTCTGTGCACCAGGACGGGGTGCAAGGTTCTATAGA
This sequence comes from Rhopilema esculentum, assembly GCF_057945365.1. Taxonomy (NCBI): domain Eukaryota; kingdom Metazoa; phylum Cnidaria; class Scyphozoa; order Rhizostomeae; family Rhizostomatidae; genus Rhopilema; species Rhopilema esculentum. The sequence goes on from NC_142820.1 coordinate 14,709,788, forward strand.
ATAGGATAATGGACTCTCTGTAACAGTTTGCCCCCGAAACAGTAAATAGTCTAGCGATTTGCTTTGTTGTGATTATCTTCTATGGTTTAGTTGATTTGGTGATATTTTAACATTCAGTTGTGTTGTGGCACGAAAATAAGGAACTTGTGTGGATAAGGTTCTCTGTGCACCAGGACGGGGTGCAAGGTTCTATAGAATAGGATAATGGACTCTCTGTAACAGTTTGCCCCCGAAACAGTAAATAGTCTAGCGATTTGCTTTGTTGTGATTATCTTCTATGGTTTAGTTGATTTGGTGATATTTTAACATTCAGTTGTGTTATGGCACGAAAATAAGGAACCTGTGTGGATAAGGTTCTCTGTGCACCAGGACGGGGTGCAAGGTTCTATAGAATAGGATAATGGACTCTCTGTAACAGTTTGCCCCCGAAACAGTAAATAGTCTAGCGATTTGCTTTGTTGTGATTATCTTCTATGGTTTAGTTGATTTGGTGATATTTTAACATTCAGTTGTGTTATGGCACGAAAATAAGGAACTTGTGTGGATAAGGTTCTCTGTGCACCAGGACGGGGTGCAAGGTTCTATAGAATAGGATAATGGACTCACTGTAACAGTTTGCCCCCGAAACAGTAAATAGTCTAGCGATTTGCTTTGTTGTTATTATCTTCTATGGTTTAGTTGATTTGGTGATATTTTAACATTCAGTTGTGTTATGGCAGGAAAATAAGGAACTTGTGTGGATAAGGTTCTCTGTGCACCAGGACGGGGTGCAAGGTTCTATAGAATAGGATAATGGACTCTCTGTAACAGTTTGCCCCCGAAACAGTAAATAGTCTAGCGATTTGCTTTGTTGTGATTATCTTCTATGGTTTAGTTGATTTGGTGATATTTTAACATTCAGTTGTGTTATGGCACGAAAATAAGGAACTTGTGTGGATAAGGTTCTCTGTGCACCAGGAAGGGGTGCAAGGTTCTATAGAATAGGATAATGGACTCTCTGTAACAGTTTGCCCCCGAAACAGTAAATAGTCTAGCGATTTGCTTGGTTGTGATTATCTTCTATGGTTTAGTTGATTTGGTGATATTTTAACATTCAGTTGTGTTATGGCACGAAAATAAGGAACTTGTGTGGATAAGGTTCTCTGTGCACCAGGACGGGGTGCAAGGTTCTATAGAATAGGATAATGGACTCTCTGTAACAGTTTGCCCCCGAAACAGTAAATAGTCTAGCGATTTGCTTTGTTGTGATTATCTTCTATGGTTTAGTTGATTTGGTGATATTTTAACATTCAGTTGTGTTATGGCACGAAAATAAGGAACTTGTGTGGATAAGGTTCTCTGTGCACCAGGACGGGGTGCAAGGTTCTATAGAATAGGATAATGGACTCTCTGTAACAGTTTGCCCCCGAAACAGTAAATAGTCTAGCGATTTGCTTTGTTGTGATTATCTTCTATGGTTTAGTTGATTTGGTGATATTTTAACATTCAGTTGTGTTGTGGCACGAAAATAAGGAACTTGTGTGGATAAGGTTCTCTGTGCACCAGGACGGGGTGCAAGGTTCTATAGAATAGGATAATGGACTCTCTGTAACAGTTTGCCCCCGAAACAGTAAATAGTCTAGCGATTTGCTTTGTTGTGATTATCTTCTATGGTTTAGTTGATTTGGTGATATTTTAACATTCAGTTGTGTTATGGCACGAAAATAAGGAACCTGTGTGGATAAGGTTCTCTGTGCACCAGGACGGGGTGCAAGGTTCTATAGAATAGGATAATGGACTCTCTGTAACAGTTTGCCCCCGAAACAGTAAATAGTCTAGCGATTTGCTTTGTTGTGATTATCTTCTATGGTTTAGTTGATTTGGTGATATTTTAACATTCAGTTGTGTTATGGCACGAAAATAAGGAACTTGTGTGGATAAGGTTCTCTGTGCACCAGGACGGGGTGCAAGGTTCTATAGAATAGGATAATGGACTCTCTGTAACAGTTTGCCCCCGAAACAGTAAATAGTCTAGCGATTTGCTTTGTTGTTATTATCTTCTATGGTTTAGTTGATTTGGTGATATTTTAACATTCAGTTGTGTTATGGCAGGAAAATAAGGAACTTGTGTGGATAAGGTTCTCTGTGCACCAGGACGGGGTGCAAGGTTCTATAGAATAGGATAATGGACTCTCTGTAACAGTTTGCCCCCGAAACAGTAAATAGTCTAGCGATTTGCTTTGTTGTGATTATCTTCTATGGTTTAGTTGATTTGGTGATATTTTAACATTCAGTTGTGTTATGGCACGAAAATAAGGAACTTGTGTGGATAAGGTTCTCTGTGCACCAGGAAGGGGTGCAAGGTTCTATAGAATAGGATAATGGACTCTCTGTAACAGTTTGCCCCCGAAACAGTAAATAGTCTAGCGATTTGCTTTGTTGTGATTATCTTCTATGGTTTAGTTGATTTGGTGATATTTTAACATTCAGTTGTGTTATGGCACGAAAATAAGGAACCTGTGTGGATAAGGTTCTCTGTGCACCAGGACGGGGTGCAAGGTTCTATAGAATAGGATAATGGACTCTCTGTAACAGTTTGCCCCCGAAACAGTAAATAGTCTAGCGATTTGCTTTGTTGTGATTATCTTCTATGGTTTAGTTGATTTGGTGATATTTTAACATTCAGTTGTGTTATGGCACGAAAATAAGGAACTTGTGTGGATAAGGTTCTCTGTGCACCAGGACGGGGTGCAAGGTTCTATAGAATAGGATAATGGACTCTCTGTAACAGTTTGCCCCCGAAACAGTAAATAGTCTAGCGATTTGCTTTGTTGTTATTATCTTCTATGGTTTAGTTGATTTGGTGATATTTTAACATTCAGTTGTGTTATGGCAGGAAAATAAGGAACTTGTGTGGATAAGGTTCTCTGTGCACCAGGACGGGGTGCAAGGTTCTATAGAATAGGATAATGGACTCTCTGTAACAGTTTGCCCCCGAAACAGTAAATAGTCTAGCGATTTGCTTTGTTGTGATTATCTTCTATGGTTTAGTTGATTTGGTGATATTTTAACATTCAGTTGTGTTATGGCACGAAAATAAGGAACTTGTGTGGATAAGGTTCTCTGTGCACCAGGAAGGGGTGCAAGGTTCTATAGAATAGGATAATGGACTCTCTGTAACAGTTTGCCCCCGAAACAGTAAATAGTCTAGCGATTTGCTTTGTTGTGATTATCTTCTATGGTTTAGTTGATTTGGTGATATTTTAACATTCAGTTGTGTTATGGCACGAAAATAAGGAACTTGTGTGGATAAGGTTCTCTGTGCACCAGGACGGGGTGCAAGGTTCTATAGAATAGGATAATGGACTCTCTGTAACAGTTTGCCCCCGAAACAGTAAATAGTCTAGCGATTTGCTTTGTTGTTATTATCTTCTATGGTTTAGTTGATTTGGTGATATTTTAACATTCAGTTGTGTTATCCGTTAAACCCTAGTTATTTATTAAAATTTTATTTTTGATAGACGTCAGAGCAATAGCAGAACAACATCAATTCATTGGCGGATCATAAGGAGCTGGAGAATGAAGAAGTCCGTGACTTTTATGTAGTTTAATTCTCTTTCGATATATAATTTTCTATAAAAATAATAAGTTTCGGTGTATATCACGTAGGCCTATCAATTTTAACTTGAACAAGTAAAATATGTACGGTGCTTGTAGTACTTCACCCAAATAACGATAGTATAATGAGCGAATAAGTTCAGTACCAGATTGGTTGTAACAACACGTTTTTTCCCGTATAAACTTGTTATTATTAATTATAACAATACGTCATATTAGCAAGTTTTTATGAATGTTAAATTAAGTGTTGTTTTTTGTCAAACAAGAATTTATCAAGGTTTTTTATTGTGTTCTTTTGTTCATCCTTTGCTCGTGATACCAGCTGTAAATTTATTTTCTTACCACTGTATCGAAAACGAAGTTCCTCTTGAAGGATAGGTAATAAAGATGGAAGAGGGAGACTGGGGCCGGGGGAGCAGATGCTTCAGAGGGGTCCGAGTGGTACGAGTGTCCGAATGGAAATTTCAAAATCGCAATTACTCCTGAAACTCTGTATTTAAAAAATCATCCATAAGGGTTTATGACTATGACTTATAAAGTGCATGCTGTGTAAGTTTGCTGTAACTGCGAACGCCTATGTCACTGCGCATATCTGTTACTGACTCACACGACATAAGTTAACAAGAATGCATTTAACAGCTCTTTTGTTTTATGCTGTGGGAAATTATGTGAGTATGAAATTTGCTAAAACTGTTTCCTTTGATTGTATTCCCAATTCTAACTACAGTTTGTTTGTTTATTTCGATAGCCATAGGAAATAATCCGTGTGATAAAGTTACTAAAACTGTTTCTTTTGATTGTATTCCCAATTCTAACTACAGTTTGTTTGTTTATTTTGATAGCCATAGGAAATAATCCGTGTATTAAATTTACCAAAACTGTTTCTTTTGATAGTATTCTCAATTCTAACTACAATTTGTTTGTTTATTTTGATAACCATAGCTATGTTGACTGTTTGTTATATAAGAGTGTGTTCCAACTAACGTTTCAGAATTACTGTGAATTTGCTGCAGTGTCGTTGCAATTTTCGATTGATGAAATAAAAGCAGATGTTGATACAAAGTCTCCAACGTGGATATAAGAACCAGAAAGTATATTGTACAGTTCACGAATAAACGCGAACCAAATCATTAATTCAATCCTCGTCAGCTGAGGTGAGACAATAAAATTGGTTTATCTATTCATTAGGTGAGTTTATTTCCAGATTATCAAAAACTTCAATAGTTCCTACTGTTTATATTTTTTGCAATCAATTTCACCGGCAACGGCAACGCAATTCACCAGAATTCTTTTGAACAAGTGCAAATCTTTAGAACTTGACAACAGATACTTTTAATATACACCTTGTATTTGATGTTTAAACTTGTTATGCATAAAATTCTATCTGGTTTCATCATCAGTTGTCTTGTTACCAGTTTCCTCTATGATATTAGAAACATTTAGCCAGAATTGCGCTTTAATGTAACTAGTTTGACTAGGGCTAGCTCCCGTTGAAACCAGATTGTTTAAACCAAATAACTTTTTTATCTGGTTACATCATGTAACCAGTTGTCTTCCAGCCTGTTTTGTCAATGTAACCAGATGCATATAACCCGAATTGCGTTTCTATAAGAAAAGCTTCATTGGGGCTTGGTTCGGGTGTGACCAAATTTCTAAACTGAATTTCTCTAACCTGGTTTTCCATTTATTTTACGTAGTTTGATGCGCGTAGCGAGATTGCTTATATCTGGTTACATCTTAAACTTGTTTCACAAAATTAGGGTTAGGGTTAGGGTTAGGGTTAGGGTTAGGGTTAGGGTTAGGGTTAGGGTTAGGGTTAGGGTTAGGGTTAGGGTTAGGGTTAGGGTTAGGGTTAGGGTTAGGGTTAGGGTTAGGGTTAGGGTTAGGGTTAGGGTTAGGGTTAGGGTTAGGGTTAGGGTTAGGGTTAGGGTTAGGGTTAGGGTTAGGGTTAGGGTTAGGGTTAGGGTTAGGGTTAGGGTTAGGGTTAGGGTTAGGGTTAGGGTTAGGGTTAGGGTTAGGGTTAGGGTTAGGGTTAGGGTTAGGGTTAGGGTTAGGGTTAGGGTTAGGGTTAGGGTTAGGGTTAGGGTTAGGGTTAGGGTTAGGGTTAGGGTTAGGGTTAGGGTTAGGGTTAGGGTTAGGGTTAGGGTTAGGGTTAGGGTTAGGGTTAGGGTTAGGGTTAGGGTTAGGGTTAGGGTTAGGGTTAGGGTTAGGGTTAGGGTTAGGGTTAGGGTTAGGGTTAGGGTTAGGGTTAGGGTTAGGGTTAGGGTTAGGGTTAGGGTTAGGGTTAGGGTTAGGGTTAGGGTTAGGGTTAGGGTTAGGGTTAGGGTTAGGGTTAGGGTTAGGGTTAGGGTTAGGGTTAGGGTTAGGGTTAGGGTTAGGGTTAGGGTTAGGGTTAGGGTTAGGGTTAGGGTTAGGGTTAGGGTTAGGGTTAGGGTTAGGGTTAGGGTTAGGGTTAGGGTTAGGGTTAGGGTTAGGGTTAGGGTTAGGGTTAGGGTTAGGGTTAGGGTTAGGGTTAGGGTTAGGGTTAGGGTTAGGGTTAGGGTTAGGGTTAGGGTTAGGGTTAGGGTTAGGGTTAGGGTTAGGGTTAGGGTTAGGGTTAGGGTTAGGGTTAGGGTTAGGGTTAGGGTTAGGGTTAGGGTTAGGGTTAGGGTTAGGGTTAGGGTTAGGGTTAGGGTTAGGGTTAGGGTTAGGGTTAGGGTAAAACTATTGCCAGAGTTAGGTCAAAATTTTAGAATCTTCTTTTTGGCAGCATCTCTCGTGATAAGGGACGAGGGGGGTGCCGCATTCCATAAAGGGAAGGTCTGCTTGTAGTTTGCTGCATTCGCAGCCCGGGGGGGGGGGTCCAGTCCGTTTGATTTTATGTTTAAACTTGTTATGCATAAAATTCTATCTGGTTTCATCATGAAACCAGTTGTCTTGTAACCAGTTTCCTCTATCATATTAGAAACATTTAGCCAGAATTGCGCTTTAATGTAACTAGTTTGACTAGGGCTAGCTCCCGTTGAAACCAGATTGTTTAAACCAAATAACTTTTTTATCTGGTTACATCATTGACCAGTTGTCTTCCAGCCTGTTTTGTCGATGTAACCAGATGCATGCAACCAGAATTGAGTTTTATGAAAGAGTGTCAATAATATTAAACGAGTTTCAATAAGGCTAGTTCCCGTTGAAAGCAGATCGTTTAAACCAGATGGTTTTTCTATCTGGTTACATCATGTAACCAGTTGTCTTCCAGCTTGTTTTGTCAATGTAACCAGATGCATATAACAAGAATTGCGTTTTATGAAAGAGTGTCAATAATATTAAACGAGTTTCAATAAGGCTAGTTCCCGTTGAAAGCAGATCGTTTAAACCAGATGGTTTTTCTATCTGGTTACATCATGTAACCAGTTGTCTTCCAGCCGGTTTTTTCGATGTAACCAGATGCATGCTACCAGAATTGATATTTATGAAAGAGTTTCAATAATATAAAACGAGTTTCAATAAGGCTAGTCCCCGTTGAAAGCAGCGCGTTTTAACCAGATGACTTTTTTATCTGGTTACATCATGTAACCAGTTGTCTTCCAGCTTGTTTTGTCAATGTAACCAGATGCATATAACCAGAATTGCGTTTTTATAAGAAAAGCTTCATTGGGGCTTGGTTCGGGTGTGACCAAATTTCTAAACCGAATTTCTCTAACCTGGTTTTCCATTTATTTCACGTATTTTGATGGGCGTAGTGAGATCGCGGGGCGATAGAGTAGAAAAAAGTATTTGTAGCAAAACATCATAATTTCCTTTTATTGAATCAGCATATTTTCCTTGTAGAATCAAGCAATTGTCCCTCGTTAAAGAACGAAATGGATTCAAATTTTCATGGCAAGTTGTTTCCTTATCGTTAATTATTTACAATAGAAAGGATGTTTTCTCACAGATTGATGGTCGAAACATATACTTTTGCAACAAGACTTTTTCAACACGATTGCATTTTGTTATCAGTTTTCTTGGAACCAGTTTCCTTTTTATACATGTAACCAGAATATTTTTATTTAGAACCTACCAAAATTCTGGACAGAGATCTGTTTGAAATTGATGGAAATCAATACGTGGCACTGGCGGACGTTAAAACAGATTTCCAGCACATGACTGGATCAGCCTTCAAAACCATGCTCCACCGAATGGGTATAAGGGCTAGATTAGCCCAAGGGACGATATGTGTAAAGCTGCAGTCACGTTTTGGAAAACAGAAAGGGAGACACTGGCTGATAGATATGGGAGATTTTCAAAAACTTAACAGCAAACACAAACAGCAAATCTTCAAACAGCTCCAAAGCACCACAACGATTGAAGCAAACGATAAAATTTCAACGAATGAAATGTGCGGGGAGGCCACAAACTCCATGACTGATGTGGAATCTTTCGAAGATGTTAGAATGGAAGACTACAGCGTTAATTACCGAGATCCACACAATAGTACACATGAAGCTGTTAATAATGAGTTTCCGAAAATTGCTGAATTCTACAGCAAGGTAATCAATCCAGAACGGCCCACTGGAAAAATTGCAGAGGCAACAGTGAAAAAGATCATTGGTAAAGCAAAAGAATACTTTATTTTTGTTGCAGAGACAGAAACACGGAGTCCAAACATTGAAGATTGCCTTAACACGAAAAAAGTGGATGCTTTCGTGCAAACGCGATTGGCCAAACCCTTAAGCTACGGCACGGTGGCAGGCTATGTACAATCGATTTTATATATTGCCAAATATGTGAAGAGAAATAGCGGAAACCTTATGGAAATAAAAGAGATTGTGCAGCTGAAAAGAATACAGTCTCAGCTGCAGGTAAGCATTTAATTTGAAGTCATCTACTTCAGAGTTTATATCTACGTTTCAAGTGAACTAAGAACGGCCAAAGTGACCAAGATTGCCAAATTATCGTCGTCCAATAGCGAATTTGATATAAAATATGCTTTGAAAATATTACAGCGTTGGTTGTGCTGTCGGTTACTTCTACGCTTTACGCACTTTGTATGCATTTTCCTTCTTGATGGTGTTGTTTTCTTTTGCTGATTGCATTCACTTTTCTTTTAACAGAGAGAGTACGAAAAGGAGAGAAGGAGAAAAAATACAAATACGGACAGAAAAAAAAGCTATTACTGGGGACAAGCAATGGAACTATTAAAGAAAATGAAATATGAATTGGAAACATTTTGTGGCACGAGAATAGATAAGGCAAGATTGTATCATGATTTCTTAATTCTTTTAATGTTTGCCACTGTTAATCCGGCAAGAAACACTGACATGATAAGACTTAAAATAGTGCAAGAGAAGGATGGAGAGCGAGATAGAAATAACAACTATCTTATATTCAAAGAAGATGGCACAGTGGAATTGGAAATAAACATTTTTAAAACCTCTTCGACTTATGGGTGCAATCGGATCTCGGTTTCGAGCGTCGATTATTTAGAGCGCTATTTGCGAACATTTATAGATAAAGAAAGGAGGATACTCCTTAAAGATAAGAAACACGACTTTCTTTTCATGCGTAAAAGTGGAGAGCCATTTGAAAGTTCCGAATCATTTACAGTTTATCTCTCCAAGTCATTCTCACAACATTCGGATGATCAATTGCATGTAACTACAGGAACCCTTCGTAAAAGTTTAGTTAACTGGGTTCTGTCTGAGGAAAAGGACAAAAACATAGAAGCAGCTATCGCAAGACTTATGTCACACAGTCAGAGAACTCAGAGACTAAGATACTATACCATGGAAACCGAGAACAAAATTAAAAAGGGTGTAAGACACTTGGCAGATAATACAGCTAACTGTTTAGGGATTCGTCGAAAATTGTCCTGTTGGAACTACCCCATTAGAGATCAAATTGTTGCTCTAATTACAAATGATTCGACTTTGGCTGTTCCAAACATTTTAGTAGGTAAGGTAATCGATGTGAACTACGACGAGAAAACTGTATTAATGGCCGAGATGGAAGAGACTGACGAAAGCTACACGTATAAAATGAAAATTGGCATCACCTTCAAAGAAAGTATAGAGGCTGTAGTTCACCCCATTGATTGTGTATATGATGCGGACAGTAACACTTATCATCTCCGAACACGTAAGCATGAAATATACGAGGCAGTCATGGAAGGGATGCGACAACAAATGGATGAAAGTTCATCGGAATCAGACAATGACTTTATTTAAATTTTGTAACATCATTACACATTATACTATTATTTGCGAACATTTGTGACACCTTCATAGATTAATTAGAGGTTGTAGTTCTCTCCATTGATTGTGTTACGATTTATTCCTTTTGAAGTATCAACGCTATAAAGATATTTTTTTCATGTAGCTACATAACAAAAAGTTTTCTTTAAGTTTTCAAAGTAGAAAAAGTGTCTACCAAAGAACAACTTTTCATTTTTGTTTCTTTACGTGTCTTCTAAATACATGCATTGATATATACAGGCCCCTTAAATTATGTGTTTTAAAGCCCTTCAAAACCAATTGCTAGCGCTAATTTAAGTTTAAAATGATGTATGAAAGTTATTTCACATTGATACTAACTCCCTGATGGCCCCTAGGTTAGGGGTATTTCCCAATACCAAAGTTAAAGATACCCACAATCAAAAGCAGAACAGAACATTTAATGAATTGAAGTGAATTGAATTGGTCATAACCCACCTAGGGAATGACCAAACTTTAGATGCAATTTACACCAAAACCATATAGAATTTCCAAGACCTCTGGTACTATGCTAGAGATGAAGTATATTTACCCATTGTATCAAAAGCTGGTAATCTTAAAAGCTAATTTACTATTTTTCCATATTTTTCGAACATTCCTTACTTCACTACTATAGAGGGGTTTTAGCGGCGCGTCCTGGTGAAACAATAGGGCCTCGGTTAAATGTATTAAGGAAGGGGTGATACTTTTCAAAATAAGTGAAAAAATCATTAAATGTTTCTGGTGTAGAAAATTACGCTGAGTTGATTGACACTCTAGATAAAGGGTCTTAAATGCACCGTTTTCGAAATAATTGGGGTTGAAGTGGGGCAAAACAATAGGGAAAACAATAGGCCAAACTAAGGAAAAATGACCACTAGCATCAAATAGAGGCTGCACCATGCTCAATATAAACAAAATGGCGCTTCAATTCCGCGCGCTAAGTTGCTTCGGAGAGTGTAAAATGCATAGGAATGATACTACTCAGATTACTTTGGTTTAGGTGAGACTCCTTTTAAGCTACATCTTGACATGATTTAAAAGGGTTCGTCATTTTGTCCCGAATTGATTTCACCATTTGACATTTCTAACAGTCTTTATGTTGGGCCTAGGCCTTTATGTTGAGTTGCTTACATTGCCATGGTACAAGCTTTGAGATCTTTATCATGCTGAGACTTTTAACAAATATGAATTCTCTTTAACACAAATATGTTACAGTTTGCCCCCGAAACAGTAAATAGTCTAGCGATTTGCTTTGTTGTGATTATCTTCTATGGTTTAGTTGATTTGGTGATATTTTAACATTCAGTTGTGTTATGGCACGAAAATAAGGAACCTGTGTGGATAAGGTTCTCTGTGCACCAGGACGGGTGCAAGGTTCTATAGAATAGGATAATGGACTCTCTGTAACAGTTTGCCCCCGAAACAGTAAATAGTCTAGCGATTTGCTTTGTTGTGATTATCTTCTATGGTTTAGTTGATTTGGTGATATTTTAACATTCAGTTGTGTTATGGCACGAAAATAAGGAACTTGTGTGGATAAGGTTCTCTGTGCACCAGGACGGGGTGCAAGGTTCTATAGAATAGGATAATGGACTCTCTGTAACAGTTTGCCCCCGAAACAGTAAATAGTCTAGCGATTTGCTTTGTTGTGATTATCTTCTATGGTTTAGTTGATTTGGTGATATTTTAACATTCAGTTGTGTTATGGCACGAAAATAAGGAACTTGTGTGGATAAGGTTCTCTGTGCAACAGGACGGAGTGCAAGGTTCTATAGAATAGGATAATGGACTCTCTGTAACAGTTTGCCCCCGAAACAGTAAATAGTCTAGCGATTTGCTTTGTTGTGATTATCTTCTATGGTTTAGTTGATTTGGTGATATTTTAACATTCAGTTGTGTTATGGCACGAAAATAAGGAACTTGTGTGGATAAGGTTCTCTGTGCACCAGGACGGGGTGCAAGGTTCTATAGAATAGGATAATGGACTCTCTGTAACAGTTTGCCCCCGAAACAGTAAATAGTCTAGCGATTTGCTTTGTTGTGATTATCTTCTATGGTTTAGTTGATTTGGTGATATTTTAACATTCAGTTGTGTTATGGCACGAAAATAAGGAACTTGTGTGGATAAGGCTCTCTGTGCACCAGGACGGGGTGCAAGGTTCTATAGAATAGGATAATGGACTCTCTGTAACAGTTTGCCCCCGAAACAGTAAATAGTCTAGCGATTTGCTTTGTTGTGATTATCTTCTATGGTTTAGTTGATTTGGTGATATTTTAACATTCAGTTGTGTTATGGCACGAAAATAAGGAACTTGTGTGGATAAGGTTCTCTGTGCACCAGGACGGGGTGCAAGGTTCTATAGAATAGGATAATGGACTCTCTGTAACAGTTTGCCCCCGAAACAGTAAATAGTCTAGCGATTTGCTTTGTTGTGATTATCTTCTATGGTTTAGTTGATTTGGTGATATTTTAACATTCAGTTGTGTTATGGCACGAAAATAAGGAACTTGTGTGGATAAGGTTCTCTGTGCACCAGGACGGGGTGCAAGGTTCTATAGAATAGGATAATGGACTCTCTGTAACAGTTTGCCCCCGAAACAGTAAATAGTCTAGCGATTTGCTTTGTTGTGATTATCTTCTATGGTTTAGTTGATTTGGTGATATTTTAACATTCAGTTGTGTTATGGCACGAAAATAAGGAACTTGTGTGGATAAGGTTCTCTGTGCAACAGGACGGAGTGCAAGGTTCTATAGAATAGGATAATGGACTCTCTGTAACAGTTTGCCCCCGAAACAGTAAATAGTCTAGCGATTTGCTTTGTTGTGATTATCTTCTATGGTTTAGTTGATTTGGTGATATTTTAACATTCAGTTGTGTTATGGCACGAAAATAAGGAACTTGTGTGGATAAGGTTCTCTGTGCACCAGGACGGGGTGCAAGGTTCTATAGAATAGGATAATGGACTCTCTGTAACAGTTTGCCCCCGAAACAGTAAATAGTCTAGCGATTTGCTTTGTTGTGATTATCTTCTATGGTTTAGTTGATTTGGTGATATTTTAACATTCAGTTGTGTTATGGCACGAAAATAAGGAACTTGTGTGGATAAGGCTCTCTGTGCACCAGGACGGGGTGCAAGGTTCTATAGAATAGGATAATGGACTCTCTGTAACAGTTTGCCCCCGAAACAGTAAATAGTCTAGCGATTTGCTTTGTTGTGATTATCTTCTATGGTTTAGTTGATTTGGTGATATTTTAACATTCAGTTGTGTTATGGCACGAAAATAAGGAACTTGTGTGGATAAGGTTCTCTGTGCACCAGGACGGGGTGCAAGGTTCTATAGAATAGGATAATGGACTCTCTGTAACAGTTTGCCCCCGAAACAGTAAATAGTCTAGCGATTTGCTTTGTTGTGATTATCTTCTATGGTTTAGTTGATTTGGTGATATTTTAACATTCAGTTGTGTTATGGCACGAAAATAAGGAACTTGTGTGGATAAGGTTCTCTGTGCACCAGGACGGGGTGCAAGGTTCTATAGAATAGGATAATGGACTCTCTGTAACAGTTTGCCCCCGAAACAGTAAATAGTCTAGCGATTTGCTTTGTTGTGATTATCTTCTATGGTTTAGTTGATTTGGTGATATTTTAACATTCAGTTGTGTTATGGCACGAAAATAAGGAACTTGTGTGGATAAGGTTCTCTGTGCAACAGGACGGAGTGCAAGGTTCTATAGAATAGGATAATGGACTCTCTGTAACAGTTTGCCCCCGAAACAGTAAATAGTCTAGCGATTTGCTTTGTTGTGATTATCTTCTATGGTTTAGTTGATTTGGTGATATTTTAACATTCAGTTGTGTTATGGCACGAAAATAAGGAACTTGTGTGGATAAGGTTCTCTGTGCAACAGGACGGAGTGCAAGGTTCTATAGAATAGGATAATGGACTCTCTGTAACAGTTTGCCCCCGAAACAGTAAATAGTCTAGCGATTTGCTTTGTTGTGATTATCTTCTATGGTTTAGTTGATTTGGTGATATTTTAACATTCAGTTGTGTTATGGCACGAAAATAAGGAACTTGTGTGGATAAGGTTCTCTGTGCACCAGGACGGGGTGCAAGGTTCTATAGAATAGGATAATGGACTCTCTGTAACAGTTTGCCCCCGAAACAGTAAATAGTCTAGCGATTTGCTTTGTTGTGATTATCTTCTATGGTTTAGTTGATTTGGTGATATTTTAACATTCAGTTGTGTTATGGCACGAAAATAAGGAACTTGTGTGGATAAGGCTCTCTGTGCACCAGGACGGGGTGCAAGGTTCTATAGAATAGGATAATGGACTCTCTGTAACAGTTTGCCCCCGAAACAGTAAATAGTCTAGCGATTTGCTTTGTTGTGATTATCTTCTATGGTTTAGTTGATTTGGTGATATTTTAACATTCAGTTGTGTTATCCGTTAAACCCTAGTTATTTATTAAAATTTTATTTTTGATAGACGTCAGAGCAATAGCAGAACAACATCAATTCATTGGCGGATCATAAGGAGCTGGAGAATGAAGAAGTCCGTGACTTTTATGTAGTTTAATTCTCTTTCGATATATAATTTTCTATAAAAATAATAAGTTTCGGTATATATCACGTAGGCCTATCAATTTTAACTTGAACAAGTAAAATATGTACGGTGCTTGTAGTACTTCACCCAAATAACGATAGTATAATGAGCGAATAAGTTCAGTACCAGATTGATTGTAACAACACGTTTTTTCCCGTATAAACTTGTTATTATTAATTATAACAATACGTCATATTAGCAAGTTTTTATGAATGTTAAATTAAGTGTTGTTTTTTGTCAAACAAGAATTTATCAAGGTTTTTTATTGTGTTCTTTTGTTCATCCTTTGCTCGTGATACCAGCTGTAAATTTATTTTCTTACCACTGTATCGAAAACGAAGTTCCTCTTGAAGGATAGGTAATAAAGATGGAAGAGGGAGACTGGGGCCGGGGGAGCAGATGCTTCAGAGGGGTCCGAGTGGTACGAGTGTCCGAATGGAAATTTCAAAATCGCAATTACTCCTGAAACTCTGTATTTAAATAATCATCCATAAGGGTTTATGACTATGACTTATAAAGTGCATGCTGTGTAAGTTTGCTGTAACTGCGAACGCCTATGTCACTGCGCATATCTGTTACTGACTCACACGACATAAGTTAACAAGAATGCATTTAACAGCTCTTTTGTTTTATGCTGTGGGAAATTATGTGAGTATGAAATTTGCTAAAACTGTTTCCTTTGATTGTATTCCCAATTCTAACTACAGTTTGTTTGTTTATTTCGATAGCCATAGGAAATAATCCGTGTGATAAAGTTACTAAAACTGTTTCTTTTGATTGTATTCCCAATTCTAACTACAGTTTGTTTGTTTATTTTGATAGCCATAGGAAATAATCCGTGTATTAAATTTACCAAAACTGTTTCTTTTGATAGTATTCTCAATTCTAACTACAATTTGTTTGTTTATTTTGATAACCATAGCTATGTTGACTGTTTGTTATATAAGAGTGTGTTCCAACTAACGTTTCAGAATTACTGTGAATTTGCTGAAGTGTAGTTGCAATTTTCGATTGATGAAATAAAAGCAGATGTTGATACAAAGTCTCCAACGTGGATATAAGAACCAGAAAGTATATTGTACAGTTCACGAATAAACGCGAACCAAATCATTAATTCAATCCTCGTCAGCTGAGGTGAGACAATAAAATTGGTTTATCTATTCATTAGGTGAGTTTATTTCCAGATTATCAAAAACTTCAATAGTTCCTACTGTTTGTATTTTTTGCAATCAATTTCACCGGCAACGGCAACGCAATTCACCAGAATTCTTTTGAACAAGTGCAAATCTTTAGAACTTGACAACAGATACTTTTAATATACACCTTGTATTTGATGTTTAAACTTGTTATGCATACAATTCTATCTGGTTTCATCATCAGTTGTCTTGTTACCAGTTTCCTCTATGATATTAGAAACATTTAGCCAGAATTGCGCTTTAATGTAACTAGTTTGACTAGGGCTAGCTCCCGTTGAAACCAGATTGTTTAAACCAAATAACTTTTTTATCTGGTTACATCATGTAACCAGTTGTCTTCCAGCCTGTTTTGTCAATGTAACCAGATGCATATAACCCGAATTGCGTTTCTATAAGAAAAGCTTCATTGGGGCTTAGTTCGGGTGTGACCAAATTTCTAAACTGATTTCTCTAACCTGGTTTTTCATTTATTTTACGTAGTTTGATGCGCGTAGCGAGATTGCTTATATCTGGTTACATCTTAAACTTGTTTCACAAAATTAGGGTTAGGGTTAGGGTTAGGGTTAGGGTTAGGGTTAGGGTTAGGGTTAGGGTTAGGGTTAGGGTTAGGGTTAGGGTTAGGGTTAGGGTTAGGGTTAGGGTTAGGGTTAGGGTTAGGGTTAGGGTTAGGGTTAGGGTTAGGGTTAGGGTTAGGGTTAGGGTTAGGGTTAGGGTTAGGGTTAGGGTTAGGGTTAGGGTTAGGGTTAGGGTTAGGGTTAGGGTTAGGGTTAGGGTTAGGGTTAGGGTTAGGGTTAGGGTTAGGGTTAGGGTTAGGGTTAGGGTTAGGGTTAGGGTTAGGGTTAGGGTTAGGGTTAGGGTTAGGGTTAGGGTTAGGGTTAGGGTTAGGGTTAGGGTTAGGGTTAGGGTTAGGGTTAGGGTTAGGGTTAGGGTTAGGGTTAGGGTTAGGGTTAGGGTTAGGGTTAGGGTTAGGGTTAGGGTTAGGGTTAGGGTTAGGGTTAGGGTTAGGGTTAGGGTTAGGGTTAGGGTTAGGGTTAGGGTTAGGGTTAGGGTTAGGGTTAGGGTTAGGGTTAGGGTTAGGGTTAGGGTTAGGGTTAGGGTTAGGGTTAGGGTTAGGGTTAGGGTTAGGGTTAGGGTTAGGGTTAGGGTTAGGGTTAGGGTTAGGGTTAGGGTTAGGGTTAGGGTTAGGGTTAGGGTTAGGGTTAGGGTTAGGGTTAGGGTTAGGGTTAGGGTTAGGGTTAGGGTTAGGGTTAGGGTTAGGGTTAGGGTTAGGGTTAGGGTTAGGGTTAGGGTTAGGGTTAGGGTTAGGGTTAGGGTTAGGGTTAGGGTTAGGGTTAGGGTTAGGGTTAGGGTTAGGGTTAGGGTTAGGGTTAGGGTTAGGGTTAGGGTTAGGGTTAGGGTTAGGGTTAGGGTTAGGGTTAGGGTTAGGGTTAGGGTTAGGGTTAGGGTTAGGGTTAGGGTTAGGGTTAGGGTTAGGGTTAGGGTTAGGGTTAGGGTTAGGGTTAGGGTTAGGGTTAGGGTTAGGGTTAGGGTTAGGGTTAGGGTTAGGGTTAGGGTTAGGGTTAGGGTTAGGGTTAGGGTTAGGGTTAGGGTTAGGGTTAGGGTTAGGGTTAGGGTTAGGGTTAGGGTTAGGGTTAGGGTTAGGGTTAGGGTTAGGGTTAGGGTTAGGGTTAGGGTTAGGGTTAGGGTTAGGGTTAGGGTTAGGGTTAGGGTTAGGGTTAGGGTTAGGGTTAGGGTTAGGGTTAGGGTTAGGGTTAGGGTTAGGGTTAGGGTTAGGGTTAGGGTTAGGGTTAGGGTTAGGGTTAGGGTTAGGGTTAGGGTTAGGGTTAGGGTTAGGGTTAGGGTTAGGGTTAGGGTTAGGGTTAGGGTTAGGGTTAGGGTTAGGGTTAGGGTTAGGGTTAGGGTTAGGGTTAGGGTTAGGGTTAGGGTTAGGGTTAGGGTTAGGGTTAGGGTTAGGGTTAGGGTTAGGGTTAGGGTTAGGGTTAGGGTTAGGGTTAGGGTTAGGGTTAGGGTTAGGGTTAGGGTTAGGGTTAGGGTTAGGGTTAGGGTTAGGGTTAGGGTTAGGGTTAGGGTTAGGGTTAGGGTTAGGGTTAGGGTTAGGGTTAGGGTTAGGGTTAGGGTTAGGGTTAGGGTTAGGGTTAGGGTTAGGGTTAGGGTTAGGGTTAGGGTTAGGGTTAGGGTTAGGGTTAGGGTTAGGGTTAGGGTTAGGGTTAGGGTTAGGGTTAGGGTTAGGGTTAGGGTTAGGGTTAGGGTTAGGGTTAGGGTTAGGGTTAGGGTTAGGGTTAGGGTTAGGGTTAGGGTTAGGGTTAGGGTTAGGGTTAGGGTTAGGGTTAGGGTTAGGGTTAGGGTTAGGGTTAGGGTTAGGGTTAGGGTTAGGGTTAGGGTTAGGGTTAGGGTTAGGGTTAGGGTTAGGGTTAGGGTTAGGGTTAGGGTTAGGGTTAGGGTTAGGGTTAGGGTTAGGGTTAGGGTTAGGGTTAGGGTTAGGGTTAGGGTTAGGGTTAGGGTTAGGGTTAGGGTTAGGGTTAGGGTTAGGGTTAGGGTTAGGGTTAGGGTTAGGGTTAGGGTTAGGGTTAGGGTTAGGGTTAGGGTTAGGGTTAGGGTTAGGGTTAGGGTTAGGGTTAGGGTTAGGGTTAGGGTTAGGGTTAGGGTTAGGGTTAGGGTTAGGGTTAGGGTTAGGGTTAGGGTTAGGGTTAGGGTTAGGGTTAGGGTTAGGGTTAGGGTTAGGGTTAGGGTTAGGGTTAGGGTTAGGGTTAGGGTTAGGGTTAGGGTTAGGGTTAGGGTTAGGGTTAGGGTTAGGGTTAGGGTTAGGGTTAGGGTTAGGGTTAGGGTTAGGGTTAGGGTTAGGGTTAGGGTTAGGGTTAGGGTTAGGGTTAGGGTTAGGGTTAGGGTTAGGGTTAGGGTTAGGGTTAGGGTTAGGGTTAGGGTTAGGGTTAGGGTTAGGGTTAGGGTTAGGGTTAGGGTTAGGGTTAGGGTTAGGGTTAGGGTTAGGGTTAGGGTTAGGGTTAGGGTTAGGGTTAGGGTTAGGGTTAGGGTTAGGGTTAGGGTTAGGGTTAGGGTTAGGGTTAGGGTTAGGGTTAGGGTTAGGGTTAGGGTTAGGGTTAGGGTTAGGGTTAGGGTTAGGGTTAGGGTTAGGGTTAGGGTTAGGGTTAGGGTTAGGGTTAGGGTTAGGGTTAGGGTTAGGGTTAGGGTTAGGGTTAGGGTTAGGGTTAGGGTTAGGGTTAGGGTTAGGGTTAGGGTTAGGGTTAGGGTTAGGGTTAGGGTTAGGGTTAGGGTTAGGGTTAGGGTTAGGGTTAGGGTTAGGGTTAGGGTTAGGGTTAGGGTTAGGGTTAGGGTTAGGGTTAGGGTTAGGGTTAGGGTTAGGGTTAGGGTTAGGGTTAGGGTTAGGGTTAGGGTTAGGGTTAGGGTTAGGGTTAGGGTTAGGGTTAGGGTTAGGGTTAGGGTTAGGGTTAGGGTTAGGGTTAGGGTTAGGGTTAGGGTTAGGGTTAGGGTTAGGGTTAGGGTTAGGGTTAGGGTTAGGGTTAGGGTTAGGGTTAGGGTTAGGGTTAGGGTTAGGGTTAGGGTTAGGGTTAGGGTTAGGGTTAGGGTTAGGGTTAGGGTTAGGGTTAGGGTTAGGGTTAGGGTTAGGGTTAGGGTTAGGGTTAGGGTTAGGGTTAGGGTTAGGGTTAGGGTTAGGGTTAGGGTTAGGGTTAGGGTTAGGGTTAGGGTTAGGGTTAGGGTTAGGGTTAGGGTTAGGGTTAGGGTTAGGGTTAGGGTTAGGGTTAGGGTTAGGGTTAGGGTTAGGGTTAGGGTTAGGGTTAGGGTTAGGGTTAGGGTTAGGGTTAGGGTTAGGGTTAGGGTTAGGGTTAGGGTTAGGGTTAGGGTTAGGGTTAGGGTTAGGGTTAGGGTTAGGGTTAGGGTTAGGGTTAGGGTTAGGGTTAGGGTTAGGGTTAGGGTTAGGGTTAGGGTTAGGGTTAGGGTTAGGGTTAGGGTTAGGGTTAGGGTTAGGGTTAGGGTTAGGGTTAGGGTTAGGGTTAGGGTTAGGGTTAGGGTTAGGGTTAGGGTTAGGGTTAGGGTTAGGGTTAGGGTTAGGGTTAGGGTTAGGGTTAGGGTTAGGGTTAGGGTTAGGGTTAGGGTTAGGGTTAGGGTTAGGGTTAGGGTTAGGTTAGGGTTAGGGTTAGGGTTAGGGTTAGGGTTAGGGTTAGGGTTAGGGTTAGGGTTAGGGTTAGGGTTAGGGTTAGGGTTAGGGTTAGGGTTAGGGTTAGGGTTAGGGTTAGGGTTAGGGTTAGGGTTAGGGTTAGGGTTAGGGTTAGGGTTAGGGTTAGGGTTAGGGTTAGGGTTAGGGTTAGGGTTAGGGTTAGGGTTAGGGTTAGGGTTAGGGTTAGGGTTAGGGTTAGGGTTAGGGTTAGGGTTAGGGTTAGGGTTAGGGTTAGGGTTAGGGTTAGGGTTAGGGTTAGGGTTAGGGTTAGGGTTAGGGTTAGGGTTAGGGTTAGGGTTAGGGTTAGGGTTAGGGTTAGGGTTAGGGTTAGGGTTAGGGTTAGGGTTAGGGTTAGGGTTAGGGTTAGGGTTAGGGTTAGGGTTAGGGTTAGGGTTAGGGTTAGGGTTAGGGTTAGGGTTAGGGTTAGGGTTAGGGTTAGGGTTAGGGTTAGGGTTAGGGTTAGGGTTAGGGTTAGGGTTAGGGTTAGGGTTAGGGTTAGGGTTAGGGTTAGGGTTAGGGTTAGGGTTAGGGTTAGGGTTAGGGTTAGGGTTAGGGTTAGGGTTAGGGTTAGGGTTAGGGTTAGGGTTAGGGTTAGGGTTAGGGTTAGGGTTAGGGTTAGGGTTAGGGTTAGGGTTAGGGTTAGGGTTAGGGTTAGGGTTAGGGTTAGGGTTAGGGTTAGGGTTAGGGTTAGGGTTAGGGTTAGGGTTAGGGTTAGGGTTAGGGTTAGGGTTAGGGTTAGGGTTAGGGTTAGGGTTAGGGTTAGGGTTAGGGTTAGGGTTAGGGTTAGGGTTAGGGTTAGGGTTAGGGTTAGGGTTAGGGTTAGGGTTAGGGTTAGGGTTAGGGTTAGGGTTAGGGTTAGGGTTAGGGTTAGGGTTAGGGTTAGGGTTAGGGTTAGGGTTAGGGTTAGGGTTAGGGTTAGGGTTAGGGTTAGGGTTAGGGTTAGGGTTAGGGTTAGGGTTAGGGTTAGGGTTAGGGTTTAGGGTTAGGGTTAGGGTTAGGGTTAGGGTTAGGGTTAGGGTTAGGGTTAGGGTTAGGGTTAGGGTTAGGGTTAGGGTTAGGGTTAGGGTTAGGGTTAGGGTTAGGGTTAGGGTTAGGGTTAGGGTTAGGGTTAGGGTTAGGGTTAGGGTTAGGGTTAGGGTTAGGGTTAGGGTTAGGGTTAGGGTTAGGGTTAGGGTTAGGGTTAGGGTTAGGGTTAGGGTTAGGGTTAGGGTTAGGGTTAGGGTTAGGGTTAGGGTTAGGGTTAGGGTTAGGGTTAGGGTTAGGGTTAGGGTTAGGGTTAGGGTTAGGGTTAGGGTTAGGGTTAGGGTTAGGGTTAGGGTTAGGGTTAGGGTTAGGGTTAGGGTTAGGGTTAGGGTTAGGGTTAGGGTTAGGGTTAGGGTTAGGGTTAGGGTTAGGGTTAGGGTTAGGGTTAGGGTTAGGGTTAGGGTTAGGGTTAGGGTTAGGGTTAGGGTTAGGGTTAGGGTTAGGGTTAGGGTTAGGGTTAGGGTTAGGGTTAGGGTTAGGGTTAGGGTTAGGGTTAGGGTTAGGGTTAGGGTTAGGGTTAGGGTTAGGGTTAGGGTTAGGGTTAGGGTTAGGGTTAGGGTTAGGGTTAGGGTTAGGGTTAGGGTTAGGGTTAGGGTTAGGGTTAGGGTTAGGGTTAGGGTTAGGGTTAGGGTTAGGGTTAGGGTTAGGGTTAGGGTTAGGGTTAGGGTTAGGGTTAGGGTTAGGGTTAGGGTTAGGGTTAGGGTTAGGGTTAGGGTTAGGGTTAGGGTTAGGGTTAGGGTTAGGGTTAGGGTTAGGGTTAGGGTTAGGGTTAGGGTTAGGGTTAGGGTTAGGGTTAGGGTTAGGGTTAGGGTTAGGGTTAGGGTTAGGGTTAGGGTTAGGGTTAGGGTTAGGGTTAGGGTTAGGGTTAGGGTTAGGGTTAGGGTTAGGGTTAGGGTTAGGGTTAGGGTTAGGGTTAGGGTTAGGGTTAGGGTTAGGGTTAGGGTTAGGGTTAGGGTTAGGGTTAGGGTTAGGGTTAGGGTTAGGGTTAGGGTTAGGGTTAGGGTTAGGGTTAGGGTTAGGGTTAGGGTTAGGGTTAGGGTTAGGGTTAGGGTTAGGGTTAGGGTTAGGGTTAGGGTTAGGGTTAGGGTTAGGGTTAGGGTTAGGGTTAGGGTTAGGGTTAGGGTTAGGGTTAGGGTTAGGGTTAGGGTTAGGGTTAGGGTTAGGGTTAGGGTTAGGGTTAGGGTTAGGGTTAGGGTTAGGGTTAGGGTTAGGGTTAGGGTTAGGGTTAGGGTTAGGGTTAGGGTTAGGGTTAGGGTTAGGGTTAGGGTTAGGGTTAGGGTTAGGGTTAGGGTTAGGGTTAGGGTTAGGGTTAGGGTTAGGGTTAGGGTTAGGGTTAGGGTTAGGGTTAGGGTTAGGGTTAGGGTTAGGGTTAGGGTTAGGGTTAGGGTTAGGGTTAGGGTTAGGGTTAGGGTTAGGGTTAGGGTTAGGGTTAGGGTTAGGGTTAGGGTTAGGGTTAGGGTTAGGGTTAGGGTTAGGGTTAGGGTTAGGGTTAGGGTTAGGGTTAGGGTTAGGGTTAGGGTTAGGGTTAGGGTTAGGGTTAGGGTTAGGGTTAGGGTTAGGGTTAGGGTTAGGGTTAGGGTTAGGGTTAGGGTTAGGGTTAGGGTTAGGGTTAGGGTTAGGGTTAGGGTTAGGGTTAGGGTTAGGGTTAGGGTTAGGGTTAGGGTTAGGGTTAGGGTTAGGGTAAAACTATTGCCAGAGTTAGGTCAAAATTTTAGAATCTTCTTTTTGGCAGCATCTCTCGTGATAAGGGACGAGGGGGGTGCCGCATTCCATAAAGGGAAGGTCTGCTTGTAGTTTGCTGCATTCGCAGCCCGGGGGGGGGGGGGTCCAGTCCGTTTGATTTTATGTTTAAACTTGTTATGCATAAAATTCTATCTGGTTTCATCATGAAACCAGTTGTCTTGTAACCAGTTTCCTCTATCATATTAGAAACATTTAGCCAGAATTGCGCTTTAATGTAACTAGTTTGACTAGGGCTAGCTCCCGTTGAAACCAGATTGTTTAAACCAAATAACTTTTTTATCTGGTTACATCATTGACCAGTTGTCTTCCAGCCTGTTTTGTCGATGTAACCAGATGCATGCAACCAGAATTGAGTTTTATGAAAGAGTGTCAATAATATTAAACGAGTTTCAATAAGGCTAGTTCCCGTTGAAAGCAGATCGTTTAAACCAGATGGTTTTTCTATCTGGTTACATCATGTAACCAGTTGTCTTCCAGCCGGTTTTTTCGATGTAACCAGATGCATGCAACCAGAATTGATATTTATGAAAGAGTTTCAATAATATAAAACGAGTTTCAATAAGGCTAGTTCCCGTTGAAAGCAGCGCGTTTTAACCAGATGACTTTTCTATCTGGTTACATAATGTAACCAGTTGTCTTCCAGCTTGTTTTGTCAATGTAACCAGATGCATATAACAAGAATTGCGTTTTATGAAAGAGTGTCAATAATATTAAACGAGTTTCAATAAGGCTAGTTCCCGTTGAAAGCAGATCGTTTAAACCAGATGGTTTTTCTATCTGGTTACATCATGTAACCAGTTGTCTTCCAGCCGGTTTTTTCGATGTAACCAGATGCATGCTACCAGAATTGATATTTATGAAAGAGTTTCAATAATATAAAACGAGTTTCAATAAGGCTAGTCCCCGTTGAAAGCAGCGCGTTTTAACCAGATGACTTTTTTATCTGGTTACATCATGTAACCAGTTGTCTTCCAGCTTGTTTTGTCAATGTAACCAGATGCATATAACCAGAATTGCGTTTTTATAAGAAAAGCTTCATTGGGGCTTGGTTCGGGTGTGACCAAATTTCTAAACCGAATTTCTCTAACCTGGTTTTCCATTTATTTCACGTATTTTGATGGGCGTAGTGAGATCGCGGGGCGATAGAGTAGAAAAAAGTATTTGTAGCAAAACATCATAATTTCCTTTTATTGAATCAGCATATTTTCCTTGTAGGATCAAGCAATTGTCCCTCGTTAAAGAACGAAATGGATTCAAATTTTCATGGCAAGTTGTTTCCTTATCGTTAATTATTTACAATAGAAAGGATGTTTTCTCACAGATTGATGGTCGAAACATATACTTTTGCAACAAGACTTTTTCAACACGATTGCATTTTGTTATCAGTTTTCTTGGAACCAGTTTCCTTTTTATACATGTAACCAGAATATTTTTATTTAGAACCTACCAAAATTCTGGACAGAGATCTGTTTGAAATTGATGGAAATCAATACGTGGCACTGGCGGACGTTAAAACAGATTTCCAGCACATGACTGGATCAGCCTTCAAAACCATGCTCCACCGAATGGGTATAAGGGCTAGATTAGCCCAAGGGACGATATGTGCAAAGCTGCAGTCACGTTTTGGAAAACAGAAAGGGGGACACTGGCTGATAGATATGGGAGATTTTCAAAAACTTAACAGCAAACACAAACAGCAAATCTTCAAACAGCTCCAAAGCACCACAACGATTGAAGCAAACGATAAAATTTCAACGAATGAAATGTGCGGGGAGGCCACAAACTCCATGACTGATGTGGAATCTTTCGAAGATGTTAGAATGGAAGACTACAGCGTTAATTACCGAGATCCACACAATAGTACACATGAAGCTGTTAATAATGAGTTTCCGAAAATTGCTGAATTCTACAGCAAGGTAATCAATCCAGAACGGCCCACTGGAAAAATTGCAGAGGCAACAGTGAAAAAGATCATTGGTAAAGCAAAAGAATACTTTATTTTTGTTGCAGAGACAGAAACACGGAGTCCAAACATTGAAGATTGCCTTAACACGAAAAAAGTGGATGCTTTCGTGCAAACGCGATTGGCCAAACCCTTAAGCTACGGCACGGTGGCAGGCTATGTACAATCGATTTTATATATTGCCAAATATGTGAAGAGAAATAGCGGAAACCTTATGGAAATAAAAGAGATTGTGCAGCTGAAAAGAATACAGTCTCAGCTGCAGGTAAGCATTTAATTTGAATTCATCTACTTCAGAGTTTATATCTACGTTTCAAGTGAACTAAGAACGGCCAAAGTGACCAAGATTGCCAAATTATCGTCGTCCAATAGCGAATTTGATATAAAATATGCTTTGAAAAGATTACAGCGTTGGTTGTGCTGTCGGTTACTTCTACGCTTTACGCACTTTGTATGCATTTTCCTTCTTGATGGTGTTGTTTTCTTTTGCTGATTGCATTCACTTTTCTTTTAACAGAGAGAGTACGAAAAGGAGAGAAGGAGAAAAAATACAAATACGGACAGAAAAAAAACTATTACTGGGGACAAGCAATGGAACTATTAAAGAAAATGAAATATGAATTGGAAACATTTTGTGGCACGAGAATAGATAAGGCAAGATTGTATCATGATTTCTTAATTCTTTTAATGTTTGCCACTGTTAATCCGGCAAGAAACACTGACATGATAAGACTTAAAATAGTGCAAGAGAAGGATGAAGAGCGAGATAGAAATAACAACTATCTTATATTCAAAGAAGATGGCACAGTGGAATTGGAAATAAACATTTTTAAAACCTCTTCGACTTATGGGTGCAATCGGATCTCGGTTTCGAGCGTCGATTATTTAGAGCGCTATTTGCGAACATTTATAGATAAAGAAAGGAGGATACTCCTTAAAGATAAGAAACACGACTTTCTTTTCATGCGTAAAAGTGGAGAGCCATTTGAAAGTTCCGAATCATTTACAGTTTATCTCTCCAAGTCATTCTCACAACATTCGGATGATCAATTGCATGTAACTACAGGAACCCTTCGTAAAAGTTTAGTTAACTGGGTTCTGTCTGAGGAAAAGGACAAAAACATAGAAGCAGCTATCGCAAGACTTATGTCACACAGTCAGAGAACTCAGAGACTAAGATACTATACCATGGAAACCGAGAACAAAATTAAAAAGGGTGTAAGACACTTGGCAGATAATACAGCTAACTGTTTAGGGATTCGTCGAAAATTGTCCTGTTGGAACTACCCCATTAGAGATCAAATTGTTGCTCTAATTACAAATGATTCGACTTTGGCTGTTCCAAACATTTTAGTAGGTAAGGTAATCGATGTGAACTACGACGAGAAAACTGTATTAATGGCCGAGATGGAAGAGACTGACGAAAGCTACACGTATAAAATGAAAATTGGCATCACCTTCAAAGAAAGTATAGAGGCTGTAGTTCACCCCATTGATTGTGTATATGATGCGGACAGTAACACTTATCATCTCCGAACACGTAAGCATGAAATATACGAGGCAGTCATGGAAGGGATGCGACAACAAATGGATGAAAGTTCATCGGAATCAGACAATGACTTTATTTAAATTTTGTAACATCATTACACATTATACTATTATTTGCGAACATTTGTGACACCTTCATAGATTAATTAGAGGTTGTAGTTCTCTCCATTGATTGTGTTACGATTTATTCCTTTTGAAGTATCAACGCTATAAAGATATTTTTTTCATGTAGCTACATAACAAAAAGTTTTCTTTAAGTTTTCAAAGTAGAAAAAGTGTCTACCAAAGAACTTTTCATTTTTGTTTCTTTACGTGTCTTCTAAATACATGCATTGATATATACAGGCCCCTTAAATTATGTGTTTTAAAGCCCTTCAAAACCAATTGCTAGCGCTAATTTAAGTTTAAAATGATGTATGAAAGTTATTTCACATTGATACTAACTCCCTGATGGCCCCTAGGTTAGGGGTATTTCCCAATACCAAAGTTAAAGATACCCACAATCAAAAGCAGAACAGAACATTTAATGAATTGAAGTGAATTGAATTGGTCATAACCCACCTAGGGAATGACCAAACTTTAGATGCAATTTACACCAAAACCATATAGAATTTCCAAGACCTCTGGTACTATGCTAGAGATGAAGTATATTTACCCATTGTATCAAAAGCTGGTAATCTTAAAACCTAATTTACTATTTTTCCATATTTTTCGAACATTCCTTACTTCACTACTATAGAGGGGTTTTAGCGGCGCGTCCTGGTGAAACAATAGGGCCTCGGTTAAATGTATTAAGGAAGGGGTGATACTTTTCAAAATAAGTGAAAAAATCATTAAATGTTTCTGGTGTAGAAAATTACGCTGAGTTGATTGACACTCTAGATAAAGGGTCTTAAATGCACCGTTTTTGAAATAATTGGGGTTGAAGTGGGGCAAAACAATAGGGAAAACAATAGGCCAAACTAAGGAAAAATGACCACTAGCATCAAATAGAGGCTGCACCATGCTCAATATAAACAAAATGGCGCTTCAATTCCGCGCGCTAAGTTGCTTCGGAGAGTGTAAAATGGATAGGAATGATACTACTCAGATTACTTTGGTTTAGGTGAGACTCCTTTTAAGCTACATCTTGACATGATTTAAAAGGGTTCATCATTTTGTCCCGAATTGATTTCACCATTTGACATTTCTAACAGTCTTTATGTTGGGCCTAGGCCTTTATGTTGAGTTGCTTACATTGCCATGGTACAAGCTTTGAGATCTTTATCATGCTGAGACTTTTAACAAATATGAATTCTCTTTAACACAAATATGTTACAGTTTGCCCCCGAAACAGTAAATAGTCTAGCGATTTGCTTTGTTGTGATTATCTTCTATGGTTTAGTTGATTTGGTGATATTTTAACATTCAGTTGTGTTATGGCACGAAAATAAGGAACTTGTGTGGATAAGGTTCTCTGTGCACCAAGACGGGGTGCAAAGTTCTATAGAATAAGATAATGAATTCTCTGTAACAGTTTGCCCCCGAAACAGTAAATAGTCTAGCGATTTGCTTTGTTGTGATTATCTTCTATGGTTTAGTTGATTTGGTGATATTTTAACATTCAGTTGTGTTATGGCACGAAAATAAGGAACTTGTGTGGATAAGGTTCTCTGTGCACCAGGACGGGGTGCGAGGTTCTATAGAATAGGATAATGGACTCTCTGTAACAGTTTGCCCCCGAAACAGTAAATAGTCTAGCGATTTGCTTTGTTGTGATTATCTTCTATGGTTTAGTTGATTTGGTGATATTTTAACATTCAGTTGTGTTATGGCACGAAAATAAGGAACTTGTGTGGATAAGGTTCTCTGTGCACCAGGACGGGGTGCAAGGTTCTATAGAATAGGATAATGGACTCTCTGTAACAGTTTGCCCCCGAAACAGTAAATAGTCTAGCGATTTGCTTTGTTGTGATTATCTTCTATGGTTTAGTTGATTTGGTGATATTTTAACATTCAGTTGTGTTATGGCACGAAAATAAGGAACTTGTGTGGATAAGGTTCTCTGTGCACCAGGACGGGGTGCAAGGTTCTATAGAATAGGATAATGGACTCTCTGTAACAGTTTGCCCCCGAAACAGTAAATAGTCTAGCGATTTGCTTTGTTGTGATTATCTTCTATGGTTTAGTTGATTTGGTGATATTTTAACATTCAGTTGTGTTATGGCACGAAAATAAGGAACTTGTGTGGATAAGGTTCTCTGTGCACCAAGACGGGGTGCAAAGTTCTATAGAATAAGATAATGAATTCTCTGTAACAGTTTGCCCCCGAAACAGTAAATAGTCTAGCGATTTGCTTTGTTGTGATTATCTTCTATGGTTTAGTTGATTTGGTGATATTTTAACATTCAGTTGTGTTATGGCACGAAAATAAGGAACTTGTGTGGATAAGGTTCTCTGTGCACCAAGACGGGGTGCAAAGTTCTATAGAATAAGATAATGAATTCTCTGTAACAGTTTGCCCCCGAAACAGTAAATAGTCTAGCGATTTGCTTTGTTGTGATTATCTTCTATGGTTTAGTTGATTTGGTGATATTTTAACATTCAGTTGTGTTATGGCACGAAAATAAGGAACTTGTGTGGATAAGGTTCTCTGTGCACCAGGACGGGGTGCGAGGTTCTATAGAATAGGATAATGGACTCTCTGTAACAGTTTGCCCCCGAAACAGTAAATAGTCTAGCGATTTGCTTTGTTGTGATTATCTTCTATGGTTTAGTTGATTTGGTGATATTTTAACATTCAGTTGTGTTATGGCACGAAAATAAGGAACTTGTGTGGATAAGGTTCTCTGTGCACCAAGACGGGGTGCAAAGTTCTATAGAATAAGATAATGAATTCTCTGTAACAGTTTGCCCCCGAAACAGTAAATAGTCTAGCGATTTGCTTTGTTGTGATTATCTTCTATGGTTTAGTTGATTTGGTGATATTTTAACATTCAGTTGTGTTATGGCACGAAAATAAGGAACTTGTGTGGATAAGGTTCTCTGTGCACCAGGACGGGGTGCGAGGTTCTATAGAATAGGATAATGGACTCTCTGTAACAGTTTGCCCCCGAAACAGTAAATAGTCTAGCGATTTGCTTTGTTGTGATTATCTTCTATGGTTTAGTTGATTTGGTGATATTTTAACATTCAGTTGTGTTATGGCACGAAAATAAGGAACTTGTGTGGATAAGGTTCTCTGTGCACCAGGACGGGGTGCAAGGTTCTATAGAATAGGATAATGGACTCTCTGTAACAGTTTGCCCCCGAAACAGTAAATAGTCTAGCGATTTGCTTTGTTGTGATTATCTTCTATGGTTTAGTTGATTTGGTGATATTTTAACATTCAGTTGTGTTATGGCACGAAAATAAGGAACTTGTGTGGATAAGGTTCTCTGTGCACCAGGACGGGGTGCAAGGTTCTATAGAATAGGATAATGGACTCTCTGTAACAGTTTGCCCCCGAAACAGTAAATAGTCTAGCGATTTGCTTTGTTGTGATTATCTCTATGGTTTAGTTGATTTGGTGATATTTTAACATTCAGTTGTGTTATGGCACGAAAATAAGGAACTTGTGTGGATAAGGTTCTCTGTGCACCAAGACGGGGTGCAAAGTTCTATAGAATAAGATAATGAATTCTCTGTAACAGTTTGCCCCCGAAACAGTAAATAGTCTAGCGATTTGCTTTGTTGTGATTATCTTCTATGGTTTAGTTGATTTGGTGATATTTTAACATTCAGTTGTGTTATGGCACGAAAATAAGGAACTTGTGTGGATAAGGTTCTCTGTGCACCAAGACGGGGTGCAAAGTTCTATAGAATAAGATAATGAATTCTCTGTAACAGTTTGCCCCCGAAACAGTAAATAGTCTAGCGATTTGCTTTGTTGTGATTATCTTCTATGGTTTAGTTGATTTGGTGATATTTTAACATTCAGTTGTGTTATGGCACGAAAATAAGGAACTTGTGTGGATAAGGTTCTCTGTGCACCAAGACGGGGTGCAAAGTTCTATAGAATAAGATAATGAATTCTCTGTAACAGTTTGCCCCCGAAACAGTAAATAGTCTAGCGATTTGCTTTGTTGTGATTATCTTCTATGGTTTAGTTGATTTGGTGATATTTTAACATTCAGTTGTGTTATGGCACGAAAATAAGGAACTTGTGTGGATAAGGTTCTCTGTGCACCAGGACGGGGTGCGAGGTTCTATAGAATAGGATAATGGACTCTCTGTAACAGTTTGCCCCCGAAACAGTAAATAGTCTAGCGATTTGCTTTGTTGTGATTATCTTCTATGGTTTAGTTGATTTGGTGATATTTTAACATTCAGTTGTGTTATGGCACGAAAATAAGGAACTTGTGTGGATAAGGTTCTCTGTGCACCAAGACGGGGTGCAAAGTTCTATAGAATAAGATAATGAATTCTCTGTAACAGTTTGCCCCCGAAACAGTAAATAGTCTAGCGATTTGCTTTGTTGTGATTATCTTCTATGGTTTAGTTGATTTGGTGATATTTTAACATTCAGTTGTGTTATGGCACGAAAATAAGGAACTTGTGTGGATAAGGTTCTCTGTGCACCAAGACGGGGTGCAAAGTTCTATAGAATAAGATAATGAATTCTCTGTAACAGTTTGCCCCCGAAACAGTAAATAGTCTAGCGATTTGCTTTGTTGTGATTATCTTCTATGGTTTAGTTGATTTGGTGATATTTTAACATTCAGTTGTGTTATGGCACGAAAATAAGGAACTTGTGTGGATAAGGTTCTCTGTGCACCAGGACGGGGTGCGAGGTTCTATAGAATAGGATAATGGACTCTCTGTAACAGTTTGCCCCCGAAACAGTAAATAGTCTAGCGATTTGCTTTGTTGTGATTATCTTCTATGGTTTAGTTGATTTGGTGATATTTTAACATTCAGTTGTGTTATGGCACGAAAATAAGGAACTTGTGTGGATAAGGTTCTCTGTGCACCAGGACGGGGTGCAAGGTTCTATAGAATAGGATAATGGACTCTCTGTAACAGTTTGCCCCCGAAACAGTAAATAGTCTAGCGATTTGCTTTGTTGTGATTATCTTCTATGGTTTAGTTGATTTGGTGATATTTTAACATTCAGTTGTGTTATGGCACGAAAATAAGGAACTTGTGTGGATAAGGTTCTCTGTGCACCAGGACGGGGTGCAAGGTTCTATAGAATAGGATAATGGACTCTCTGTAACAGTTTGCCCCCGAAACAGTAAATAGTCTAGCGATTTGCTTTGTTGTGATTATCTTCTATGGTTTAGTTGATTTGGTGATATTTTAACATTCAGTTGTGTTATGGCACGAAAATAAGGAACTTGTGTGGATAAGGTTCTCTGTGCACCAAGACGGGGTGCAAAGTTCTATAGAATAAGATAATGAATTCTCTGTAACAGTTTGCCCCCGAAACAGTAAATAGTCTAGCGATTTGCTTTGTTGTGATTATCTTCTATGGTTTAGTTGATTTGGTGATATTTTAACATTCAGTTGTGTTATGGCACGAAAATAAGGAACTTGTGTGGATAAGGTTCTCTGTGCACCAAGACGGGGTGCAAAGTTCTATAGAATAAGATAATGAATTCTCTGTAACAGTTTGCCCCCGAAACAGTAAATAGTCTAGCGATTTGCTTTGTTGTGATTATCTTCTATGGTTTAGTTGATTTGGTGATATTTTAACATTCAGTTGTGTTATGGCACGAAAATAAGGAACTTGTGTGGATAAGGTTCTCTGTGCACCAAGACGGGGTGCAAAGTTCTATAGAATAAGATAATGAATTCTCTGTAACAGTTTGCCCCCGAAACAGTAAATAGTCTAGCGATTTGCTTTGTTGTGATTATCTTCTATGGTTTAGTTGATTTGGTGATATTTTAACATTCAGTTGTGTTATGGCACGAAAATAAGGAACTTGTGTGGATAAGGTTCTCTGTGCACCAGGACGGGGTGCGAGGTTCTATAGAATAGGATAATGGACTCTCTGTAACAGTTTGCCCCCGAAACAGTAAATAGTCTAGCGATTTGCTTTGTTGTGATTATCTTCTATGGTTTAGTTGATTTGGTGATATTTTAACATTCAGTTGTGTTATGGCACGAAAATAAGGAACTTGTGTGGATAAGGTTCTCTGTGCACCAAGACGGGGTGCAAAGTTCTATAGAATAAGATAATGAATTCTCTGTAACAGTTTGCCCCCGAAACAGTAAATAGTCTAGCGATTTGCTTTGTTGTGATTATCTTCTATGGTTTAGTTGATTTGGTGATATTTTAACATTCAGTTGTGTTATGGCACGAAAATAAGGAACTTGTGTGGATAAGGTTCTCTGTGCACCAGGACGGGGTGCGAGGTTCTATAGAATAGGATAATGGACTCTCTGTAACAGTTTGCCCCCGAAACAGTAAATAGTCTAGCGATTTGCTTTGTTGTGATTATCTTCTATGGTTTAGTTGATTTGGTGATATTTTAACATTCAGTTGTGTTATGGCACGAAAATAAGGAACTTGTGTGGATAAGGTTCTCTGTGCACCAAGACGGGGTGCAAAGTTCTATAGAATAAGATAATGAATTCTCTGTAACAGTTTGCCCCCGAAACAGTAAATAGTCTAGCGATTTGCTTTGTTGTGATTATCTTCTATGGTTTAGTTGATTTGGTGATATTTTAACATTCAGTTGTGTTATGGCACGAAAATAAGGAACTTGTGTGGATAAGGTTCTCTGTGCACCAAGACGGGGTGCAAAGTTCTATAGAATAAGATAATGAATTCTCTGTAACAGTTTGCCCCCGAAACAGTAAATAGTCTAGCGATTTGCTTTGTTGTGATTATCTTCTATGGTTTAGTTGATTTGGTGATATTTTAACATTCAGTTGTGTTATGGCACGAAAATAAGGAACTTGTGTGGATAAGGTTCTCTGTGCACCAAGACGGGGTGCAAAGTTCTATAGAATAAGATAATGAATTCTCTGTAACAGTTTGCCCCCGAAACAGTAAATAGTCTAGCGATTTGCTTTGTTGTGATTATCTTCTATGGTTTAGTTGATTTGGTGATATTTTAACATTCAGTTGTGTTATGGCACGAAAATAAGGAACTTGTGTGGATAAGGTTCTCTGTGCACCAGGACGGGGTGCAAGGTTCTATAGAATAGGATAATGGACTCTCTGTAACAGTTTGCCCCCGAAACAGTAAATAGTCTAGCGATTTGCTTTGTTGTGATTATCTTCTATGGTTTAGTTGATTTGGTGATATTTTAACATTCAGTTGTGTTATGGCACGAAAATAAGGAACTTGTGTGGATAAGGTTCTCTGTGCACCAGGACGGGGTGCAAGGTTCTATAGAATAGGATAATGGACTCTCTGTAACAGTTTGCCCCCGAAACAGTAAATAGTCTAGCGATTTGCTTTGTTGTGATTATCTTCTATGGTTTAGTTGATTTGGTGATATTTTAACATTCAGTTGTGTTATGGCACGAAAATAAGGAACTTGTGTGGATAAGGTTCTCTGTGCACCAAGACGGGGTGCAAAGTTCTATAGAATAAGATAATGAATTCTCTGTAACAGTTTGCCCCCGAAACAGTAAATAGTCTAGCGATTTGCTTTGTTGTGATTATCTTCTATGGTTTAGTTGATTTGGTGATATTTTAACATTCAGTTGTGTTATGGCACGAAAATAAGGAACTTGTGTGGATAAGGTTCTCTGTGCACCAAGACGGGGTGCAAAGTTCTATAGAATAAGATAATGAATTCTCTGTAACAGTTTGCCCCCGAAACAGTAAATAGTCTAGCGATTTGCTTTGTTGTGATTATCTTCTATGGTTTAGTTGATTTGGTGATATTTTAACATTCAGTTGTGTTATGGCACGAAAATAAGGAACTTGTGTGGATAAGGTTCTCTGTGCACCAAGACGGGGTGCAAAGTTCTATAGAATAAGATAATGAATTCTCTGTAACAGTTTGCCCCCGAAACAGTAAATAGTCTAGCGATTTGCTTTGTTGTGATTATCTTCTATGGTTTAGTTGATTTGGTGATATTTTAACATTCAGTTGTGTTATGGCACGAAAATAAGGAACTTGTGTGGATAAGGTTCTCTGTGCACCAGGACGGGGTGCGAGGTTCTATAGAATAGGATAATGGACTCTCTGTAACAGTTTGCCCCCGAAACAGTAAATAGTCTAGCGATTTGCTTTGTTGTGATTATCTTCTATGGTTTAGTTGATTTGGTGATATTTTAACATTCAGTTGTGTTATGGCACGAAAATAAGGAACTTGTGTGGATAAGGTTCTCTGTGCACCAAGACGGGGTGCAAAGTTCTATAGAATAAGATAATGAATTCTCTGTAACAGTTTGCCCCCGAAACAGTAAATAGTCTAGCGATTTGCTTTGTTGTGATTATCTTCTATGGTTTAGTTGATTTGGTGATATTTTAACATTCAGTTGTGTTATGGCACGAAAATAAGGAACTTGTGTGGATAAGGTTCTCTGTGCACCAGGACGGGGTGCGAGGTTCTATAGAATAGGATAATGGACTCTCTGTAACAGTTTGCCCCCGAAACAGTAAATAGTCTAGCGATTTGCTTTGTTGTGATTATCTTCTATGGTTTAGTTGATTTGGTGATATTTTAACATTCAGTTGTGTTATGGCACGAAAATAAGGAACTTGTGTGGATAAGGTTCTCTGTGCACCAGGACGGGGTGCAAGGTTCTATAGAATAGGATAATGGACTCTCTGTAACAGTTTGCCCCCGAAACAGTAAATAGTCTAGCGATTTGCTTTGTTGTGATTATCTTCTATGGTTTAGTTGATTTGGTGATATTTTAACATTCAGTTGTGTTATGGCACGAAAATAAGGAACTTGTGTGGATAAGGTTCTCTGTGCACCAGGACGGGGTGCAAGGTTCTATAGAATAGGATAATGGACTCTCTGTAACAGTTTGCCCCCGAAACAGTAAATAGTCTAGCGATTTGCTTTGTTGTGATTATCTTCTATGGTTTAGTTGATTTGGTGATATTTTAACATTCAGTTGTGTTATGGCACGAAAATAAGGAACTTGTGTGGATAAGGTTCTCTGTGCACCAAGACGGGGTGCAAAGTTCTATAGAATAAGATAATGAATTCTCTGTAACAGTTTGCCCCCGAAACAGTAAATAGTCTAGCGATTTGCTTTGTTGTGATTATCTTCTATGGTTTAGTTGATTTGGTGATATTTTAACATTCAGTTGTGTTATGGCACGAAAATAAGGAACTTGTGTGGATAAGGTTCTCTGTGCACCAAGACGGGGTGCAAAGTTCTATAGAATAAGATAATGAATTCTCTGTAACAGTTTGCCCCCGAAACAGTAAATAGTCTAGCGATTTGCTTTGTTGTGATTATCTTCTATGGTTTAGTTGATTTGGTGATATTTTAACATTCAGTTGTGTTATGGCACGAAAATAAGGAACTTGTGTGGATAAGGTTCTCTGTGCACCAAGACGGGGTGCAAAGTTCTATAGAATAAGATAATGAATTCTCTGTAACAGTTTGCCCCCGAAACAGTAAATAGTCTAGCGATTTGCTTTGTTGTGATTATCTTCTATGGTTTAGTTGATTTGGTGATATTTTAACATTCAGTTGTGTTATGGCACGAAAATAAGGAACTTGTGTGGATAAGGTTCTCTGTGCACCAGGACGGGGTGCGAGGTTCTATAGAATAGGATAATGGACTCTCTGTAACAGTTTGCCCCCGAAACAGTAAATAGTCTAGCGATTTGCTTTGTTGTGATTATCTTCTATGGTTTAGTTGATTTGGTGATATTTTAACATTCAGTTGTGTTATGGCACGAAAATAAGGAACTTGTGTGGATAAGGTTCTCTGTGCACCAAGACGGGGTGCAAAGTTCTATAGAATAAGATAATGAATTCTCTGTAACAGTTTGCCCCCGAAACAGTAAATAGTCTAGCGATTTGCTTTGTTGTGATTATCTTCTATGGTTTAGTTGATTTGGTGATATTTTAACATTCAGTTGTGTTATGGCACGAAAATAAGGAACTTGTGTGGATAAGGTTCTCTGTGCACCAAGACGGGGTGCAAAGTTCTATAGAATAAGATAATGAATTCTCTGTAACAGTTTGCCCCCGAAACAGTAAATAGTCTAGCGATTTGCTTTGTTGTGATTATCTTCTATGGTTTAGTTGATTTGGTGATATTTTAACATTCAGTTGTGTTATGGCACGAAAATAAGGAACTTGTGTGGATAAGGTTCTCTGTGCACCAGGACGGGGTGCGAGGTTCTATAGAATAGGATAATGGACTCTCTGTAACAGTTTGCCCCCGAAACAGTAAATAGTCTAGCGATTTGCTTTGTTGTGATTATCTTCTATGGTTTAGTTGATTTGGTGATATTTTAACATTCAGTTGTGTTATGGCACGAAAATAAGGAACTTGTGTGGATAAGGTTCTCTGTGCACCAGGACGGGGTGCAAGGTTCTATAGAATAGGATAATGGACTCTCTGTAACAGTTTGCCCCCGAAACAGTAAATAGTCTAGCGATTTGCTTTGTTGTGATTATCTTCTATGGTTTAGTTGATTTGGTGATATTTTAACATTCAGTTGTGTTATGGCACGAAAATAAGGAACTTGTGTGGATAAGGTTCTCTGTGCACCAGGACGGGGTGCAAGGTTCTATAGAATAGGATAATGGACTCTCTGTAACAGTTTGCCCCCGAAACAGTAAATAGTCTAGCGATTTGCTTTGTTGTGATTATCTTCTATGGTTTAGTTGATTTGGTGATATTTTAACATTCAGTTGTGTTATGGCACGAAAATAAGGAACTTGTGTGGATAAGGTTCTCTGTGCACCAAGACGGGGTGCAAAGTTCTATAGAATAAGATAATGAATTCTCTGTAACAGTTTGCCCCCGAAACAGTAAATAGTCTAGCGATTTGCTTTGTTGTGATTATCTTCTATGGTTTAGTTGATTTGGTGATATTTTAACATTCAGTTGTGTTATGGCACGAAAATAAGGAACTTGTGTGGATAAGGTTCTCTGTGCACCAAGACGGGGTGCAAAGTTCTATAGAATAAGATAATGAATTCTCTGTAACAGTTTGCCCCCGAAACAGTAAATAGTCTAGCGATTTGCTTTGTTGTGATTATCTTCTATGGTTTAGTTGATTTGGTGATATTTTAACATTCAGTTGTGTTATGGCACGAAAATAAGGAACTTGTGTGGATAAGGTTCTCTGTGCACCAAGACGGGGTGCAAAGTTCTATAGAATAAGATAATGAATTCTCTGTAACAGTTTGCCCCCGAAACAGTAAATAGTCTAGCGATTTGCTTTGTTGTGATTATCTTCTATGGTTTAGTTGATTTGGTGATATTTTAACAT